>NC_052067.1:99694774-99995885 GCF_015852505.1 Tachyglossus aculeatus | reverse complement strand
GCTACAAGATAGTCAGGTGGGACACAGTCCTTGCTTGATATTACATTCTAAGGGGGAGGGAGAACAAGTATTGAATTCCCAGTTTACAGATGAGAAAACTGAGGCATAAGGGAGTTAAATTACTTTCCTAAAGTCACACACAGCAGGGAGTTGGCAAAGTTGGGATTAGAACCCAGGTCCTCTGAGTCCCCTATGTGTCAGGGTTAAATTCCCCCCATTTTAATAATAATAATAATAATAATAATAATAATGGCATTTATTAAGCACTTCCTATGTGCCAAGCACTGTTCTAAGCACTGGGGAAGTTACAAGGTGATCAGGTTGTCCCATGGGGGGCTCACAATCTTAATCCCCATTTTACAGATGAGGGAACTGAGGCCCAGAGAAGCTAAGTGACTTGCCCAAAGTCACACAGCTGACAGTTGGCGGAGCCAGGATTTGAACCCATGACCTCTGACTCCAAAGCCCGTGCTCTTTCCACTGAGCCACGCTGCTCCTACGGAACCAAATACAGTTATAAGCACAGAGTCAGTCCTTGACAGGAGGCAGCAATAGCAGTGAAACTTAATAGGTTTTGGTGAATCCTGAAGTCTCCTCGGAGGGGGCGTCATCACACTATGATAGTCAGGAACCACTGAAGGAGACAGAAAACACCCTTGAGCCTAGAAATGCAGGGAGCAGTGGCATTCCAGGTTAACTGAAACAAAATCAGCACTCCAGGCGTGGTTTTTTTTTCCAGTCCTGAATGTCAGTGTTGGTTAAATGAAGCCAAATCAGCACTCCAGGTGTGGTTTATTGCCGTGTCTGTCAGCGTTGCTTGGATGATGAGTTGTTTACCAGGAACGTTTCTGGGACTTACTTGTGACTCAGCAGCGTCAGCCAAATTAAAAGATTTTGAGGGAGGCGGCGGCTAAAATTGCGGGGAGAAATGGTGGAACTAAGACCATCCCAGCGGCTCTCGGCCTTGGAGGGAATTTGCGATCCGAGGGGAAGGGGGCGGGAGAGCCACGGGGGACCTTCAGAAATGTACGGTTAGAGCTCCATCTCGTAGTTACAGATATCAAATTCTAGGCCCTTTCTTTTGCCTCAGCTGTTTAGATCGTAGTAGTTTTCCAGGCAGCAGGAAGAGAAACATTCCTGGCGTTCCTTTAGAGCCCAACTTTTTGACTGCGGCTGCTGTGGCCCCAGCTAGCGGGTCCTGCTGACTGCATGGAGCTGTGCCGCTGGAACCGGTCCATCGACCGTGTTCCTAGCCCCTGCCCCCTCCCCCTGCCTCCGTCCTAGCCTCCGAGCCCAGCCCCAGCCCCACCGGCTGTCCAGGCGTTCAGGACAGGCCTGGGCGGGGGCTTCCTGCGCTCTAGACGAGTCAGAGTTCAGCCAATTCCGGACCAATAAGCAGAGACGGCAGATTAATAGAGGCCATTCTGCTTCTCCCCTTGGGGGACCCAGGCCAGCCCAGAGAAATGGAGCCAGATCAATGGAAAGTTTCTCCCGCGCACAGACTCCTATTAATCCTTATGACATTTTCCAGGCGGAAACTTCCACGTACGCCGCGAGCCCGACTTGTTTTTTAAAACTTGTGGAGTTAAAATATTCCATGAGGGCTAGTGTGAGAGGCCATCTGTGACGGGGCAGCAGGAGAGAGAACCTTAGGGCCTTGCTCTGGGGGTGATGGTGACTAATGTGAAAACAGGAAAGCGGGAGTTGGTGGGGAGGGGCAGGCAAGGCACACCTCCTTCCAGAAGCCTTCCCTGACTAAGCCCTCCTCTCCTCTTCTCCCACTCCCTTCTGCACCGCTCTTACTTGCTCCTTCATTCATCCTCTCTCCCATCCCCGCAGCACATACATATGTATGTATATATCTGTAATTTATTTATTTTTCTGTTTATTTATATTAACGTTTGTCTCCCCCTCTAGACTGTGAGCTCATTGTGGGCAGGAATGTGTCTGTTGTTAAATTGTACTCTCTCAAGCGCTTAGTACAGTGCTTTGCACACAGTAAGTGCTCGATAAATAGGATTGAATGAATGAATGAATGAGGCAAGAGGCCTGCGTAGGGGCTTGGCTGTGGGGACCCAGGGGAGGCAGGATGGTCTAGTGGAAAAAGCACAGTCCTCAGAGTCAGGAGACACAGGTTCTAGTGCCGGCTCTTATGTGAGACCTTGGACAAGTCACTGAACCGCACTATGCCTCAGTTTCCTCACCTGTAAAATGGGTGTAAGATACCTTCCTTTCTCTTAGACTGTGAGCCATTCAATCATGTTTATTGAGTGCTTACTGTGTTTGCAGAGCACTGTACTAAGCACTTGGAAAAGTACATTATATGAGAGTTGGTAGGCACGTTCTCTGCCCACAGGGAGCATACAGTTTAGAGGGAAAGACTGACATTAATATAAATAAATAAATTATGGATATGCACATAAGTGCTGTGAGCTCTATTACTGTGTCATACCTGTTTATCTTTTTGCACAGTGCTTGACACATAGAAAGCACTTACTAAGTACAATCAGCAGCAGCATCTAGGCCAAATCTGTTGGCCTTTCTCTTGACTCACTGGGGCACTAGGAGGACTCCAGTTGCCCATTCATTCATTCACTCATACTTATTGAGTGCTCACTGGGTGTAGAGCACTATACTAAGTGCTTGGGAAAGTACAACACAGCAATAAACAGTGACATTTCCTGACCACAGCAAGGTTACAGTCAAGTTGTGGGGAGACAGACATCAATATAAATAAATAAAATGACAGATATGTACATAAGTGCCATGGGGCTGGGAGGGGGGAAAAGCAAAGAGAGCAAGTCAGGGCGATGAGAAGCGACTGGGAGATGAAGAAAAGTGTGGCTTAGCCTGAGAAGGCCTCTTGGACGAGATGTGCCTTCAGTAAGGCTTTGAAGCTGGGGAGAGTAACTGTCTGGCGGATTTGAGGAGGGAGGGCATACAAACTAGAGGCAGGACCTGGGCTAGGGTTCAGCAGTGAAAGAGGCAAGATGGAGGCGCAGTGAGAAGGTTAGCACCGGAGTAGTGGAGTGTGCAGGCTAGATTGTAGAAGGAGAGAAGTGAGGCGAGGTAGGAGGGGGCAAGGTGATGGAGTGCTTTAAAGCCAATGGAGAGAAGTTTTTATTTGTTACGGAGGTGTAGTTTTTGGGGGAGTGGTGTGACATGTCCTGAACATTTATGTAGAAAAATGAGCCAGGCAGCAGAGTGAAGCATGGCCTGGAGTGGGGAGAAACAGGAAGCTGGGAGGTCAGCAAGGAGGTTTATGCAGTAATCCAGGCAGGATAGGATGAGTGCCCTTCCTCCTCCAAGGTACTCCAGGGCAGCACTCTTCCCTGCTCTTAGGCAGGGCAAAGCATCAGACCCTAAAGTGTCACACCCTCACCCCGAAACGCGCGTGCGCGCGTGCACACACACACACACACACACACACACACACACACACACACACGTTAGCCCCAAGATCCTTTGTCTCCAACCCAAAGACGCTTGAAGGAACCACATGCCGAGCCCACTCCTGGTTCGGAATGGACTGTCCCACCCCCTTACATACCCTCCTTTGACTTTCCTCCAGTGACCCAGCATGGACTACTTGTCCATTGAGTTATCCAACCTCCTCTGAAACCTGCTAAGATTTCCTTCTGAATTCCCTTCCTGTTTTCTCAAGAAGCATGGCCGGAAACCACAGATGAACTGATTTGTTTAATTCAGCCATCTCCGCATTAAACAGAAACTCCTCACCATCGGCTTTAACGTGCTCAGTCAGCTCTCTCCCTCTGACCTAACCTTGCTCCTTTCCCACTTCCCACTCAGCCTGGGAACTTTGCCCCTGTAATGCTAGCCTACTCACTTTGCTTCGACCCTGTGCCCATGCCCTCCCTGCTGCATGGAACCCCTTTCCCCTTCATCATCATCATCAATGGTATTTATTTAGTATTTACTCTGCACACAATGCTATTCTAAGCTCTTGGGTGAGTACAACACAACAGAGTTAGCAGACAGGTTCCCTGCCCACAGTGAGCTTACAGGCTGGAGGGAAAGACGGACATAAACATAATTATACATTTATAATGTATAATTTAAAGATATAAAGCCCTATTAAAGTCACATCTCCTCCAAAAGGCCTTCCCGGCCTCGGGGAAGCAGCGTGGCTCAGTGGAAGGAGCACGGGCTTTGGAGTCAGAGTTCATGAGTTTGAATCCCGGCTCCGCCAATTGTCAGCTGTGTGACTGGGTAAGTCACTTAACTTTTCTGTGCCTCAGTTCCCTCAACTGTAAAATGGGGAATAAGATTGTGAGCCCCCGTGGGACAACCTGATCACCTTATAACCTCCCCAGTGCTTAGAACAGTGCTTTGCATGTAGTAAGCGCTTAATAAATGCCATTATTATCATTATTATTATTCCCTGACTAACCTCTCATTTCCCCACTCTATTTGCCCTCTCTTCTGTGCCACCTAGGCACTTTGATACCCACTCCTTCCCCACAGCACTTATGCTTTTGCTTATCCTTATACTTTGTTACTTCCCCTACTTCTAATTGATTTTAACATCTGTCTTCCCCACTAGACTGTGAGCTCCTTGAGGGTGGGGACCATGTCTGCCTACTCTATTGTATTCTCTGAAGTGCTTAGTACAGTGTTCTGCATGTAGTCAGCACTCAGTAAAAAACACTGATTGATGATTGAGTGATGGATTCAAACTCCGGGTATTTGGCTTAATCCTCCAAATGGATAAAAGGTAGAAGTAGAAAGCCTTCTTGGCATGGAGAGACGGGCATACCTTTGATGGTGGCAAATGAGCTGCCAAGAAGGCATTTGCCCTCACCTCAAACCGCCTGCCCCTCAACCCACACTCCCCCTCCTTCACCTGTCTACTTGTTCTGTTTCGCTGTCTGTCTCCCCCTTCTAGACTGTGAGCCCGTTGTTGGGTAGGAACTGTCTCTACATGTTGCCGAATTGTACTTTCCAAGTGCCTAGTATGGTGCTCTGCACACAGTAAGCGCTCAATAAATACGATTGAATGAATGAATGAATGAGTGAGTGAATGAATGAATGAATGAATGAATGAATGAACAAGGTGAGCGGAACGTCACCTCCTCAAAATCCAGCCTGGAAAATCTAATGAAAGGTGCCCATGACCTTTCCATTAACCTCCTGAAGCTCTCCTCAAAGAACCATTGTCCTTTCACTTACTGTCTTAAATCTCAGTCCAAAGTAAATGGGCAACAAAAGGTTTTCTTCATCGCTTTTCAGTGTAGAATTTCAGGCCAGGATCTATTCCGTCCAAAAATGAATTCCTCCCCTCTTCCTGCCTGCCCGCGGTAGCCACGACTCCTAGACCCTGGAGCATGGGCAGAGCAGGGGGACAGCCGCTACAGTGGCCAGACGTGGGTGGAACCTGAGCATTTGGGAGTATGATTCAGGATGAACACTTCAACATTCCGGAGGTTTTTAAGAAACGATTGAGCTGGCCAGGATGCAGATTGAAAACAAAGAGCGTGAGACGGAGATCCCCGCCCCGTTTGAGGTCCTCAGAGTTCCCCGTGGTTTTCCTTCAGAGACCCCCACCGCCCTCTGTGTCTGTCTGGAAACTGGTGACCCGGCCGAGTGAGGCCAAGCCTGCGTGCTCTGAGGAGCCTGACTGAGGCTCAGACTCAGAGAAGCAGCGTGGCTCAGTGGAAAGAGCACGGGCTTTGGAGTCAGAGGTCATGGGTTCAAATCTGGCTTCGTCAATTGTCAGCTGTGTGACTTTGGACAAGTCATTTAACTTCTCTGTGCCTCAGTTGTCTTATCTGTAAAATGGGGATTAAGACTGTGAGCCCCCCGTGGGACAACCTGATCACCTTGTAACCTCCCCAGCACTTAGAACAGTGCTTTGCACATAGTAAGCGCTTAATAAATGCCATTATTATTTCTAGACTGTGAGCCCACTGTTGGGTAGGGACCGTCTCTGGATGTTGCCAACTTGTACTTCCCAAGCACTTAGTACAGTACTCTGCACACAGTAAGCGCTCAATAAATACGATTGATTGATTGAGGGGAGGGGTGGGGGGCGGTGGATTCATCCTCAGACACTTGTTCTCACATGGCAGGCAGGGTAGGAGCACAAATGCACCCTGTAATGCCAGGGACAAGTCTTGCAGCATGGGTACAGAGAGGCAGAATCCCCTGCCTCAGATGCCAGAACATTGGACGGTTCTGACTGTTCTGGTCAGAGAAGGTCCAGCTGGGAGCAGAAAGGACCCTGGGAAATGTAAAGAGGCCTGCTTTTCCTGTTGCGGTGATTGACTTATATTTTCTCTTCATTTTACCATAGTCTTCTGGTTCTCCCCTTTTAGACCACGCGCTCCCTATAGGGCAGGAAGTTTTGTCGGATTCAGTGTCCTTGTACCTCTCCCTGGTGCCAAATGAATTTCTGGATCCGGAATAAACACTTAAGAAACACCAGAAACAACAATAATAATAATAAACAATGACATTCAGGAACTACTTGTCTCTTAGCACTGAAGCTATACTTAAAGTTGCACAGGACGGGACATGTGAGGAGAACGGATGAGAGATCAAATGAAGCTCTACTCAAATGTAGCACTTACTACAGTCCTCTGCACACCGTAAGCGCTCAGTAAATATGATTGATTGATTATCCTCACTTCATCATAGTTGCTCTGGGAAGGATATGTGAGGAGAATGGATGACATAAATTCATGGGGCAAGATAACTCCTTAAAATTGTTGGGTAGGGACCATCTCTATATGTTGCCGAATTGCTTAGTACAGTGCTCTGCACACAGTAAGTGCTCAGTAAATACGATTGAATGAATGAATGATGTGGGCGAGAGGTCGGCGGTGAGATAGATGAGATCAAGGTACAGTGAGTAGGTTGGCACTGGAGGAAGAAAGTGTGCGGTCTGGGTTGTAGTAGGAGAGTAGTGAGGTGAGGTAGGAGGGGATAAGGTGATTTAGTGCTTTAAAGCCAATAGTGAGGAGTATTTGTTTGGTGCAGAGGTGGTTGGACAACCTGGAGTTTCTTAAGGGGTGGGGAAACATGGTCTGAACATTTTTGAAGGAAAATGATTAGAGCAGCAGAGTGGAGTATGGACTAAAGTGGGGAGAGACAAGAGGTAGGGAGGTCTAGCAAAGACCTCTTCTCGACTGTGCCTCATTCTCAGCCCTCCTACCTTGGACCCCAGATCACAGTCCACCCCATTTTCAAAGTCTGACATCTCACCTCTTCCAGGAGACCTTCCCTATTAATTTTCCTTCTCCCCAGGTCATAGCCTCCCAAATACCACCGCAGCATTGTGCCTCCTCTATAGCTATGCACAAAATTGCAATCACCCATAGTACGTATGTGTGTGTGTATATCCTTGCATACTCTACTGTTTAACTACTTGTTCATCCACATATTCATCTTTCTATTCTCTCATTCCTCCTATCTTCAGTTTGATTTTTTTTTATGGTATTTAAGTGCTTTCTATGTGCCAAACACTGTTCTAAGCTCTGAGGTACATACAAGATAATGAGGTTGGACACAGTCCCTGTCCCACATGGGGCTCATAGTTTTAAACTCCATTTTACAGATGAGGTAACTGGGGCACAGAGAAGTTAAGTGATTTGCCCAAAGTCACACAGCAGAAAAGTGGCAGAGCTGGGATTCTGATCCAGGTCCTTCTGACTCCCAGGCACGTGCTCTATCCACTAGGCCATGCTGCAGTTATTTTGTTTCAGTCTCCCCTGGGAGATTGTAAGCTCCCTGAGTACAGGTTCTTGTCTCCTAATACTCTTGTGCATTCTTAAGTGCTTAGCACAGTGCCCTACATGCAGTTATTGAGGTAATTGTTAAGCTCTTACTATGCGCCAGACACTGTACTAAGCGCTGGGATGGATAGAAGCAAATAGGGTGAGTCACAGTCCCTGTCCCACATGGGGCTCACAGTCTTATCCCCATGTTATAGATGAGGTAACTGAGGCACAGGGAAGTGAAGTGACTTGCCCAGGGTCACAGAGCAGACAGTCAGTGGAACCGGTATTAGAACATGGGTCCTTCTGATATTCCTGGAGTTGAATTAGTTCCAAAAGACCCAGAATGCATTGTTTCATGTGCCTGAGACCCCTTCATTTAGATAGAGTGTTCATAGAAATGAAACTCTTATTCCTTAGGATTCTCCCAGCAGCTGGCTACTTAGTCCTTTCTTGTCAAAGTGCCCTGAAATGTTTATCACCCCAACAAGAATGAAAGAAGAAAACAGGAATCCACGATTGCATATACTTTTGGAGCAAGGGGGAAGCCTCTGCTTTGGAGCAGATACATTTCCACGCCAGGACAGCTGATAACCAGGCCCCTTCCACAGGTCCCGGGCTGCCCCCGGCTCAAACTTGGCCAGGTCAGGAGGGCAGGGAGTTCCAGTTCAAGGCCTGAAGCAGAGATTTGTCCTCCATTCCCGGAACTTTGGCTGAAACTTAACCGTGGGAACTTCCTTCCTAGCTCAAGATGAAGCTCACTGCTTTCTGAGCTTCCTCCTTAGGCCGCCCATTTTGTCTCTCCTCTCTCTAAACTGTCGACAAGCAGCCAGGCCCTCTCCGCTTGGTGCCTGGAAATGGCCACATGGACCTGATCAGCTGCAAGATCCCAGCCCCCGGAGCACCGTAGTATTGTTGAGCAGAGGTCAGCTATACTATCCCCCTGCCTCGGAGCCAACTTGCCCCATCCCAGATGGACAGTCAATAAAGAAAGGCTGTTTGATGATGAATAATAACATTTGTCAATACGTGCCAAGTGCTCTACTAAGTGTATTGTACTCTTCCAAGCTTTTAGTACAGTGTTCTGACATAGTAAGTACACGATAAATCCCACAGATTGATTGATTGCTGGGGTAGACACAGTCCCTGTCCCACATGGGAATCACAGTCTAAATAGGATTTAATCCCCACTTCATTGATTAGGAAACTGAGCCTCAGAGAAATGAAGTGACTTGCCCAAGGTCATTCAGAGAAAATGGCAGAGCGGAATTTGAACTTAGGTCACCTGACTCTTAGGCCCTGGCTTTTTCCACGAGGACGTGCTTCCTGTCATAATGATGATGGTGGTGAAGGATTTGGGGTGTTATTTCTAACTAAGGTAAGAAGGCTGCCTCTTTCAAAAAAGAGAGGACAAGAAACATACTGACTATAACTGAGGGCATATTTTCACAGTCAATTTCCCCAACAAAAACTCTCCCTCTGTCTTGTAGATTGCTTTGGATACCCTGGACTTTAGCTTTCCATGGACAGAACAGCCCCCTCCGGTAGGAGAACAAAAACAGGTTCTTTACATTCCAGCAGACCCTTTGCAAGAGGAGGCCCAAGTGATACCTGCCCTGAGGTTTGAATGGCAGTCATTAGCAGAGAGAGCAGGAATCTATGGTGTGTGCTGAGCACTCTACTAAGCACTTAGGAGTACAATACAAAAGAGTTGGAAGACTCTGGCTGCTGATTCTTTGGCACCTTGGTTCCCTGCCCACAAGGAGCTTAGCGTCTAGTCGTACTGTGTGCAGAGCACTGTACCAAGCACTTGGGAGAGTACAGTATAGCAATATAACAAACACATTCCCTGCCCACAATGAGCTTACAGTCTAGGGGGGAAACAGATGTTAATATAAATTAATGATATTTATTGAAGGCAACCACTATGCCTTCAATAAGCCTTTGAAGTGGGGGAGAGTAATTGTCTTTCAGATTTGAGGAGGAAGGGCATTTCAGACTAGAGGCAGGGCATGGGCGAGAGGTCAGCAGAGTTGTACTTCCCAAGGGCTTAGTACAGTGCTCTGCACACAGTAAGTGCTCAATAAATAAGATTGAATGAATGAATGAATGAATGATGGATTAGATTGAGGTCAGCGAGAAGATTGGCATTAATAATAATAATGGCATTTGTTAAGCGCTTACTATGTGCAAAGCACTGTTCTAAGTGCTGGGGGGGATACAAAGTGATCAGGTTGTCCCACGTGGGGCTCACAGTCTTCATCCCCATTTTACAGATGAGGTAACTGAGGCTCAGAGAAGTTAAATGACTTGCCCAAGGTCACACAGCAGGCATGTGGTGGAGCCAGGATTAGAACCCATGAGCTCTGACTCCCAAGCCCATGCTCTTTCCACTGAGAGGAGCAAAATGTATAGGCAACTCATAACAAATATTATTATCATTATTGAGACCAGACTGAATCACAGTTGAAACCCACTTTTTTATGGTATTTGTTAAGTGCTTACTCTGTTCCATGCACTGTTCTAAGCACTGGGGGAGATACAGGGGTTCACAGTCTTAATCCCCGTTTTACAGATGAGGTAACTGAGGCTCAGAGAAGTTAAGTGACTTGCCCAAGGTCACACAGCAGACTAGTGGTGGAGGCAGGATTAGAATCCAGATCCATCAGGCTCTCAGGCCTTTTGCCACTGCAGCCTCTAAATGGTCCCCTTCCAAGAGAAGTTCCTCACTTCCCCTCTCCTCTCTCCTCTCCGCTCCCCTCCATGTCTCTCCTTCCCTCGACTCATCGGTACTGCTACATACCCAGCGCTTAGAACAGTGCTTTGCACATAGCACTTAACAAATACCATCATTATTATACCCCACACATGTCCTTTCATGCTTTCCTGACAGAGCCCGTTGTCCCACTTTATGCAGACTGGGAAAGGATTGCAATAATAATAATAATGGTCATATTTGTTGAGCACCTAGTAGGGGCCAAACATAACACTACGCACTGGGGTAGATGATGGCAAGCAATATGAATAAACTCCCAAAATATTAAAGCAAAATGTGTGTTAATTTTTATTCTGACAAAGAACAAGGTGTTTCAAAAGGAGTAATTCACTGGTATTGTACATGAAACTTATTTTTCTCCATGACATGCAAATTCGTGAAGCGTTCCATATTTTTCATTTATTTTGTTAATGATGTGCATCTAGCTTTATTTGTATTTATTCTGGTGACTTGACACCTGTCCACATGTTTTGTTTTGTTGTCTGTCTCCCCCTTCTAGACTGTGAGCCCGTTGTTGGTTAGGGACCGTCTCTATATGTTGCCAACTTGTACTTCCCAAGCGCGTAGTACAGTGCTCTGCACACAGTAAGCGCTCAATAAATACGATTGAATGAATGAATCCCTACCCCACAGTCTAAATAGGAGGAAGAACAGGTATTTAATCCCTATTTTAGAGATGAGGGACTGAGACATGGGGAAGAGAAGTAACTTGCCCAAGGTCACTCAGTGCATACATGACAGAGCTGATACTTCCAGGTGCGAGCTCTTTCCACTAGGCATGGTCTGCCCCAGCCTAAGGGAGCAGGGAAGTCAGTTTGGGTGTCGCGGCCCCATGCCAACCGTGCCAGGGTGTTTCACTCCACATAAGCCACTGCCTTGTCATCCCAGGATCTGCCATCCTGTGCTGCCTCGGTGCCCTTCCTTCCTTTGGAAGAATCGTTGCATAATAGGTAGAGTACTGGCCTTGGAGCCAGAAGGTCATGGGTTCTTATTCCGGTTCTGCCCCTTGTCTGCTGTGTGACCTTGGTTAAGTCACTTCACATCCTTGTGCCTCAGTTACCGCATCTGTAAAATGAGGGTTGAGACTGGGAGCCCCACCTGGGACAGGGACTGTGTCCAACCCAGTTTGCTTGTATCCATCCCAGTGCTTAGTGCAGTGCCTGGTACCTAGTAAGCTCAACAAATACAATAATTCTTACTATGACTATTATTAATATTAAGCATTTCTGACCCATGGGTGAGGTCCCTGGCCTGATTAAAGAGAGAGAGAAGAGAGATGGCTGCTGTCTTTGGCTTCCTGGTTGATTTCACTACAATAATTCTTACTATGACTATTATTAATATTAAGCATTTCTGACCCATGGGTGAGGTCCCTGGCCTGATTAAAGAGAGAGAGAAGAGAGATGGCCGCTGTCTTTGGCTTCCTGGTTGATTTCACTCCAGTCAGTCTGTCAGTCGTATTTACTGAGCACTTACTGTGTGCAGAACACTGTACTAAGCACTTGGGAAAGTACCGTATAACAATAAGCAGAAACATGCCCTGCCCATGACGAGCGTACATCTAGAGCTTGTTTGGAAACAGCAACACAGAGGTCCATTTTCTAACAGCACACTTACCTCATTTCTGGCAATTCAGCTACGAGGTCTTTAATAATAATAAGAAGAATAAGAATATTTTGTTAAATGTTTACTAAATGCCAAGCTTGAACTAAGTAATGGGGTAGGTACAAGATAATCAGGTTGGACACGGTCCCCATCCCATGTGGAGCACACAGTCAAAGTAGGAGGGCGAGAGAACAGGTATTGAATTATCATTTTACAAATGAGGGATCAGGAAGTTAAATGATTGTCCCCAGGTAACACAGCAGGCAAGTGGCAGAATTGGGATTCAAATAATAATAATAATAATTGTGGTATTTGTTAAACACTTACTATGGGCTATGTACTGTTGGGTAGATACAAGATAATCAGGCCCCACAGGGGTTTCACAGTCTAAGTTGGAGAGAGAACAGGTATAGAATCCCCATTTTGTGGGATGAGAGACCTGAAGCACAGAGAAGTGAAGCAGTTTGCCCAAGGACACACAGCAGGCGATTGGCACAATGGGATTAGAACCCAGATCCTCTGACTCCCAGGCCGGTACTTCATTCAGCCCGCTGCCTGATTTCTTGTCAGCGGAAGCCAGGGAGCTAAGCTCCCAGGCTGGGCAGGGCCTACCTACCATCCATCCTCCCAACCCAGACTGTGGGCCTCGGGAGGTCAGCATTAGCCGGCCTGGCCAGGACTGGCTTGGGTGGTCCGGTGAAGTCACAGGAGGGTCTCCAGATGGGGGAAGCGCTGGCAACTCAGCAGGTCACAGGGACACCACAGCACCCAGACATTCGGATCCATCGGGCATTCAGTGCCCAGGCACCAAAGAGGCTGTGAGTTGGGAGCAGCTTTCCTGGCAAGGAGCCTTCCCTGTCATGGACAAGCCCTTCCCAGAGCCAGCCAGAGAGGGGCCCTGGAGCCAGAAAATCCGGACAGAGAGCAGGGAAGGGGTCAGTGCTTCATTAGCCATCAGATTGGAGAGGCGGAGCAAGAAGCTCTCCTCCAGTGAGACCTGGGTGGTTCGGCGTTCCAACGCTTTCTACTCAACAAAGAGTCCCGGAGTGCTATTTCCTTCTCTATTTCTCTTTAGTACGGAAAGCACATCGTGTCCCCTGCACATCTGGTCTCAATCAGATGATCTCCTTAAGGCTCCCATTTTCATTGGAAACAGAGGCATCTCCGGAGCAAGGTTTTGTGCAGAGTCGGAAACCCGCGGTGCGATGCAGACAGGCTCAACACGGAGTGTTTGTCTTTTGAATGCCCGAGTGCCGACCCCTTTATTAGACTAGTTGGAGTTTGCGCTTCAAAGTCGTGGTGTAACTTTCAATTTCCAGATGTGGCCAGAGTTTCATTTTATTGGTGCAAGGGAAGCAAAATGGCCTGTTTTTTTTCCAAATGCCAGCACAAACCCTTTGAAGTATTTAAAACAAAATTCTACGGCCTTGATGAATGGAGGTTTATCATCTGCTGTAAAAGCTGCAGTCTCAACTGCATCTGGAAAGAAAAGCAACCACGTAAAAACATTGATAAACTCATTCCCCAACTTTTTATTATTATTATTATCACTCTTAGTAATAATAATAATAATTGTGGTATTTGTTGTTTACTTTGTGCCAAACACCATACTAAGCACTGGGGAAGGTACAAGATAATCAGATCAGATACAGTCCCTGTCCTACCATCTAATGGAGAGGAAGAACTGATATTAAATCCCCATTTTACGGATGAAGAAACAGGCACAGAGAATTTAAGTGTCTTGAAAAGGTCACTCAGGCAAGTGGTAGAGGCAGGATTAGAACCCAGGTCCTCTGACTCTGAGACCCTTAAGGACACGCTGTTTCATGAATGACACGTGGTTATTTTTCCTCCTCCATTACCCTGTATGGCAAGGGAGGCAGGAACTCATGTTTCAAGGCCATTTGTAAAAATAGAAACTTACTGAGTTTTCGTGTTCTAACAAAACTTCTCACTGGTCTTGTCCTCTTCATTATCATCAGTACTAGACAACAAATATGTTCATCTACTGAAGTTAGGGATAAAAGTAGCATGGCCTAGTGATAAAAGAATGGGCCTAGGAGTCAGAAGATGTGGATTCTAATCTCTGCTCCATCACATCCCTGTTCTGTGACTTTGGGCAAGTCACTTTACTTCTCTGTGCCTCGGTTCTCTCATCCGCAGAATGGAGATTCAATACCTGTTCTCCCTCCTATTTAAACTGTGAGCCCCACATGGGACGTGATTATCTTTTATCTGCTCCAGAGCTTAGTACACTGCTTGGCACACAGTAAGTGCTTAACAAATATTACTGTTGCTCTTATTATTGATAATAATAATAATGATGATAAGCAGCTGCTCCTTAACTCTGTTGAATTAGCCAGCTTGCGCAGAGCTGGGAAGCAGTGGACCAGGGATGGATTGGCGCTTGCCATTAGATTGTAAATTTCTCAGGGAGAGGGACTTCACCTTTGAGGACCAAGTCGTCATTTAACACACTCTAGATAAGCAGTCCAGTGCTCTGTACACAGTGGGCACACAATACCAGAAGCATCAATGGCCTAGTGGAAAGAACACGGACCTGGGAATCAAAGAACCTGGGTTCTGATTCTGACTCTGACTCTTGTCTGCGGTGTTACCTTGGCAAAATCACTTAACTTCACTGTGCCTCAGTTACCTCATCCGTAAAATAGGGATTATGACTGTGAACCCCACATGGGACGTGGATTGTGTTCAACCTGATGATCTTGAATCTTCCCCAGCGCTTAGTACAGTGCCCGGCCTATAGTAAGCACTTAACAGACATCATTAAAAAAATCTGTCATCAACAATCTTAATACTGAGCACTTTGCTTTGTGCTGTTCTGAACATTGATGGTGTCAGTAAAGTTATAAAGCTCACTGAGAGCCTGCACTCCAAGGAAGAATTCTGTTCACAGGAACCAACAAAGAGAATGGAACAATCAGAAAGAATGTAACACTCTCCCCAGCGCCCAGCTCTTCCCCCTCCTACGCCCACTGCCCTGAACCCCAAGAAATGAATGGGTCACAGGAGCGGGGCCGGCTTCTGATAGTCAGACAGAATCCCTCCCAACAGCTCACAGTTTTTGCTGAGTTTTCTCAGGCTGCAACAAGTCACCGTTTCAGAAAACCATGCTTCTTCGGCTGTGGGACTTGGGGGAGGGTCTGAAGGCGAGGGTTTCGTAGCTGAAACAAACTGTTTGACGATTTGTGATTTCAGAAAACGACGAGGAGGGGGAATCCCTGCCCTCTCTGGAGAAGCCTGGTTGGTATTCCCAAGGGAATGCTTCCCAACTCTATGAGCTGCTGAAGAAGATGACTGGCAAGCCAGAGCCCAAGGTATAAACGAAGGAATAAAAATGAAAATTATTATGGCATTTGTTAAGCATTTACTATGTGTCAGGCGCTGTTCTAAGTGCTGTGTATACGAGCAAATCGGGTCGAACACAGTCCCTGTCCCACGTGGGGCTCACAGTCTCAATCCCCATTTTACAGATGAGGTAACTGAGGCACAGAGAAGTAAAATGATTTGCCAAAAGTCACACAGCACACAAGTGCTGGAACCGGTATTCGAACCCATGACCTTCCGACTCCCAGGCCTGTGCTCTATCCACAATGCAACATTTTATTTTTAGACATAAAAATGAAGCAGTGTGAGAAGCAGTGTGACCTAGTTGAAATACCATGGGCATGGGAGTCAGAGGGCCTGTGGTCAATCTATTAATTGTATAAACTGTGCTCTTAATGTGTACAGAGCACTGTACTAAGCTCTTGGGAGAGTACAATATAACAGATTTAGTAAACACATTCCCTGCCTTCTCTGTGTTTTAGTTACCTCATCTGTAAAATGGGGATTAAGACTGTGAGCCCTAGGTGGGACGGGGACCGTGTCCAACATGATTATCTTGTATCTACCCCAGCACTTAGTTCAGGGCCTGTCACACAGTAAGAACTTAATACCATAAAATAAATTTTTTAAAAAAGAAACACAATCCAACCAGAAGGACAATCCTACCCCACCCCTAAGCACTCAATAAATACCACTGGTTGATTGATTTATCCACCCTAATGATTGGACACCCCTCTCAGGTTTGCACCTGGAGAGTTTCCAGTATTCTACCAGTCTTGGCTACAGAAGGCAAGTAGAGGCCTACCCATTCCATTCCTAGCTTGGGCAGTGGTTAGCGAGTGGAAGGCAGTCTGCTACAAGTCAAAACTCACCCGTGCTGGGCAGCGGCAACATGGGAGAGAGTCGAGGCCAGAGACTCAAGTTTACTGTGTGGAAGGCGGCAGTGGTAAACCACTTGTGTATTTTTACCAAGAAAACTATGGCTACACTACCAGAACAATTGCAGATGGAGAATGGGGTGTTCTGGGAGAGATGTGTCCATGGAGTCGCGATGGGTTGGAAACGACTCGGCAGCATAAGACAAGACAAGCTACAATAATTGGACAGCAGGCTCTTTGAGGGCTGACATTATCTTCTCTTAGGATCCTGTGAGGCTCAGCAAATCTGGGCTGATGGACTAAAGTCAGGAGAAGCAAGGTTGCAGTGGGCCATCGGCTTCTCCAGCCAAACAATCACATTTATTAAGCGCTTACTGATTGCAGAGTACTGTACTAAGCACTTGGGAGAGTACCGTGTAACAGAACTGGTAGACACGTTCCCTGCCCACAGGGAGCTTATGGTTTAGAGGGGGAAATGCAATCTGTGCCCAGGTGCCTTCCCTGCATAGCTTCAGTTTGCTACCAGCTAATCCTCTCCCTCCATTCCTGCTGGGTCTGACAGCCTCAAGCCAGGTTTATTAGATGGCCACCACCATCAGTATTATTTAATGCCTATTGGGTGCCGTGTTGGAGTGGGTGCCTTCTATGCGCTCATTGTGGGCAGGGAATGTGTCTGTTTATAGTAGTCTCCTAAGAGCTTAGTACAGTGTTCCGCATATAGTAAACGCTGAATAAATACGATTGAATGAATGAATGAGTTGAGGTGGGCTCTGAGCATGGGGAGAACCATGATTTGCCAGATTTGAGGAAGGAGAGAATTTCAGGCTGGGAGGCAGAGTGTGCACGGGGATGAAGATGGAAGAGTCGAGAAAGGTATTGTTAGACTAATCGTTTGGGAGGAAAGAAGAGAATGAACTGGACAGTAGCAGCTGAAGAGAGCAAATATGGAAGGCAGGGAAAGTTGGTGAAAAGCCTTGGAGCCAATTGTGAGGAGTTTTGCTTCAAGGGAGAGGAGGCCAGTGGAGGAGAGGAGAGATATGGGTCCAGCTTCAGGAAGACTATTATTCTTGTTTTTATTCTATTTGTTAAGCTCTTACTATGTGTTGAGCACTGTTCCAAGCTCTGGGGTAGATACTGGTCATCAGGTCGGACACAGCCCCTATCCCACCTGGAGCTTACAGTCTACGTGCGATCCAGGCCATGGCGTGAAGCCTAGATTGGAGAGGGCAGAGGCCGAAGGCTGAGATAACCAAGAAGGCTTATAATAATGATGGCATTTATTAAGCCATACTAAGCTATGTGCAAAACACTGTTCTAAGCGCTATACAGCAATTTAGCTGCACTGTGATCAGGGCTTTGAACAAGGCGGTAACCATTTGAGTGGAGAGGAAGGGGAGGCCTCAGGAAATGTATAGAGAAGAAGCCAGCTCATGTTTAATCTGCTTTTTGTCTTTCAGGTGGTTTACTTTGGAGACAGCATGCATTCAGACATTTTCCCAGCCCGGCACTATAGCAAGTGGGAGACGGTCCTGATCCTAGAGGAGCTTGGCATGGGCGACGGGGTAGTGTCTGGGCAAGGAGAGGTCGAACCCAGGGAAAAGAAGGGCAAGTATGAGGTAAAGGCTCGTTGCTACTCCTGCTGCTTCTTGGGCAGGAGTCCCACAAGGGTGACCACTGGCCCTGAACAAACCCATCTCCTGACTCTTCTAATGACCACCAACCCATTCATCTTCATAATACTGAGAAGCAGCGTGACCTAGTGGAATGAACACGGGCTTGAGAATCAGGACCTGGGTTCTAGTCATGGCTCTACCACTTGTCTTCTGGCTGACCTGGGGCAAGTCACTTCACTTCTCTGTGCCTCAGTTACCACATCTGGAAAATGGGGATTAAGCGCTTAACATGATCTGTGACCAACCTGAATAGCTTATATCTACCCCAGTACTTAGTACAGTCTCTGGCACATAGAAAGGACTTACATGTGTAAACATACGATTAAAATGATTAGTGGTACCTAAGTGCCTACTATGTGCTAAGCCCTGAGGTACTGAGAAAATAATCAGGTCAGACACAGTCCCTGCCCCACATGGGAAGCAGCGTGGCTTAGTGGAAAGAGCACGGACTTGGGAGTCAGAGGTCATGGGTTCTAATCTCAGCTCTGCTACGTCTCTACTGTGTGACCTTGGGCAAGTTACTTAACTTCTCTGTGCCTCAGTTCCCTCATCTATAAAATGGGGATTAAGACTGTGAGCCCCACATGGGACAACCTGATAACCTTGTATCTACCCCAGCACTTAAAACAATACTTGGCACATAGTAAGTGCTTAACAAATACCATCATCATTATTATTATTATGGGATCATTATCAGCACTTACATGCATTAAATGCTAACTAGAATTGAAGCAACATGGCATGGACCTGGGTTGTAATCCTGACTCCACCACTTGTGTGCTGTGTGACCTTGGGCAGTCACTTAACTTCTCTGTGTTTCAGTTAACTCATATGTAAAATGGGAATTAAGACTGTGAACCCCATATGGGACATGGACTATGTATAACCTGTTTTAGCACTTATCTAACCCCAACGCTTAGTGTAGTGCCTGGCAAAAGTAAGTGCCAACATACACCATAAAAAAAAAATCTTTGTGCCAGGTACTGTGCTGAGCTCTGGGGCAAACACAAGAATGCCTAAATACAGAGACCCTTAATGGGCTCTCAGGCTCAGGATGGCAAGGCAGACCCATGGACAGGTTTGGACTGGGAGTCAGGAAGCCTGGGTTCTTATCTCAACTTTACCACATGTCTGCTGTGTGGCTATGGGCCGGTCACTTAACTTCTCTGTGCCTCAGTTTCCTCACCTGTAAAATGGGGATTAAATACCTGTTTTCCCTCCCTCCTAGACTGTGAGCCCTGTGTGGGACAGGAACTGTGTCCCAGTTATTTGAAGCTACCCCAGTACTTAGCACATAGTAAGTGCTTAATAAATACCACAAATATTATTATTCTGGACAGAAAATAAAAGGCCAACACAATGGAAACAAGTGAAAATGCGGCCATAGTAGTATCAACAGGAATAAATATAATTAGCCAGTCAGCCGTCTTTAGTGAGTGTTTACTGTATGCAGCAGCATGGTGTAGTAGATAGAGCACAGGCCTGGGACTCGGTTCTAATCCTGGCTCTGCTACTTGTCTGCTGTGTGACCTTGGGCTAGTCACTTCACTTCTCTGTGCCTCAGTTACCTCATCTGTAAAATGAGGATTGAGTCTGTGAACCCCATGTGAGACAGGGACTGTGTCCAACCTGATAAACTCGTACCTACCCCTGCGCTTAGTACAATGCTTGGCGCATAGTAAGCACTTTAAAAAAAAACAGAGCTACTCTTATTATTATTTTTGCTATACTAAGCACTTGGAAGAGTACAATATAACAAAAAACAGACACATTCCCTGCCCACAATGTGCTAATGATCTAGAGATGAGTTTGGTAAATGGTACTGTGAGGGGATAATCCACAGGCCCTTACACTTTCCAGGCAGACAGTCCATGGTTACAAACCATGTGACCTTCCTGGGATTTTTATGGTTTTTCCAGGGGTTTTTTTCCCCACCCTGTGCAGCGCTGTTGGAGGGAGTGTTTGGCTCCTGCAGGGCTCTGCAGGAATGGGGAAGCTGGTCCAGTCAGGGGATGGTCACCATGACCCCCAGAACCTCGGTAGCAGGAAAAACACCCTTTTGTATGAATTTTCCTGCTGACTGCTGATTGCAACATCATGCCAGCTGAGTACCATTTTGCAATCATTGGGCCCTTACTGTGGGGCCAGACCCTGGGATGCCGTGACCAGGGTGTGTGCGGTTTGCCAGGTTTGTCTTGAGCAAGTCAGGTCCAGGCTTCCTAAAGAGAGACCTGAGCCACCACCTCCCCTTGGTCTCCCTGATTGGCAGCTAGCCCAGTTGTGATGATATGCCATGAGGTGGGTTTGCAGGGTCAGGAGAGGAGGAGGCCAGCTTGGGGGAGAGGTGGAGAGTCCTCATGAGGAAGAGAGCACTAGGCTCAGAAGCAGCGTGGTCTAGTGGAAAGAAAGCGGGCCTGGGAGTTAGAGGACCTGGGTTCTAATCCCAGCTCTACCAGTTGTTTGCTGTGTGACCTTGGACAGGTCACGTAACTTCTCTGTACCTCAGTTCTGCTGTTCTGCCACCTACTTAATCTGTGAGCCCCATGTGGGACAGAGCCTGTTTCAATCAGTCAATCCACCAGTGGTATTTATTGAGTGCTTACTATGTGCAGAGCACTATACTAAGTGCTTGGGAGAGTAGAGTGCAACAGAATTAGTGGACACGTTCCCTGCCCATAAGAAGTATCCAACCAAATTAACTTGTATCTACCTCAGTGCTTAAAACAGTGTTTGTCACATAGTAAGCGCTTAACAAATACCATAAAAAAAAAACTGGGGAGGCCCGAGTGGAGGGAGAAGAATAAGGCCGGGTAGGATCCGAGGTGACTTCCAGGAAGGCTTGCCCTCCCTAAGTTGGTCTTCAGCATCCTGTTCTCTGAGATCCTCTCACACACAGCCAATTCCAGAACATCAGCAGGGTCAGCTGACCCAGGGCCCGAGGCCCACACCTGGACAGCGGGACCCAGCTCATGGAGCGGCCTCCTTGAGGTGGGCATTCACCACAGCCCTTCGTGGTTTAGGTCAGCAGGAACCGCAGGAACCACCTCTTCCCCTTGCTATAAAGCAGCACTCCAGGGTTTCTTTTATTTTCCCAAATCCCCCCTCGCCACTCTCTGCCACCTGCTTCCTCTTCCTCACCCCAAGCCTCTTGAGTAGGCTTCCCTACCTAGTTCTGATTTGGATTTCCTTCACCCCCACCCCCAACCCCTGCCACAGTTTCTGGCCCCTGACTTCTCAGCCATTATGCTTTCTCAGTCTCTGAGAGTCAGTGCTCCAGCCCCCAAACCCCTCTGTCTTGCCTAACTTCCTACCACCACAGAAGCGAACACCACATCCTCCTGACGGTAAAGAGCCTCGGCTTCTCACTTTCCTCCCTACCCTAGGCAGGCAGAGTTGCCAATTCTCACTGCGGCTCTTCCACCCTCACCCCGCCTCACCGAGAAGCAAGAAGAGAGTCAGAGAGTTGTTTTAGATTCAGAAACCTGGGCTGGTAGAGTCCAGATCGATGTCACCTGCCTCCTGCTCTAATTGCAAAATGGGAAGAGAGCCATTTCTTTCCTAAGAGACCAGTGTTGTTTTTCAGACATTCAACCATCAGTAGTATTTATTGAGCACTTACTGTGTGCAGACCACTGTACTAAGCGCTTGGAAGAGTACAGTACAATAGAGTTGGTAGACATTCATTCATTCAGTCGTATTTATTGACCACTTACTGTATGCAAAGCACTATACTAAGCGCTTGGCAGAGTGCAATATAAGAACAAACAGACAAATTCCTGCCCACAGCGAGCTCACAGTCTAGAGGGGGAGACAGACATTAATATAAGTAAATACGTAAATAAGGAAATTACAGATATATGTGTATATGTTCTGGGGATGGGAGGGGGATGAATGAAGGAGCGAGTTAGAGTGGCGCAAAGGGAGTGGGAGAAGAGGAGAGGAGGGCTTAGTCAGGGAAGACTTCTTGAAGGAGACATGCCTTCAATAAGGTTTTGTACGGGGGGAGAGCAGTTATCTGTCTGATTCTGTCATCTGCCTGATGACATGATCCCTGCCCATAAGGAGTTTACGGTCTAGAGTGGGAGACAGACATTAAAACAAAATACAGAAAGGGGAAACAGCAGAGAAAGGTATATCAATAAATCATATTTATTGAGCACTTACTGTGTGCATCGCACTGTACTAAGTGCTTGAGAGAGTACAGTACAACAGAGGTGGTAATTATGTTCCTTTCCCACAGTGAGCCTACAGTGTAGAGGATATATACATAAGTGCTGAGGGACTTAGGCAGTGGTGATTATTAAGTGTCAACTATCAACTCTCCCCTCCCCTATCTCTTGCCCCTAATAACCTGGCTACCTACTTTATTCAGAAACTTGAAACTATCAGGTGTGATCTTCCTAAAATCTCCCCTGCTCCTCTCCAGTCCCTCCCTCCTCCTGCCCCTTCTTCAACTCTCCCATCTTTCCCAGCAGTATTTCAAAAGGGAATCTCCTGCCTTCTCTCAAAATCCACCCCTTCCACCTTACATCTGACCCCATCCCTTTGCACCTTATCAAAACACTTGCCCCCTCCCTTCTTCCCTCCCAGACCGTCTTTTTCAACTGTTCAGTCTCCAGTGACTTCTTCCCCACTGCTTTCAAATATGCTGTCTCCCCTATCCTAAAAAAACCCTCCCTTGACCCCACAGCTTCCTCCAGTTATTGTCCCATCTCCTTTCTACCATATCTCTCCAAACTCCTTGAGTGAGTTGTTTACACCCGCTGTCTCCATGTCCTCTCCTTCAATTCTCTCCTTTCCCCCCTCCAATCTGACTTCCATTCCCTTCACTCCACAGAAACCATCCTCTCAGAGGTCACCAGTGATCTCCATCTTGCCAAATCCAACCACCTCTACTCCATTCTAGTCCTTCTCGACCTCTCAGCTACCTTCGGCACTGTTGACATCCCCCTTTTCCTAGAAATATTATCCATCTTTGGCTTCGCTGACATCGTCCTTTCCTGATTCTCCTCCTCTCTCTGGCTACTCATTCTCAGTCTCTTTCATGGACTTCTCTTCTGCCTCCCACTCCCTAACTGTGGGTGTCCTTCAAGGTTCAGTTTTGGGTCTTCTATTCTTCATCTACACCTACTCCCCTGGATAACTCATTCCCTTCCATGGCCTTAGTTACTATCTCCATGTAGACGATTCCCAAATCTACATCTCCAGCCCTGGTTTTTCCCCCTCTCTGCAGTCTCAGATTTCCTCCTGCCTTCAAGGTATCTCTACTTGGTTGGCCTGCCATCACCTCAAACTTAACATGTCCAAAACAGAACTCCTTATTTTCTCACCCAAATCCTGTCCTCCCCCTTACTTTCCCATCACTGTAGCCAACACCACCATTCTTCCTGTCTCACAAGCCCAAAACCTGAGAGTTATCCTTGACTCCTTTCTGTCTTATTTAACCCACATATTCAATCTATCACTAAATCCTGTCGGGATTCCACCTTCACAACATCACCAAAATCCTCCCTTTCCTCTCCATCCAAACTGCTACTACATTAATTCAAGCACTTATCCTATCCCTCCTTGATTACTGTATCAGCCTCCCTGCTGAAATCCCTGCTGCCTGTCTCTCCCCACTCCAGACTATACTTCACTCTTCTGCCTGGATCATTTTTCTACAGAAGCGTTCAGTACAGGTTTCTGCACTCCTCAAGAACTTCCATTGGTTGCCCATCCAACTTTGAATCAAACAGAAACTCCTTACCATAGGCAATAAAGCACAAATCACCTTTGTGCTTTAATGCCCCCTCGTATCTCACCTTGCTGCTCTCCTACTGCAACCCAGCCCACATACTTCACTCTTCTAATGCCAACCTACTCAATGTACCTCGATTTTATTCATTCAATCATATTTATTGAGCGCTTACTGTGTGCAGAGCACTGTACTAAGCGCTTGGGAAGTACAAGTTGGCAACATATAGAGACAGTCCCTACCCAACAGCGGTCTCACCGCCAACCTTTCACCCATGTCCTTCCTCTGGCCTGAAACACCCTCCCTCTTCATATTCGACAGAAAATTACTCTCCCCTCCTCAAAGCCTTATTGAAGGCTCATCTCCTCCAAGAGGTCTTCTCTGACTAAGCCCTCATTTCCTTGTCTCCCACTCCCTTCTACATTTCCCTGATTTGCTCCCTTTACTCACCCCGCCCTCAGCCCCATGGCACTTATGTACATATCCATAATTTATTTATTCATATTAATGTCTGTCTTCCGCTCTGGGCTGAAAGCTCGTTGTGGGCAGGAAATGTGCCTGTTATACTCTCCCAATCACTTAATACAGCACTCGGCACACAGTAGGCACTCAATAAATGTGATGGATTGATAGATAGATTGATTAAAGCATACAGATCCAAGCGCATAAGTAATGCAGGAGCGAGGCAGTGTGATTTTGGGATGGCTTTAAGGGTGGGGAGAGTGGTGAGCTTTCGGATCTGAAGGGGGAGTGAGTTCTAGGCCAGAGGGAGGGGGCGGGCAGGGTGTCAGCAGAGATATAGAAGAGATCAAGGTACAGAGAGAAAGTTGGGTTAAGTATGTGGGCTGAGTTGTGATATAAGATCAGCTTTTCGGACACTTTTTCTCTTTATACACCACCAGGGCCAAATCACTGGCAGAGTGTCCTTTCGGGTGAGACAGTGGGCTTGCTGGGGTCCTGGTCTGCTGGACAGGGTGGAGCAATGGTTCCCAGTAGGGCAGTGTAGCAGTCTAGCTTTCTAAGCCAGTCTGGATGCTTGGGAAAACCCTGGTTGGGTTTTTCGAGGTGGCCAATAGCTGCCACCTCTTGGGATAATTAGAACTCCAATTTGGTGGGTTATTTTTGTTGTGGCAGTGCTTTTTTCCTGAAACTCCCATTCTCCCTTCCACTTAGACTGTGATTCCCGTATGGGACAGGGACTATGTCCAAACTAATTATCTTGTATCTACCCCAGCCCTCAATGCAGTACTTGGCGGATAATAAGTGCCTAACAAATACCACAGTTAAAATTATTCCCCCCTAGTTAAATTAGGACTCTCAGCCCAGAGAAGCAGATTCTCCTTGGGTCTGCCGCCTGCCCTCCCTATACATATCAGTTCTGTTCCTCTGGCTAGTGAGCTTCCGACTCGGGCACCAGAACAGAATAAACATCAAAGTCAGGAAGTCCGTGCAACGAGTCATTAAAGTGCAGATTCTTTCCTGTCACACCTAAGGAGAAGGCAACAGAACAAACATTTTTTACTACCCCAGGCCAGAGAGAACCCTGGGTTCTCACAGCATACACAGGCCTACATGGAGAAGTGGGGTGGGGAGGGAAGGTTTCGTCGTGTCTGTTTCCAGCTGGCAGAGAAAAGAACGAATTGTTCCTCTGCATCGAGGGCCCATTGGGCTCAGAAAGCCACCCGCCCTTGGGGAGCAAGCGCAGTCTGCCTGCCCCATGAGCGGAAAGTCTGATTGCGCTCACATTGGAGCTAATATGGAATTACAGTTATTTCACCACAAGTAAGGCCAGAGCCGCTTAGGAAATGGAAATTTCTGGCAATTCAAGCGATCCCTCCCAGGCAGCCAATCTGAGCCGTGCTTGAGGTTGAACCAGCCCTCTTACACTTTTGCGCAAGGAAAGCCCTGAGGGCACAAATAATGTTCTGCTGCCTCCTGGCCAAACCAGAGGGCCTGATGGGGAGTACAGCCTGATTTCTGAGAAATGTCAAGAGGCCAATGGGCTCATCTTAAGCGGTCCACTCTGGTCCCTTTAGTGTGGGGGGGACGTCCCAAGCCTGGTCAATGCCAGGAATCCTGGGGGACATGCCTTCACTGGAGGCCCAGCTCCTAACTCCCCCCACCACACTCAGAATCCCCAGCCAGCAGTCTGGAGGCCCAGAGGGAAAGGAGAAATAAGCTGGTGACGAGGGGAAATTCTACTGTGGTTTGACCTTTAATTGAAGTGGGAAGCCAAGGGATTCAGGAGGAGGGGGACACCTAGTCTGATTGTACCTCACTCAGGGCAGGGAGTTTGGCCACACCCAACCTATGAGTGAACTTCCCTAATAATAATAATGATTGTGGCATTTGTTAAGCACATACTATGTGTCAAGCACTGTACTAAGCTCTGGGGTAGATGCAAGGCAATCAAGTCCCACATGGGGTTCACAATCTAAATAGGAAGGAGAATAGGCACTGAATCCTCAGTTTACAAATGAGAGAACTGAGGCATGGAGAAGTTAAGTGACTTGCCTAAGGGGCACAGCCAGAATTAGAACCCAGGTCCTCTGACTCCCAAGCCTGTGCTCTTTCCATTAGGCCATCTCTAAAAAAAAATAAATGGTATTTGTTAAACACTTACCATGTCCCAGACACTGTACTAAGTGCTGGGGTGGATATAAGCAAATTGAATTGGCCACAGTCCCTGTCCCATGTGGCGCTCACAGTCTCAATCCCCACTTTACAGATGAGGTAACTGAGGCAAAGAGGAAGTGAAGTGACTTGCCTAAGGTCACACAGAAAACAAGTGTGACCATTAGAAGCAGTGTGGCTCAGTGGAAAGAGCATGGGTTTGGGAGTCAGAGGTAATGGGTTCGAATCCTGGCTCCGCCACATCAGCTGTGTGACCTTGGGCAAGCCACTTAACTTCTCTGGGCCTCAGTTCCCTCATCTGTAAAATAGGGACTAAGACTGTGAGCCCCACATGGGACAACCTTGACCACCTTATATCCCCCCCAGCGCTTAGAACAGTGCTTGGCACATAGTAAGTGCTTAACAAATACCACTATTATTATTATTATTATTATTATTCTTTGAGTGCAAGGCATCTAGGTATAACATTTTGTGTTTTTATGCTGCTTCTATTTACCCGAAGGGCTTTCCCATTGTTTACCTCATTTTGTTCTTACAACATTCATGTGTAGTAGGGAGAGGCAGATATTATTATGCTCATTTTATAGATTAGGAAACTGAGGCACAACAAGGTTAAATGACTTGCCAATGTTCCACACTCGGCAGGGAGTGGCAGAACCCAGGTCCTCTGACTTCCAGACCTGGATTCTTCCCATATGTCGCTGTCAGGGCCAAGAAAGACTAAAATCAGAGGATTTTGGCATTCATTCACTCATTCAGTCGTATTTATTGAGTGCTTACTGTGTGCAGAGCACTGTACTAAGCGCTTGGGAAGTAGAAGTTTGCAACATATAGGGACGGTCAGTACCTAACAACAGGCTCACAGTCTAGAAGGGGGAGACAGACAACAAAACAAAACATATAAACCAAATAAAATAAATAGAATAAATATGTACAAGTACAATCAATCAATCAATCAATCATATTTATTGAGCACTTACTGTGTGCAGAGCACTGTACTAAGCGCTTGGGAAGTACAAGTTGGCAACATATAGAGACGGTCCCTACCCAACAGTGGGCTCACAGATAGAAGGGGGAGACAGACAACAAAACAAAACATATAAACCAAATAAAATAAATAGAATAAATATGTACAAGTACAATAAGTAAATAGAGTAATAAATATGTACAAACATATATACATATATACAGGTGCTGTGGGGAGGGGAAGAAGGTAAGGCAGGGGGATAGGGAGGGGGAGGAGGGGTAAAGGAAGGAGGGGGCTCAGTCTGGGAAGGCCTCCTAGAGGAGCTGAGCTCTCAGTAGGGCTTTGAAGGGAGGAAGAGATAGCTTGGCGGATGTTGGGAGGGAGGGCATTCCAGGCCAGGGGGAGGACATGGGCCTGGGGTCGACATCAGGACAGGCGAGATAAAGGCACAGTGAGGAGATTAGCGGCAGAGGAGCAGAGGGTGCTGGCTGGGCTGTAGAAGGAGAGAAGGGAGGTGAGGTAGGAGGGGGCGAGAGGATGGACAGCCTTGAAGCCGAGGGTGAGGAGTTTTTGCCTGATGAGGATTAAGTATTCATTCATTCATTCAGTCTTATTTATTGAGCACTTACTGTGTGCAGAGCACTGTACTAAGTGCTTGGAAAGTACAATTCGGCAACAGATAGAGACAATTCCTACCTTACAATGGGCTTGCAGTCTAGAAGGGGGAGACAGAACAAAACAAAACAAGTAGACAGGCATCAATAGCATCCAAGTAGATAAATAGAATTATAGATATATATATATCATTAATAAAATAAATAGAATAATAACAGCACGACGGGGAGAATTGGAATCAGTTCAGAGGGGTACAAGGACTCATGAATCCAGAGACACATCTGGGCTGCTCCAAAAATCAGTTTGCCTGGGAGGGTATTATCCATATGTTCCCAATTAGTCTCTTTTATTTCATCTTCCTGTTCATTTCTAGCCCTGTATCCTCCTCCCTCCCTTTCTCCCTCCCCAGATCCCTCTGTCCCTTCTTCCCTCCCCCTGCCCCTTGAAGACACTCCCTTTCCAGCTCTGTTAAAACAGCTCTGTTAAAAGGCTTCTGTAATGGCTAAGTGTGGTGGCGTTGATAAGATTGAGCAACTAGAGTGCTATTTCAGCAAAGCTGAATGCAAAAAAAAAAATTATCACCTGAACACTGGCAGTCCGGGCTGCTTCCACCTTCCAACCTGCTACCCTTGCTACTTCCCCCTCTAAACCTCCTCCCCTTCACTTCCCTGGAGGTGAGGGGGCTTGGACCCTGAAAATGAGCAGTTTTTTGGGTAGGGTGGGGTAGGTGGGCCAGCCAGTCACTGAAGAAGTGGTCGGGCACACAGCCTAGTGCATCAGGGAGGAGTGAAATGGGAGAGGTGAGGCTGTGACCATGGTGACCTTAGAGACCGTCGACAGCTGGGTCTGAGGGGTTGGAGGGTGCAGCCCCCACCCCACACAATCTTCTGCTGCCCTGAAACTCCCATTCCACTTCGTCGTCTTCAACCGGAGCGGAGTTCAGGCTGGTTCCGGCCGGCTTCTGGCACTGCATTTGAGGGTTCCCGTTCAGTGACCGTCAGAGAAATAATATGGCCAGTGACCCACCTGGCCCTGACTGACCTCGTCCATCCCGGTTTGTCTTCTCTTCCAGGGGCAGCAGGCCAAGCCGCTGAGTTCTAGGTCTGAACTGTGGGGTTCCTTCTTTGTCGACGCCATTTCGGGAACAGAAAACACAGAAGAGTCGTTGGAGTTCACGTGGGCCTGCAAACGAATCCAGACCTACAGCACTATTGCCATTCCAAGTGTTGAAGCGATTGCAGGTAAGATAATCTGTGGTAATAATAATAATAATGATAAAAAGTTTGGTATTTGTTAAGCACTTACTATGTGCCAGGCACTCTTCTAAGCTGGGGCGCATACAAGCAAATCTGGTTGGACACAGTCCCTGTCCCAAATGGAGCTCATAGTCTTAATTCGCATTTTACAGATGAGAGAGGTGAAATGACTTTCCCAATGTCACACAGCAGACAAGTGGAGGAGCTGGGCCAAGGACCCAGTTCCTTACGATTCCAAGGCCCTATCTGCTAGGCCATGCTGCTTCTCAAAAGCGTGCTTTCCTCTTTTACCATGGGAACGGTATTAAGGGGTGCTATTCCTTTGGGATCCGGTGCTCTGCACGCAGGAAGTGCTTAATAAATACCATTAATTGATTGATTGATCAGTGCAATGAAGAACGAAGACTTGGGCGAGGCCTCAGCAGATGCTCGGAGATCTGACCCAGGCAGAGGCCCAATTCATTCATTCATTCATTCATTCAATATTATTTATTGAGTGCTTACTGTGTGCAAAGCACTATACTAAGCACTTGGGAGAATACAACAATAAACAGACCCCAGGAGCTCCCTGAATGCAGCGGGAAGGCATAGCTGCCATCACCTTCTGACCCCTGTCATTGTCGGGAACAGCCGGGAAGGAGGGGTGAAGACCCAAGACCTTTAGGACCTATCCTCTGTCAGTGACATTTTTGAGAGTCATCCATTCCACTTCCCTCCGGCTACTTCCCTGCCTCTCCAGCTCAGGCTTAACCAAATAAATGTGGTTTTCTGGACTGAAGCTGGTCCGTGGAATTGAATGCATTTGTGCCTTGAAAGGAATATGGTGCCTGAGAGTCTGAAATAGCCATACCCATGGATGTGTGTGTATGTGTGGGTGTGTGTGTCTGTGTGTGTTTGCTCTGTTTTGTTCTGAGTCCCAGCCTGTTATTGTCCAGCCATGGGCAGAAAATAATAATAATAATAATAATTGTGGTATTTGTTAAACACTTACTCTGTGTCAGGAACTGTACTAAGCACTGGGGTATATACAGGGTAATCAAGATGGACACAATCCCTGTCCCACATGGGGCTCACAGTCTTAATCCCCATTTTACTCATTCAATCAGTCAGTCAGTCATATTTATTGAGCACTCACTGTGTGCAGAGCACTGTACTAAGCACTTGGGAAGTGTAAGTCGGCAACTTATAGAGACGGTCCCTCCCCAACAACGGGCTCACAGTCTAGAAGGGGGAGACAGACGACAAAACAAAACATGTGGACAGGTGTCAAGTCATCAGAATAAACAGAAGTAAAGCTAGATGCACATCATTAACAAGATAAATAGAATAGTAAATATGTACAAGTAAAATAAATACAGTAACAAATCTGAACAAATATATATAAGTGCTGTGGGGAGGGGAAGGAGTTAGGGCAGGGGGGGATGGGGAGGAGTAGATGACAAGTGGCAGAGCTGGGACTAGAACCCAGATCCTTCTGATTCCCGGGCCTGTGCTTTATCCATTAGACCACGCTGCTTCTCCATTTGCCAAGGAGAATACCAGGTTCCAAAAGACATTCGGCTGCAGTCTCTTAACTGAGGGTTTAGAGACCCCAGCCCGGCAAATGTCCGAGGGGTGGGGGATCTGTGGTCTGTCTATCTGTCACTGAGCACTGTTCTGGGTCCCTACTATGTGCAGAATGTTGTCCTGGAACACTACTGAATACAGAGCCCTCCCCTGGAAGACTGCTGAGCACAGAGCTTTGTAATGGAAATGTACTATCTGTGGAGCACTGCACTAGAAGTTTGACAACATAATAATAATAATAATGGCATTTATTAAGCACTTACTATGTGCAAAGCACTGGGGAGGTTACAAGGTGATCAGGTTGTCCCACGGGGGGGCTCACAGTCTTAATCCCCATTTTACAGCTGAGGGAACTGAGGCACAGAGAAGTGAAGTGACTTGCCCAAAGTCACACAGCTGACAATTGGCAGAGCCAGGATTTGAACCCACGACCTCTGACTCCAAAGCCCGTGCTCTTTCCACTGAGCCACGCTGCAGTTAACATCCAACAAGAGTTAAAGATGTGATCCCTATCCTCATGTAGTTTATAATCCAGTAGGGGAGTTTACAGACTCTGTTGGCCCTGCCGCTGGATGATGCCTTCCAAAAGAAAATACGTTTTGGAGAAGGTGCTTTCCATCTTCCTCTTGGAGAACTAGCCCCACAGTGAGAGCTTTGTTTCTATTGGGTGGTGATTCTTGGGAGCGCCTTCAGTTCTCCGCTGTCGTCTTCCAGAGGCAGCTATTTGTGCCTTGGGTTGTTGTGGATGGGAACACTAACCTCTAGCTAAAGAGCTTACTTGAGATTAGAGTTGTTTAATCCACTTGGTAATTACTCAGAAATCTCCTTAAGCCCCTTTTCAGCAGGCTACCAGAGGCATCTGTGTTTGGCTGAGATTATAATTATGTTGCTAATGTGGCCTAAATCTTCCTTAGTCCCTCAGCCATAATGATACCAACCCTCTCTTTCAGGGTCAGGGCTGAGGCGGGGTGGGCGGAATTCAATTCTGCTTTCCTGTCAGTCCTTCCAAGATTGCTCTGACCAGGCCAGTGTATTCAGACTGTCAGGGTTCAGAGAACATCCATGGAGCCAGAGGACCAATAGCCCAGCTGAATCTGGAATCTGGAGGGGTGGGTGCCAGAGGAGATTCCCCAGAGGAGGGATTGCTGGACCCCCAGACTCAGTCCCATCATGGGTTTTAGGAGCAGAGCTCTCTCCCCTTTCCCCTCCTTCAGCTCCCCACCCACCCACAAACCATGAACCCCAAGTGAAACAGGGACTGTGTCCAACCATTTTTTTTGTATTTGATAATAATAATTATTATTATGGTATTTGTTAAGTGCTTACTATGTGCCAGGCACTGTACTAAGCACTGGAGTAGACTAGATAATCAGTTTGGACACAGTCCATGTCCCACAGGGGGCTCACAGTATTAATCCCCATTTTTACAGATGAGGTAACTGAGGCACGAAGTAAAATGACTTGCCCAAGTCACGGAGCAGACAAGTGGCAGAGCCAGGATTAGAACCCAGGTCCTTCTGTCTCCAAGGCCGTGCTCTATCCACTAGGCTTTGCTGCTTGACTTGTATCTTCCCCAATACTTAAAGTAGTGTTTGACACATATTAAGAGCTTAATAAATAACCTTATTAATAATAATTGTGATATTGACTGATAAAGCTCTTACTATATGTCAAGCACTGGGATAGATTCAGTGCAAGCAGGTCAGACACAATCCCTGCCCTGACAGGGTACTCATAGTCTAAAGGGGAAAGAGAACAGATGTCTTATCTGCATTTTACAGATGAGGAAACTGAAGCCCAGAAAAGTGAAGCAACTTGCCTCAGGTCACCCAGCAGACAAGTAGCAGTGTGGGGATTAATAATAGTAATAATATTAATCATCATTATTATTATTATTGTACTTGTTAAACACTTACTATGTGCCAAACACTTTTCTAAGCCCTGAGGCAGGTACAGGTTGATCAGGGAGGACACAGTCTCTGTGCCACATAGGGCTCACACTTTTAATCCCCATTTTACAGATGAGGTAACTGAGGCCCAGAGAAGTTAATTGATTTACCCAAGGTCACACAGCAGACGTGGCGGAGCTGGGATTAGAACTCAAGTCCTTTTGACTTCCAGGCCTGTGCTCTATCTACTAAGCCATGTTGCTTCTCACGGTTTAGAACCCAGGTCCTCTGACTCCCAAGGCCCTTAGCACTTAGTACAGTGCTCTGCACACAGTAAGTACTCAATAAATAAGTTCAAATGAAAGGCCGAAGCTCTTTCTGCTAGGCCATATTGCTTCGCTGCTCTTAGACATTTAGTTTACTGTCACCCCTTAGTATTTCACCCTCTAGAACTGCTCCCTGTGTATTCTTGCAGGGACTTTAGGAGTGGGAACTTGCTTCAAGAAAGAAAATGCACTCAGTCAATCGGTGGTATTTTTGGAGGCCTGACTAAATGCAGAGCACTGTACTAAGCATTTAGGAGAGTACAATACAACAGAATTATCAGACACATTCCCTGCCCATAACAAGCGTACAGTCTAAAGGGGGAGACAGACATTAATATGGATAATCCAGGGACATAACCTACCCTGAGGAAATTGTCCGGCCCACCATTTTGCTGTCGACAGTGTAGCCATATCTGTAATTTAATTGTTGTGTCTGTAATTTATTTATTTATTTATACTGCTGTCTGCCTTCCCCTCTGGACTGTACGCTCTTTGTGGACAGGGAACGTGTCTGTTTATTGTTATATTGTACTCTCCCAAGTGCTTAGGACAGTGCTTTGCACACAGCAAGCGCTCAATAAATATGATTGAATGAATAAATGAATGAAATCGTCAGCTAGGCCTCTGCATCCCTTCTCTGTCTCTCATTGCAGACCTTCGGGAGTGAGAAACTGTTTCATAGTCATGAAACATCTCTGCAGAGATGCTAGAATTTTGTCACATCAGCTGTACCCAGAGAAGTGTTTATTTGGTTAGGAATATGTTCAGAGGCGGTCTACTTGTCCCAAATCAAGTCTGGGAGACCAAAGGTGCTGAAGATCCAGTGCTCTTTCCTTTCTGTGCTTGGGAAAAAAGAGTTCTTCACATCATGCTGCTGAATTCCCTCTATACGCTGACCTCCTTGTGGACAGGGATCGTGTATACTAACCTTTGTAATGTACTCCCGCAAATGCTGAGTACAGTGCTCTGAACACAGTGAGCATTCAATAATAATAATAATAATGGTATTTGTTAAGTGCTTACTATGTGCCAAGCACTGTTCTAAGCAATCCATCAATCAATCAATCATATTTATTGAGCGCTTACTATGTGCAGAGCACTGTACTAAGCGCTTGGGAAGTACAAATTGGCAACACATAGAGACAGTCCCTACCCAACAGTGGGCTCACAATCTAAAAGGGGGAGACAGAGAACAAAACCAAACATACCAACTAAATAAAATAAATAGGATAGAAATGTACAAGTAAAATAAATAAATAGAGTAATAAATATGTGCAACCATATATACATATATACAGGTGCTGTGGGGAAGGGAAGGAGGTAAGATGGGGGGATGGAGAGGGGGACGAGGGGGAGAGGAAGGAAGGGGCTCAGTCTGGGAAGGCCTCCTGGAGGAGGTGAGCTCTCAGCAGGGCCTCCATCCCCATTTTCCGGATGAGGGAACCGAGGCCCAGAGAAGTGAAGCGACTTGCCTGAGGCTGCACAGCACACAAGCAGCGGAGCTGGGAATAGAACCCATGACCTTCTGATTCCCAGGCCTGGACCGTAGCCCCGATTATCCGGCGAAACCCCGGTGCCGAGGAGGGACGCGATCGGCTCCCGAAGAGCTTTGGCGGGGCTGATGGGGAGCTGATTTTCGGGGGGTGATGGGAGGAGACCATTCTGGGGTAGCACTGGGGTAGATGCTCCCATTTGGAGCTCTGTCTTAATCCCCATTTTACAGATGAGGGAACTGAGACACAGAGAAGTTAAGTGACTTGCCCAAAGTCACACAGACAAGTGGCAGAGCTGGGATTAGAATCCATGACCCCTGACTCCCAAGCCCGTGCTTTCCACTAAGCCATGCTGCTCTCTAAATAATGATCGTATTTGTTAAGCACTTACTATGTGCCAAGCACTGTTGTAAGCACTGGGGGAGATAAATCAGGTTGTCCCAGGTGGGGCTTACAGTCTTAATCCCCATTTTACAGATGCGGTAACTGAAACACAGAAAAGTGAAATGACTTCCCCAAAGTCACACAGCTGACAGGTGTTGGAGCCAGGATTAGAACCTGTGACCTCTGACTCCCAAGCCCATGCTCATTCCAGTAGGCCACACTGCTTCTCTGATTGATTGACTGATTGGATCAGCTCTATCCCTGCCAAGATAAGCACCACAGTAACTTCTACCTTCCCTCCCGTCACCAAGGGTCCCCGCTCCAGGCCTGAAGGCTCTGTGAATGCCAGGCTGGGGATAAAAGCAGTTCCCACAAGCTCTAAGACCCCTCCTTCTCCACCGAGAAGAGCACTGTATTAACCGCCACTTTCCCTCTTGCCACCTAGGGATCCCGCCCCCGGCCTGCTCCATGCACAAAAGGCTGGGGATAGAAAGCTGCTTCGGACTCCTCCTTCCTCACCAAACCTTTGAGCCTATTTTATGCATTTGTTTGTGTTGTGTTGTTGTGTTTTAGTGCTTCCTCACTCCTGATATGTCTGTCTCCAGTCCCTTCTCCCGACTTAAACTCTTATTTTGTGAACCCCATGAGGGACAGGGACCATGTCTAATTCCCACCTTTGTTTTCTCTCCCAGACTTAGTAGTGTTCTGCACACAGTAAGTGCTTAATACATACTGTTATTACTACTACTACTACTGCTGCTGCTCATAGCACCATTTTTGAGTCTGCGTCTTGTTTCTAAATGTTTCTTTTCTTTCTCTGCATCAGCACTCTGCTTCATTATATTTGTGTTATGAAGAACCCTGGAGCCTCCTCAAACCGCTGCCCAATGACTCACTTTCCTAGCCGATTGGCAGATAGGGTCAAGGAGCACAGGCTAGGGGAGGAACATGATCTAGTGGAAAGAAAGTGGGCCTGGGAGTCAAAGGACCCGGGTTCTAATCCCAGCTCTGCCACCAGCCTTCTGGGTAAACTTGGGCAGGTCACTTAACTGCTCTGTGCCTCAGATTCCTCACCTGAGAATTCAGTACCTGTTCTCCATCCCCCTTAGAGCCCCACATGGGACAGGGACTGTATCCAACCTTATTATCATATATCTACCCCTGCACTTAGAACTTTGCTTGTCAGTTAATCAATCCATCAATCAATGATATTTCTTGAGCACTTAATTTGTGCAGAGCACTGAACTAAGCACTTGGGAGAGAACATTATAATGGAGTTGGTAGACACAATCCTTGTCCATGAAGAGCTTACAGTAACAAAGTGATTATCAAATACTATTATTATTATTATTACTATTACTATTTACAGCCTCATTAGCTGTCCTTTCAATCCCCACAGCCGAGGGCAGGAGTCAGAACCTTCCTCTAAAGGAACCATACTGAGCTCCTTTTCCTCCACCCTAACACTACCTCAGGGCGGCTGAGTTGATTCCCTTCCCTTGGAGGTCATGGGTCCTTGGAGGTCCTCTGATACCATCCCCACATTCCTGCTTAGTTCCTAGGGAGGTTCCTCCCTCGGGTCACCACCTCCCATTAGTCCTGTGTGCCGGGTTGGTAGGAGGGGCTTCTGGGGTGTCCCGGGGGCTTTGGGGGATCTGAGAGCCCCAGGTCACTCGGAGGCGTAAAGCCACCTGTGGCTACCATCACAGCAAGGCCCAATAGAGGTGCCTCATCCCCCTACTCTTCACAGACCTTCAATCTTCTCCCCTAGTAGATTGTAAACTCCTTATGGGTGGCCAACTCTCCCAAGCATGAGTAGCATACTCTCCCAAGCATTTAGAATCCATCGGCTGGTTGATTGATCCAATAGTTACCTATTCCTCTCCACATCAAAAAGAAACTCCTGACCATTGGCTTTGAGGCTGTCAATCCACTCTCTCTTCCCCCCTCCTTATTCACTCTTTTCTCCCCTCTGCACCCCAGCTCACCCTCTTCACTCCTCTCCAGCTAACTTCCTCACTGTGCCTCATCCTCATGTTTCCCTCTGCTGTCCTTTTGTTCATACCCCCTCAACACCTGAAACTCCCTCCTCCAAATTTGACAGACCACAGCTCTGCTGATTTTCAAAACCGTTCTGAAATCACATCTCCTCCAGGAGGTCTTCCCTGATTACTTTCTAATCTCCCTTGCTTAAAATCAACTCCTATTACCTTTGCAACACTTCTGCAACATCAGAACACTTATTTAGTAACAGCCTACCATAGGATTTTTGTTCATATCTTCAATCCTGTATTACTTAAGCATTAACTCATATACAAGTTAATATAGAGTGTGGCTTAATGGATAGAACATGGGCCTGGGGGTTATAAGGACCTGGATTCTAATCCTGGCTCCACCATATGTCTGCTGTATGTCCGTGGGCACGTCACTTAACTTCTCTGGTCCTCAGTTACCTCATCTGTGAAATGGGGATTAAGAGTGTGAGCCCCATGTGGGATAGGGACTGTATCCAACCTGATTTATTTGCATGTACCCCAGCCCTTAGAACACGCTTGGCACGTAATAAGTGCTTAAGCAGTACCATCATTATTATTATTATTATTAAGAAATATAATTGTGGTATTTGTTAAATGGTTTCTTTGTGCCAAACACCTTTCTTAACACTAAGGAAGATACAAGATAATCAAACTGCACATAGTCCCTGTCTCACATGGGCCTCACAGTCTAAGTAGGAGGGAGATCAGGTATTGAATCCCCATTTTACAGATGAGGAAACTGAAGAACAAAAAAGTGAAATGCCTTCCCTAAAATCACACAGCAAAAGTGGCAGAGCTAGGATTAGAAACTAGTTCCTCTGACTATCAGATCCATGTTCTTTTCACTAGGCTATATATATATATATATATATATATATGTATATAGATCTATATAGATATATATATTCTAGACTGTGCTCCTGTTGTTGGGTAGGGATTGTCTCTATCTGTTGCCTAATTGTACTTTCCAAGAGCTTAGTACAGTGCTCTGCACATAGTAAGAGCTCAATAAATACGATTGAATGAATATATGTGTGTGTAGATAGATAATGTGTGTGTGTGTGGGGGGGGTGTATATACAGACCACAATTATTATTTGTATCATTATTATTATTATTACTGTATACCCCAGGGAGCCTGGCCTTTTGGATTCTCTCAAAATCCAAGAAAGTCCCTGTGAAATGCCATCTTTGAAGGCCCTTTGGAAAATTCCCCTGCTAGGTGGAGAGCTAACCCATTGCTAACCGTGAGGTAGAAATGAAACTCAGCCTGTCCCTGCAGGAGAATCAGTCATTCAGTCAATCAATCACGTTTATTGAGTGCTTACCGAGTACAGAGCACTGCACTAAGTGCCTGGTAGAGTGCAATACAACAGAGCTGGTAGTCATTCGTTGCCCACAGCAAGCTCATAGCCTATAAGGGGAGACAGATGTTAATATAAATGAATAAATTACAGATATGTACATATGTGCTTTGGGGTTGAGGGAGAGGTGAATAAATGTAGCAAATCAGGGTGACACAGAAGGAAGTGGGAAAAGAGGAAATGAGGACTTAGTCAGGGAAGGCCCCTTGGAGAAGTTGTGCCTTCAATAGAGCTTTGAAGATGGGGAGAGTATAATAATAATGGCATATATTAAGCGCTTACTATGTGCAAAGCACTGTTCTAAGCACTGGGGAGGTTACAAGGTGATCAGGTTGTCCCACGGGGGGCTCACAGTCTTAATCCCCATTTTACAGATGAGGTAACTGAGGCACAGAGAAGTTAAGTGACTTGCCCAAAGTCACACAGCTGACAATTGGCAGAGCTGGGATTTGAACCCATGACCTCTGACTCCAAAGCCCGGGCTCTTTCCACTGAGCCACGCTGCTTCTCTTGTCTGTCAGATATGAAGAGGGAGGACATTCCAGGCCAGAGGCAGGACAGGGGACAAAATCGAGGTGCAGTGAGAAGGTGAGCATTAGAGGAATGAAGCATGCGGGCTGGATTGTAGTAAGGAGAGCAGCAAGTTGAGGTAGGAGGCAAAATGAGTCAGTGCTCAGCTGGGAAATTTTCCAGGAGGAAAAAAATACCCTTATAGATCCAGATGTGAGACTGTGAGTCCATTGTTGGGTTGGGACCGTCTCTATATGTTACCGATTTGTACTTTCCAAGCGCTTAGTTCAGTGCTCTGCACACAGTAAGCACTCAGTAAATACGATTGAATGAATTAATCCAGATCTGCCTGCCTTTAACAAATACACAATTCAAGTGTATGGATGCCATGTATAAGTTAGTGCTTAAGTAATAGGGGATGAAAGACATATGCTGTGCTAGACTGTGAGGATGTTGAAGAGAGAGCTGATTGGATTAGCGAAGCAAACTTCAGCCTGATCCTCAGATGAGCCCAAGAGTGGATTTCCCCAGGTAGGCAAATGGGAAATTTCAGAATCACAACCTGCAGGGGTGGATAGGAAGAGGGAAGAAGAGTAAGAGGGGAACCAGTCAGTCCCAAGAACGCAGAGATAGAAGGCTGGGGCTGGCTGCTGACGTTGCAGCTTTGTCTGCTAGACCTGTTTTGTCAAACAAAAGATGTCCTTTCTTCCCCAAGGTTTTCTGTGTTCCTACAAGAGCAAAAAGAGTGAAATCACAGCCACAACTGCTAAAAATAAAAGAAAACCAAAGTAGGAATCAATAAGTGGCTTAGACAGATATGGGCAGGGAATTTGTTTACCAACTCGGTTATATTGTACTCTTCCAAGCACTTATAAGTGTACAGTTCTTGACACACAGTAAGTCCTCAATAAATACCATTGATTGATTGTCATGCCCATGAGGGCTGAGAGGGTGACCTGTCTAGAGAAGAAGCATGGTGTAGTGGATAGAGCAGGGGCCTGGGAAAGTCATGGGTTCTAATTCCTGTTCCACTACTTGTCTTGCTGTGAGACCTTTGGGAAGTCATTCATTCATTCAGTCTTCTCTGGGCCTCAGTTATGTCATCTGTAAAATGGGGATTGAGTCTGTGAACCCCACATAGGACAGGGACTGTTTCAACCTGATTTTGCTTATATCCACCCAGCGCTTAGTGCAGTGCCTGGCACAGAGCAAGTGCTTAACAAATACCATAGTTATTATTATTATGATTACAGCTGGGTTATGTGGGGTTACCTTGGGCCAAGTAGTGACTCTGTTATCTGGTGAATTTCCCTCTCAGGAATCATTCTGAAGTTGAGGGACATCTTTGAGATGTGAAGCAGTGTGCCCTAGTGGATAGAGCACGGGCCTAGAAGTCAGAAGGACCTGGGTTGTGAGCCCGTTGTTGGGTAGGGACCGTCTCTATATGTTGCCGATTTGTACTTCCCAAGCACTTAGTACAATGCTCTGCACACAGTACGTGCTCAATAAATACGATTGATTGAATGAATGAATGAATTCTAATTTCGACTCTTGTCTGCTGTGTGACCTTGGGCAAGTCACTTTACTTCCCTGTGCTGCAGCTACCTCATCTGTAAAGTGGGGATTAAGAGTGTGAGTCCTAAGTGGGGCAGAGACTGCATCCAACCCTCTTATCCTGCACCCACCCCAGCTCTTCGAACAGTGCCTGGCATATGGTATGCACTTAACAAATGATAATAATGATGATGATTACATTTATTAAGTGCTTACTATGTGCAATGCACTGTTCTAAGCACTGGGGAGGTTACAAGCTGATCAGGTTGTCCCACGGGGGGCTCACAGTCTTAATCCCCATTTTACAGGTGAGGTAACTGGGTCACAGAGTTGAGACTTGCCCAAAGTCACACAGCTGACAGTTGGCAGAGTCAGGATTTGAACCCATGACTGCTGACTCCAAAGCCTATGCTCTTTCCACTGAGCCAAGCTGCTTCTTGAATATCATGTGACTATCTCAAATATCATGTGAAGTACAGAGTCACTATGCAGAAACACTGATGTGTAGATTCTGGTGTTTGATTTGAAGGGATTTGGAATCGCAATGCTGTTCCTTCCTTTGTGGTTTGGTTCTGTTGCAGCCAGAGATGTAGTGGGGCGTGCTGCTTTCTTATCTTTTATGCCCCGGAGCTGCCCTGTTCAAGTGTTTGCATTGTGGGGGTTAGATGGCAGCTCTGCTCCCTTATCATATCTCTCTGACCTCCGCTCTTCATCCCCATGTTTGGGATTGAGGGGGATTGAGGGGGAATGACCTGGGCCAGCTGGTGGGGTGGAATGTGTAAAATCAATCTTACTGCTGCTGTTGTGATACTGCCCTCCCAGTGGGTGGTCTAGTGGATAAGAGTGTAGGCCTGGGAGACAGAAGGGCCTGGGTTCTAATTCCAGCTCTGCCACGTAATAATAATTGTGGTATTTGTTAAGCATTTACTATGTGCAAGGCACTGAACTAAGTGCTGGGATAGATACAAGCAAATCGGGTTGGACACAGTCCCTGTCCCATGTAGGGCTCCAGTCTCAATCTCCATGTTGCAGATGAGCTAACTGGGAAGTGAAGTGACTTGCCCAAGGTCACACAGCAGACAAGTGATGGAACGAGGATTAGAACCCATGACCTCCTGATCCCCAGGCCTGTGCTCTTTATCCACTACACCACTTGTCTGTTGTGTGATTTGGGGCAAGTGACTGCACTTCTCTCACCCTCATTTACCTCATCCGTGAAGTGGGGATTAAGATTGTGAGCCCCATGTGGGACATGGATTATGTCCAATATGATTAGCTTGTATCTACCCCAATGCTTAGTACTGTGTCCGGCGCAGAGTAAGCATTTAACAATTATAAAAAAAATGTTTTTAAATGGTGACACCATTACCTCTATTTAACCAGAGGTTCTTCATTCAATCATAATTATTGAGCACTTACTGTGTGCAGACTACTGTTTTAAGCGCTTAGCAGTGTACTAGATCGCAGAGGTTCTGAGATCTTTCAGTCAGGAGCTGTTTACTGAGATGTTTCACCCCTTCTAGGAATGAGTTGGGGTTGGGGAGGGGCGGCGGAGGATGAAGACCCTCCCTGCTGAGGATTTCCTGAGCTCCTCTGCTCAGGGGTCTGAGCCCAGCATCTAGTTTACGTAGTCACACATCTGGAAATGAGGCTCATGAATCTTAAACTGCATCTAAAGCCTATAGGAGGGCATGTCACCCCCCTCCTCGAAAATCTCCAGTGGTTGCCTGTCCACCTCCATTACAAACAAAAACTCCTCACTTTTGGCTTTAAAGCTCTCCATCACCTTGTCCCTTCTTACCTCACTTCCCTTCTCTCCTTCTAACATCCCAGCCAATATACTCCACTTCTCTGGTGCTAACCTTCTCACTGTGCCTCCATCTCGCCTGTCTTGTCACCAACCCCTGACCCACGTCCTACCTCTGGCCTAGAACACCCTCCCACCACACATCTGCCAAACAATCACTCTTCCCCCCTTCAAAGCCCTACTGAAGGCACACTTCCTCCAAGAGGCCTGCCCAGATTAAGCCCCATTTCCTCAGCTCCCCCTCCCTTCTGCATCACCTCCACTCTCTCCCTTTGCTCTCCCCTCCCTCCCACAGCACTTATGTATATATGTAGATATCTATAATTCTATTTATATTGATGCCTGTTTACTTGTTTTGATGTGTCTTCCCCCCCTAGACTGTAAACCCGTTGTGGGTAGGGATTGTCCCTATTTTTGTATTTTACTTTCCAAGCGCTTAATAATAATAATAATAATAATAATAATGATGGTATTTGTTAAGCGCTTACTATGTACAAAGCACTGTTCTAAGTACTGGGGGGGATACAAGGTGATCAGGTTGTCCCACATGGGGCTCACAGTCTTAATCCCCATTTTACAGATGAGGGAACTGAGGCACAGAGAAGTGAAGTGACTTGCCCAAGATCTCACAGCTGACAATTGGCGGAGCCGGGATTTGAACCCATGACCTCTGACTAGCACTAGTAGAGTGCTGTGCATACAGTAAGCAGCATGGCTTAGCGGAAAGAGCCTGGACTTGGGAGTCAGAGGTCGTGGGTTCTAATCCCCACTCCATCGCTTGTCAGCTGTGTGACTTTGGGCAAATCACTTAACTTCTCTGTGCCTCAGTTGCCTCATCTGCAAAATGGGAATTAAGATTGTGAGCCCCACATGGGACAACCTGATTACCTTGTATCTACCCCAGCGCTTAGAACAGTGCTTGGCACACAGTAAGCACTTGACAAATACTATAATTATTATTAGTAGTAGTAGTAGTAAGCACTCAATAAATATAATTGAATGAATGATTGTATGGATGAATGAATGAATGGCCAAAAGCCATTAAGGTCATCAGACTCTATTGTATTGTACTTTCCCAAGCACTTGATATAGTACTCTGCACACAGTAAGTGCTCAACAAATACCATTGTTGATAATGATGATGAAGGCAGCATGGCCTAGTGGAGAAAGCAGACACTTGGGAGACAGAAGACCTGGGCTCTAATCCCCACTCCGCCCTTGCTGGCTGTGTGATCTTGAGAAAGCCACGTCACTTCTCTGTGCTTCAGTTTCCTCAACAGAAATAAGGGGATTCACTACCTGTTCTCCTTCCTACTTAGACTGTGAGCTCCAAGTGAGACAAGGACTATATCTGGCCTTAGTTTACATCTACGACAGAGTTTAGAACAGTGCTAGACAAATACCATGGAGAAAAAAAAAGGGAGTGTGAGGAACAGATGGAAACATGAGGAAGGAGGCCAAAGCCCTGTCTAGATTCCTGTTTGGGACTTTCCACCTACATCTCTTCTGTGGCTTGGATGGTGGTGTCCACTAGAAGCCAATGGACAAGCAGCCCTCCAACCTGACAGAGCCCCAAGCCCAGGGCTCCCCGGTTTTAGCCTACACCAAATCCCCAACAGGCCTCCACTCACGTACCCACCCTGCCAATCAATGGTATTTACTGAATGTTTTCTGTGTGCAGAGCACTGTACTAAGTGCTTGGGAGAGTACAATAGAATAGAGTTGGTAGACATATTCTCTGCCCGCAAGGAGCTTACAGCCTAGAGGAGGAGCTTACAGTCTAGAAGACTGCAGATTCATTGCCTCCCATCGCCCATTAAATTTGTCCATTTAAAAGTTGCAGTGTATGAAACTTGGATAATCAGGAACAGAAAAAGTCACCCAGGTGGCAGGTGCCACCAGGCACCAGACAGAGGAAGCAGCTTGGCCTAGTGGAAAGAGCACAGGCCTAGGAGTCAGAGGGCCTGGGTTCTAATCCCACCCCTACCAATTACCTGTTCTGGGACTTTGGGAAAGCCACTTCACTTCTCTGTGCCTCAGTTACCTCATCTGTAAAATGGGGATTAAGACTGTGATCCCCAGGTAGGACGTGGACTGTGCCCAATGATTAGCTTGTATCTACCCCAGTACAAATGGATTTTGGAGCAAATTAAGGCAGAGTGGTCTTTGGAAGGCCAAATGACTCAACTTAGATGAGCATATTTTGGACACATCAGCAGGAGGACTAATTCTCTGGAGGAGACACTAATGCTAGGAAAAGTCCAGGGTAAAGGTGGAAGAGGCAGATCCGGCAGCTAGTTGGATAGAAGCCATAACAGTGATAACGGAAGAACCGTCAGAAAGGTTACGGATTATGGCAGAAGACAGGATGTTCAGGAGAAAGTATATCCATAGTGTTACTATGAAACAGAAACGACTTGGCAGCACTTGATAATAATAATAATAACCCTAGTGCTCAGTGCAGTGTCTGGAACATAGTAAATGCTTAACAAATACCATAAAAAACTAGCCCCTCCCACCCCAAACTGTGACCTTTGACTCTGGGCTGTGGAGAGGGGGCAGTCAGAGGTATTTATTGAGTACCGTCTCCATACCAGTAGATCTGTCCCACTTTTCTGGGGGGTGGATCCAGCAGGCCATACTGCTCCCCAAATAATAAAGCAGTGGTCAGAAGAGAGTTAGTACTCCCCTCTTCCCTTGTATCTGCTCCTTCTGCTGCCCCCTCACCATGCCTGATGTTAATCTAAAGCCTTCAGTGGCTGTTGTTTGGGAGCGAGTTCCTTTACTAGAGCCTGGAGATTGGAGGCAGGGTTGATGATCTGAAGAAGCTCACTTAAAGGGACCTTCTCAGAGTGTTGGCTGGGCTGGCACCAGACTGCCCCTGGTGAACAGCTCATGCTGAAACAGAATGTCACCCTCAGGACTGTGCCATCGCTACCACCTCTCAAGCCAGAAACGGCCCAGAACGAACATGGGGGCACGTTCCGCCTCCAGACTTCTAATCAAAATGTTTTCTTTTGTCCATTTCAGATTTGCCTCTGGATTATCAGTTTACCAGATTCTCTTCGACTGGCTTGAAGACGGCTGGTTACTATCCAGGCCCGCCAAGAGAACTCTTCTCAAACGGAGGGCCAGAGATGCCCAGCTAAGAGGGCAACGGTGTGGACCCCAGATCAGAAAGCCGCCCAGCCTGTCAAACAATGCTCAGTGCACACACTGTGTAATGCTTCATCTGAGCAAGATGGGGATTAAAGGAGCAAAGGAAACGGTCTTTCTGTGCTACTTCTCACTCCCTGCAGGATGGAAACTGTTGTCACTGACCACCCCCCTCCTTTCTGGGTGGGTGACAAATTCCAAAACTGGAATTTTGTTCCCCAAAAAGGTTGCCAGTGGGGGGACAGTGCTATAGTGGATTTCCCAGAGTCCCCTTCCAAGGCTGGAAGTAGCCCGGAGCTATCCCTGTGCCTCCTGGCATCTAGAGGGAAGCACTAGGCTTCAAGAACGTTGTTGGGGAAAGTGAACAGCATCGACCTCTGAGCCAGACAGTGAGTTCAAAAGACATTAAACAGTAAATTTGTTAATGTGCCCAAGGGCTGGGAAGATCTGGGGTTCACCAGGAAACCAATGCCTTGGTCCTCTCTGGGAGACACTGAGTCCCTCACCTCAAAAGGGTGTCCAGGACACTTTGCACTGGGTGCAGATAAGGGATTTGAATGCCAGGGTACTTGGTCTTATTTGGTTCTCCCCTGCACCCCAATCAGAGACCTAGGACCGTCCACACTAAAGAAAAGGTATTATTATTATCTAATGCCATTGAGTCATTTCCAATTCATAGTGACCCTATGGATGTATTTTCTCCAGAACGTTCTATCTTCTGCCATAATCAGTAATCTTGCTAATACGAGGGGTGAATTCATTCGTTCATTCAGTCAGTCATATTTATTGAGCGCTTACTGTGTGCAGAGCTCTGTACTACGCACTTGGGAAGTACAAATCGGCAACATATAGAGACAGTCTCTACCCAACAATGGGCTCACAGCCTAGAAGTGTCTAGGTGCTTGAGCCCATCAGGATACTGAGCATGACAAAGGGCAGGCTGGTTATAGGAATACTTAGAAGGTAGGCTAAAGAGAAGGGGGCTTGCAGTGCTTAGAGGGCCTCCCTGTCTCTGAAGCCTGTAGCTCCCTGAAACAAGGGTCCCTCCTGGATGGCACATGAACCACAGTAAATCTCCACTATAATATCTGTCTGCTGAATTTGAGTGCCAAGGATTGCCACTGCGTGGATTCCGCCAATGCCCATTGGTGGGGAAGGGAAAAACCCTGGACTCTGGCCACTCGTTCAGCCCCACCTGCCCTCCCCAAATATGGTTGTGTTCTTCCTAGGGAGTATGGCTTCTATCGACTCCACAGGGATTTCCTATTCCTTGGACCACTCCCCTTGGTATCTTTTACAAATTGCTTTAGTTGATGTGAATGAGAACCTCAAGCAGCCCAGGCCTTCTCATTTCAGGGAGGGTGTGATGGCAGTTGATATGTCGGTGGTCGGTTGGCCCTAAGGGTTAGGCTGCAGGTAGCTTTCTAGCTAACCATTTAGGTTAGAATGGAAATAAAATTTTTAAAAAAAGCACTACAACCCAACCTGCATACTTCATTCGTCTAACACCAACCTCCTTGCTATGCCTCGATCTCATCTCTCCCACCATTGACACCTTACTCAAGTTCTCCCCTGCCTGGAACTCCTCACTTCACATCTGACAAACCCAAAATCTCTGCCAATTCAGAGGCCTATTAAAGTCATATCTACTAAAGTCATTTAACTTCCCTGTGCCTCAGTTCCCTCATCTGGAAAATGGGGATTAAGACTTTGAGCCCCATGTGGGACAACCTGATTACCTTGTACCTACCCCAGCGCTTTGAACAGTGCTTGGCACATAGTAAGTACTTAATAAATACCATCGTCATCATCATGTAAGAAGCAGCGTGGCTTAGTGGAAAGAGCATGGGCTTTGGGGTCATGGGTTTGAATCCCACCTCCGCCACTTGTCAGCTGTGTGACTTTGGGCAAGTCATTCCACTTCTCTGTGCCTCATTTCCCTCATCTGTAAAATGGGGATTAAGACTGTGAGCCCCATGTGAGACCACCTGATTACCTTGTATCTATCCCAGTGCTTAGAACAGTGCTCGGAACATAATAAGCGCTTAAGAAATCCTATATTATTATTATTATTATTATCTTCATCATATCTCCCAGAGCCCCTCAGCTTCTGCAAGAGGGATAAAGTTATATTTGCAATTATCATACATATACAATCAATTGAGAGTATTTATTAAGTGCTTACTCTTATAGATACATGTTTATACAAGATATTAAGGTGTAAATGCATGATACAAGTATATATACAATGTTCTTTGAGGTCAAATAAGATGCCAATAACATGGTGATAGCCACCTACAGATACATGTGTGGCTGAATAGGCCAATGTAGGCCTCACAGTCCTGAATACACCATGCACACTCACGTGTACTGCTTCTTGGCTGTGTCATCGTGTTTGCCATTTGTGCGACCCAGCACTGTTTTCACTTGGACCTCCCTGTTGCTCCACAGCGTTGGAACTTATGATGCCAGACAGAGCCTCTTCTTTCTAGATTGAATGGTGCCCTGCTTACCTGTCTGCCCCATTTGTCTCACAACATTCCACTGACATGTAGCATTGTCTAAGCCTTCATTACTCCATCCTGAAAATGGGTTCCCTGTCTCTCTGGTTTCAGGCATCCATTTCAGCTCTCCTATGGCTTCCTTCAGATACATTTTAAGTTTCACTGTTTGACTGTGGCAGTGATTGAACCCAGCTATAACCAGGAGAATCTCTGTCAGTAGCGCTGCCCCAAGGAGCTAGAATGAAAAACGTGGAAATTCTGATCCAAAAATACATATTCTGACTTCTTGAAGCACTTCCCGTTTCAGTATGATTTATGTTTGCAATGTTCCCAGTTTTACTGGAATGAGAACATCTTTGTTTTTCAGAAGATAGAGGAAGGGGAGAGTCCTTAATATCCGGGATTATTGAATTCTGGGTTCAGATATTAACTTTAGGTGAATAATCCCGTAGGGAGAGGACTCACACTCAGCCTATGGCAGGAGAACAGGTTTGCCTTTTCCGATCTAGTTCAAGTCCCACAGCTCTTTCATCCTTGGTTCTCTGATGTGACAGGGATTGGCTTTCTTCCTCCAAAATGCGCAACTCCTGACACTGCAGTACCAAATCTGTAGTAACAACCCTAACCCTAATTAGTACCAAAGGGTGGCACATACCAGGGTACCCTGCCCAGGCTGGCAGTCTCTGGCCAAGACTTGTGTTCTGCCCTATACATACGCAGCAACTTTTTTACGTTCTCATTTCATTTCCTGGCTGGGGCTGGGACTGGGGCTAGTTTTCCTGGAATTAGCTTCCTTGTGGCAGACACAGTCCTAGCCCTGGCTCTAGCTAGCTCCAACAGGGTAATGGGCAGGGTCCCTCTCCCTGTTCCTTTTTACTCCCCATTCCTTCACCCACCCCTGCCTGTTCAGGAGCCCTGTTCATAGAGTGAAAAATGAAGATGCAGCCAGCTAGAAATGGCACAGAGAAAGAGTGATCCAGGCTCCCAGGTAGGAATGTTGGTGAAGAGAGGGGTTTGGGTTTTTTTTAAAAATATTTGTTAAGCACTTACTATTTGTCGGACACCATACTAAGTGCTTGGGTAGATATTCATTCATACATTCAATCGTATTTATTGAGCACTTACTGTGTGCAGAGCACTGTACTAAGCGCTTGGGAAGTACAAGTTGGCAACATATAGAGACGGTCCCTACCCAACAGTGGGCTCACAGTCTAGAAATATGTTGTTTCTAGATATATGTTAATCAGGTTGGACATAATCCCTGCCCCACATGTGGCTCACAGTCTAAATCCCAATTTTACAGATGAGATAACCGAGGCACAAGAAGTGAAGTGACCTGCCCAAGGTCACACAGCAGACAGGTGGTGGAGCTGGAATTAGAACCCTGATCCTTCGACCCCCGGCCCACGTCCTTCCCCGGGCCTGGAATACCCTCCCTCTGCCCATCCGCCAAGCTAGCTCTCTTCCTCCCTTCAAGGCCCTACTGAGAGCTCACCTCCTCCAGGAGGCCTTTCCAGACTGAGCCCCTTCCTTCCTCTCCCCCTCGTCGCCCTCTCCATCTCCCCCATCTTTCCTCCTTCCCTTCCCCACAGCACCTGTATATATGTATATATGTTTGTACATATTTATTACTCTATTTATTTATTTATTTATTTGTTTATCTTACTTTTACATATCTATTCTATTTATTTTATTTTGTTAGTATGTTTGGTTTTGTTCTCTGTCTCCCCCTTCTAGACTGTGAGCCCGCTGTTGGGTAGGGACTGTCTCTATGGGTTGCCGACTTGTACTTCCCAAGCGCTTAGTACAGTGCTCTGCACACAGTAAGAGCTCAATAAATACGATCGATTGATTGATTGATTCTGAATCCTAGACCCATGCTCTACCCACTAGCCATGCTGCTTCTCATGCTGCACTAAATTAGGCTCCTGCTCTGTGCGTACGGTATAGAGAGCATTGGGTAGTTGCCTACTATGTGTACAATGGTAGTAGGAGTAATAGTATTAAGTACTTATTGAGTGTAGAGCACTTAACTAAGTTCAAGGAGCGTATATAGGTAAGAATTAGGCCTGGACCCTGTCCCTCAACAGGCCTCAACACGCCCCATTGAGCAGGGCGTGTACTGGGGATGGAGGTGAAGACGTGATGGAGTTCAATTTTACGTCCCCCCTGGGACCCTATCCCCAGCAGATTCTACATTGCCAAACTGGGTGTTTCTCTGCCTAATTCTTGTGGAGAAGGTGGGTTTGGCAAGAGGGAGAGGGAAGGTGAGGTGTTGGCAGGGACTCCCACACTTGGCCCCTTCTCTCCCCAGGTAGTAATAACAACTGTGGTATTTGTTAAGTGCTTACTATGTGACAGGCACTGTATTAAGGGTGATAATCTGGTTGGACACAGTTCTTGTCCCATGTGGGCCTCACAGTCTTAATCCTCATTTTCCAGATGAGGAAACTGAGACAAAGAGAAGTGAAATAAATTGCTCAAGGTCGCACAGCAGACACTTGGCAGAGTCTGTATTAGAATCCAGGTCCTCTGACTTCTAGGACGTGCTCTTTCCACCAGGCCACACTGCTTCTCGGTAACTTAGGTAGCCTGGTCATACTAGACGGCACGGCCCCATAGCCGGTTTTAACTCGCCGGAGCCCCCACCGGGACACATGAGAGTGTGGGATTCCTCGTGGCAGTTTGGGCTTGAGCCCCGTCCCCCAGGCTGAGAAGATGAGGGTCCAGTGTTGACACCCTTCTGGCTGAGCAATGGCACCCGTCGGGGAGGGGGCAGATAGTGAGGCGGCCCACCCCTGCCCATCCCGTCCTGGGCCTGGGGTCCCTCCAGACTTTGGGAATGGCAGCTCCCCCTCCTTGGTCCCACCCTTCAGGACTAGGGTTCCTCAAGGCTCCACTGATGATGGTACCCCTCCCTTCCCCAGTGGTTAGAGCACGGGGCTGGAAGTCAGAAGGACTGGCTTCTAATCCCGGCTCCTCCACTTGTCTGCTGTGTGACTTTGGGCAAGTCACTTCATTTCTCCGTGCCTCAGTTCCCTCATCTGTAAAATGGGGAGTAAGACTGTGAGCCCCACGTGGGACAGAGGCTGTGTCCAAACCTAATATCTTGTATCCAAGGTGCCTCTGGGGCCCATTTGGATTTCACACTCCCACATGGCACCGCCGAGGCCGGGCCCACCCCAGCGCTCAGAACAGTGTCTGGCACATAGTAAGCGCTTAACAAATACTATAATAATAATAATTGTCCCTCCCCGGCATGATGTCTGTCCTGGGATGATGTCCCTTTGGGGATGATGTCCCTCCCTGAGGCAATGTCCCTCTGGGGATGATGTCCTTCCCGGGATGGTGTCCCTCTAGGGATGATGTCTGTCAAGGGATGGTTGTCCATCCAGGGATAGTGTTCCTCTGGGGATAGTGTCCCTCCGGGAATGGTTGTCCCTCCGGGGATGGTGTCCCTCCAGGGATGATGTCCGTCCTGGGATGATGTCCCTCTCAGGATGGTGTCCCTCCAGGGATATTGTCTCTCTGGGGCTGGTTGTCCCTCAAGGGATGCTGTCTGTCCTGGAATGGTGTCCCTCTGGGGATGGTGTCCCTCCGGGGATGGTGTCCCTCCAGGATTGTGTCCCTTCAGGGATGGTGTCCCTCCAGAAATAGTGTCCCTTCAGGGATGGTGTCCCTCCAGGAATAGTGTCCCTTCAGGGATGATGTCTCTTCAGGGATGAAGTCCGTCCCGGGATGGTATCCCTCCAGAGGTAGTGTTTCTCCAGGGGTAGTGTCCTACCAGGGGTGGTGTCTCTCTGGGGATGGTGTCCCTCCGGGGTTAGTGTCCCTCCAGGGATGGTGTCCCTTCAGTGAAGGTGTCCCTCCAGGAATAGTGTCCCTTCAGGGATGAAGTCCGTCCCGGGATGGTATCCCTCCAGGGCTAGTGTCCCTCCAGGGGATGGTGCCCCTCCGGGGGTGGTGTCCCTCCAGGGGTAGTGTCCTTCCAGGGGTGGTGTCTCTCCGTGGATGGTGTCCCTCCGGGGATAGTGTCCCTCCAGGGATGGTGTCCCTTCAGGGATGGTGTCCCTCCAGGAATAGTGTCCCTTCAGGGATGAAATCCATCCCAGGATGGTATCCCTCCAGGGGTAGTGTCCCTCCAGGGGATGGTGTCCCTCTGGGGGGTAGTGTCCCTCCAGGAATAGTGTCCTTCCAGGGGTGGTGTCTCTCAGGGGATGGTGTCCCTCCAGGGATAGTGTCCCTCCAGGGATGGTGTCCCTCCAGGAATAGTGTCCCTTCAGGGATGGTGTCCCTTCAGGGATGAAGTCCGTCCTGGGATGGTATCCCTCCAGGGGTAGTGTCCCTCCAGGGGATGGTGCCCCTCCGTGGGGTAGTGTCCCTCCAGGGGTAGTGTCCTTCCAGGGGTGGTGTCTCTCCGGGGATGGTGTCCCTCCAGGGATGGTGTCCCTCCAGGAATAGTGTCCCTTCAGGGATGGTGTCCCTTCGGGGATGAAGTCCGTCCTGGGATGGTATCCCTCCAGGGGTAGTGTCCCTCCAGGGGATGATGTCCCTCTGGGGATAGTGTCCCTCCAGTGATGGTGTCCCTCCAGGGATAGTGTCCCTTCAGGGATGGTGTCCCTTCAGGGATGAAGTCCGTCCCGGGATGGTATCCCTCCAGGGGTAGGGTCCCTCCAGGGGATGGTGCCCCCCCGGGGGGTAGTGTCCCTCCAGGAGTAGTGTCCTTCCAGGGGTGGTGTCTCTCCGCGGATGGTGCTCCTCCCGGGATGATGTCTGTTCCTGGATGGTATCCCTCCAGGGGTAGTGTCCCTCCCGGGATGGTGTCCCTCCGGGGATGGTGTCCCTCCCGTGCTGGGGTCCCTCGGGACCGGGGGCCGGCCGCCGTCTGTCCGGTCCGGAGCTGGGGGCTCCGGGGCCCCGGAGCAGGGTGTCCCCCTCCCCGGGCCGGAGGCGGAGCCGGGGGGCGGGCCCGGGGGGCGTGGCGGGGGGCTGCTTGGCCGGGCCGGGCCGGGCCGGGCTCCCTCGCACCGCACCGCACCGCACCGCACCGCACCGCACCGCACCGCCATGGAGTGACGGGCCGGCGGGGGCCGGAGCGGCCGGAGCAGCCGGTGCGGGACGGTGAGCGGGGTCAGGGGGCGGTCGGCGGGGGGCCCGGGGGGGGGCCGCACCGGGAAACTGGGGGAAGAAAGTTGGCAGGCGGGGCGCGCCCAGGGCGCATCCAGGGCGCATTGGGAGAGGGGCTCCCACGTGGCAACGCCAGGCCGGGCCCGACCCCCGACCCGACAAGGGGGTGGGGGGAAGAACCCCCGACAGAGACGTGGCTGCCGGTCCTGGGGGGCAAGGGGCAACGGAGCCGGCCGAGGCCTGTGCGGTGACCCCCCCACTCGACACCGTTTTTAACTCGGCAGGAAAAGTCAGGCCGGCCTCCGCCCGGCTCCCTCAAACCACTGAACTCCGTCTCATCTTCTGTAAAATGGAGATTCATTCTCCGCCCCACCACCACCACCCCCTGCTTAGATGGGAACCCCGTGTGGGACGGAGGAACTGTTTGACCCGATCGCCTCGCACAGTGCTTGGCACCTCGCGTGCGTTTAACAAATATCCCCATTATTAAGAAGCAGCGTGGCTCGGCGGGAAGAGCACGGGCTTTGGAGTCGGAGGTCGCAGGTTCAAATCCCGGCTCCGCCAATTGTCGGCTGGGTGACTTTGGGCAAGTCACTTCTCTGGGCCTCAGTTACCTCATCTGTAAAATGGGGATTAAGACTGTGAGCCTCCTGTGGGACAACTTGATCACCTTGTAACCTCCCCAGCGCTTAGAACAGTGCTTTGCACATAGTAAGTGCTTAATAAATGCCATTATTAAAGTGTTTGGTACGTGTCCACCCACCCTGCCTTATTGTCCTCTCCCTAGCCCTTGCCCCAGGGGTCCCTGCACGCAGCGAACCCTCAGTAAATACCACTGACAGATTTAACAGTTTTCAAAAAGAGGCCACGAAGTTTGTGGAAAGAGAATGGGCCTTTTGCGGCTGCAGAACCTCATTCCCCGCGGCCCGGCCTGTGGGTGGACTGTAAACTCGTTGTGGGCAGGGAATGGATCTGTTACATCATTGCGTTTGACTCTCCCAAGTGCTCAGGACAGGGCCCCGCGCACAGTAAGCGCTCAAAAAATAGGACTGATTGATTGGATCCAGGGACTCTCAAATCACAAACCCTAAAGGGGCCTTTGCTTCCTTCCCCTAAGGAGTGGTTTCTGTGTTTTCCTAGAGGGAAACTTACATGTACGAATGATGAGGGTGCTGATGATGGCGATGGTATTTGTTAAGCGCTTACTATGTGCCAAGCACTGTTCTAAGCGCTGGGGTAATAATAATAAAGATGGTATTCGTTAAGCGCTTTCTATGTGCCAAGCACTGTTCTAAGCTCTGGGGTGGATACAAGGTGACCAGGTTGTCCCACGTGGGGCACACAGTAAGCTCTCAATAAATACGATTGATTGATTGATTCATTCCCATTTTACAGATGAGGTAAGTGAGGCCCAGAGGAGTTAAGTAACTTGCCCAGAGTCACACAGCTGACAAGTGGCAGAGTCGGTATTAGAACCCATGACCACAGACTCCCAAGCCCGTGCTTTTTCCACTAAGCCACACTGCTTCTCCTTATACACCACTGGGTCCTCCTACTAGTAATTGATTTTAATGCTTCTTTCCTCCGTATTGGAGTGTAAACTCCTTGAAATTCGTTCATTCAATTGTATTTATTGAGCGCTCACTGTGTGCAGAGCACTGCATTGTCTGCATTTTTTATGGTATTTATTAAGCGCTTACTATGTACAAAGCACTGTTCTAAGCGCTGGGGGATACAAGGTAATCAGGTTGTCCCACAGGGGGCTCACAGTCTTAATCCCCGTTTTACAGATGAGGTAACTGAGGCACAGAGAAGTTAAGTGACTTGCCCAAGGCTGACAATTGGCAGAGCTGGGATTTGAACCCCTGACCTCTGACTCCAAAGCCCGTGCTCTTTCCACTGAGCCACCTGCATTGTATATCGTGGCCTAGGGAACTGGCCTGGATGTCAGAGGACCCGAGTTCTTCTGCTGTGGGACCGTGAGCAAATTACTGAACTTCTCTATGCCTCCATCTCACCTCCTGTAAAGTGGAGATTTAAGGAGCACGGGCTTGGGAGTCAGAAGTTGTGGGTTCTAATCCCCGCCTCTGCCACTTATAAGAATAATAATAATAATAATGACATTTATTAAGTGCTTACTATATGCAAAGCACCGTTCTAAGCGCAGGGGAGGTTACAAGGTGATCAGGTTGTCCCACGGGGGCTCACAGTTTTAACCCCCATTTTACAGATGAGGTAACTGAGGCACAGAGAAGTGACTTGCCCAAAGTCACACAGTCATGCAGCTGTCAATTGGCAGAGCCGGGATTTGAACCCATGACCCCTGACTCCAAAGCCCATGCTCTTTCCACTGAGCCACCACTTATCTGCTGTGTGGCTTTGGGCATGTCACTTAGCTTCCCTGTGCCTTAGTTCCCTCATCTGTAAAAAGGGGATTAAGACTGTGAGCCCCATGTGGGACAGCCTGCTTACCTTGTATCTCTCCCAGCGCTTAGAACAGTTCTTGGCACATAGTAAGCGCTTAACAAATACCATCATCAGTATTATTATTATTTTCTGTTCTCCCCCTTGCTTAGACTGGGAACCCCATGTGGGACAGGAACTGGTTTGACCTGATTGTCTCATACAGTGCTTGGCACATAGTAATAATAATAATAGTAATAATGACGGCATTTATTAAGCACTTACTATGTGCAAAGCACTGTTCTAAGTGCTGGGGAGATTACAAGGTGATCAGGTTGTCGTCATCATCAATCGTATTTATTGAGCGCTTACTATGTGCAGAGCACAGTACTAAGCGCTTGGGAAGTACAAATTGGCAACATATTGTCCCATGGGGGGCTCACAGTATTAATCCCCATTTTACAGATGAGGTACCAGGCACAGAGAAGTTAAGTGACTTGCCCAAAGTCACACAGCTGACAACTGGTGGAGCCGGGATTTGAACCCCTGACCTCTGACTCCAAAGCCCTTGCTCTTTCTGCAGAATAGTATGCACTTAACAAATACCACAATTATCAAGTGTTTGGTACAGTGCTCTGCACACAAAAAGTGCTCAATAAATACCATTGATTAATTGGTTGAAGAGTTTCTACATTAGCCCAAGGGGGTTTCTCTAATTTTCTAAATAATAATAATAATAATAATAATAATAATAATGATGGCATTTGTTAAGCACTTACTATGTGCAAAGCACTGTTCTAAGCGCTGGGGGGGGAATACAAGGTGATCAGTTTGTCCCACGGGGGGCTCACAGTCTTAATCCCCGTTTTACAGGTGAGGTAACTGAGGCTCAGAGAAGTTAAGTGACTTGCCCAAGGTCACACAACAGACGTAGTGGAGTTAGGATTCGAACCCATGACCTCTGACTCCAAAGCCCGTGCTCTTTCCACTGAGCCACGCTACTTCGGAGTAACTTCCAGATTTCCCCCAAAGAAGCTTTTCCACTCTATCGATCAATCAGTGGTATTTACTAGTATGATCGAGTGGACAGAGCTTGAGTCTGGTAGGTAAGTAGGTAAGTCAGAGGACTTGGTTACTAATCCTGCTTCCCCACTTGCCTACTGGGTGACCTTGGATAAGTCACTTGACTTCTCTGAGCTTCAGTTCCGTCATCTGCAGAATGGGATTCAATACTTGTTCTTCCTCCTACTTACAATGTGAGCCCCATGAGGGAACTGTTTATTTCATATCTACTCCAGGGCTTAGTGTATGGCCTCGTAAGCACTTAACAAATACCACAGTTACTGTGTACTGTACTAAGCGCTTGGGGGAGTACAATACTACAGAGCAGGTAGGCATGTTCCTTACCCACCAGGAGGAGAGGGAGTGAGACATTAAAATAAATTCCAATTAAGGGAAATGGCAGAGTACCAGGATAGTTACCTAAATGTTGTGGGAGTGGGGATTGGGTGACTATTAACTGCTAAAGGTGTACCAAGTTCATAGGTGATGCCAGAGGGAGGGCAAGTAAGAAAATCAGGGATTAATCAGAGAAGGCCGCTCGTGGCTCAGTGCAAAAGAGCATGGGCTTTGGAGTCAGAGGTCATGGGTTCAAATTCTGCCTCCGCCAATTGTCAGCTGTGTGACTTTGGGCAAGTCACTTAACTTCTCTGCACCTCAGTTGCCTCATCTGTGAAATGGGGATGAAGACTGTGAGCCCCCTGTGGGACAACCTGATCACCTTGTAACCTCCCCAGCGCTTAGTACAGTGCTTTGCACATAGTAAGCACTTAATAAATGCCATCATTATTATTATTTAGTAGGGTTTTTAAGGTGGGGAAAGTGGAGGCCTGTAGGATATGAAGGGGGAGGGAGTTCCAGGACAGGGGCAAGGGGTCGGACAGGGAAATAGACAAGGTTGAGGTGTACACTGAGTAGGTTGGTGGTAAGAGGAGTGAGTGAAAAGTGTGCAGGCTGGGTTGTAGCAAGAAGTCAGTGAAGTAAGATAGGAGGGGGAGAACGGATTCAGTGCCATAAGACTGATGGTACGGACTTTCTGTTTTGATGTGGAGGTGTGGGGAGACATAGATTGAACATTTTTCGAAAAATAATCCTGGCAGTAGAACGAAGTAAGGACGGCAGTGGGGAGCGCCTCATTGCTGACCTCCCTGCCTCTTGTCCCTTTCCCTGCTCCAGTTTGGATGGATCATTTTTGTAAAAAAAAAGTTCAGTCAGTATCTTCTGACTCATCAAGACCTTCCAATGGCTGCCCATCCACCTCTGCCTTAAACAGAAACTCCTTATCATCAGCTTTAAAGCACTCAATCAACTCCCCTCCTCCTACCTCACCAATCACTTACTGTAGCCCAGCCCACACACTCTGCTCCTCTAGTACCTCCATCTCATCTATCTCACCACAACCCACTTTCCCACATCCTCCCCCTAGCCTGAAACTCCCCCTCCTCCCCCTGCTATATATGCCAGATGACCACTCTCCCCACTTTTGAATCATTATTAAGGTCACATCACCAAGAAACCTTTCCCAATTAACCCCTCTTTTCCCCTCCTCCCTTTCCCTTCTCCCTTCTCTGTGTACTTGGATCTGTGACCTTTGGGAATTCAATAGTCAACCCACCCTCAACCCTACAGCTCTTACGTACATATCTTTAAAATTATATATAATAACTCTTTCATTTCTGTCCCCCACCCCCGGTAAGCTCACTATGGGCAGGGAACATGTCTGCCAACTCTGTTGTATTGGACTTTCCCCCAGGACTTAGTACAGTGCTCTGCACACAGTAAGTGCTCAATAAATACTATTGATTGATTGATTGAGTAACCACAGCAAATGCTCATGCTTCTCCTCTAAGGAGTCTTTGCTGTAGGGGCTAGGGTTTCTGCTGAGTGCCAGTGACAGGGCAGGAAACTCCGACTTTGCTTATCCCCCACAGTGAACTCACAGGTTCATTCATTCATTCAATCGTATTTATTGAGCTCTTGCTGTGTGCAGAGCACTGTACTAAGCACTTGGGAAGTGCAAGTTGGCCACATATAGAGACAGTCCCTACCCAACAACGGGCTCACAGTCTGGAAGGGGGAGACAGACAACAAAACAAAACAGTAGACAGGTGTCAAAACCATCAGAACAAATAGAATAGCTATATGCACATCATTAACAAAATAAATAGAATAGTAAATATGTACAAGTAAAACAGTAATAAATCTGTACAAATATATACAAGTGCTGTGGGGAGGGGAAGGAGGTTGGGTGGGGTGGGGGGATAGGGAGGAGGAGAGGACAAAGGGGGCTCAGTCTGGGAAGGCCTCCTGAAGGAGGTGAGCTCTCAGTAGGGCTTTGAAAGGAGGAAGAGAGCTAGCTTGGCGGATGTGTGGAGGGAGGGCATTCCAGGCCAGGAGAAGGACGTGGGCCAGGGTCCACGGCAGGACAGGCGAGAACGAGGCCCAGTGAGGAGGTTAGCATCAGAGGAACTGAGGGTGCTAGCTGGGCTGTAGAAGGAGAGAAGGGAGGTGAGGTAGGAGGGAGCAAGGCGATGGACAGCCTTGAAGCCAAGAGTGAGGAGTTTTTGCTTGATTTGTAGGTTGACAGGCAGCCACTGGAGATTTCTGAGGAGGGGAGTAACATGCCCAGGGCGTTTCTGTACAACTGCCATCTTGGCCTCTCCTAATAATAATAACAATAATAATGATGGTCTTTGTTACGTGCTTACTGTGTGCCAGGCACTGTTCTAAGCGCTGGGGTAGATACAGGCAAATCAGGTTGACACAGTTCCTGTTCCACATGAGGCTCACAGACTTAATCCCCATCTTACAGTTGAAGAAACTGATGCCAAGTGACATGAAGTGACTTGCCCAAGGTCACAAAGCAGACAAATGGTGGAGGTAGGATTAGAACCCACGACGTTCTGATTCCCAGGCCGGTGCTCTATTCATTCATTCATTCAATCGTATTTATTGAGCGCTTACTGTGTGCAGAGCACTGGACTAAGCGCTTGGGAAGTACAAGTTGGCAACATATAGAGACGGTCCCTACCCAGCAGCGGGCTCACAGTCTAGAAGGGGGAGACAGACAACAAAACAAGACATATTAACAAAAGAAAATAAATAGAATAAATATCTATCCTCTACACCTTCCTTTCCCTCCCTCCCTGGCCAGCCCATCTTCCTTCCCGGGTTAGAAATAGGTGTGCGAAATGGTGACCAGAGCCAAGGGAAGCAGTGTGGTCTAGTGGATAAAGCACGGGCCTGGGAACCAAAGGATATGGTTTCTAATTCCAGCTCTGCCACTTGCCTGCTGTGTGACCTTGGGCAAGTCACTTAACTTCTCTGTGCCCATTTCTTCAGTTGTAAAATGGGCATTCAGTACCTGTTCTCCCTCCTACTTATATTGCGAGCCCCCAAATGATAATAATAATTTTGGTATTTGTTTTGCACTTACTCTGTGCCAGTACTGTACTGGGGTACTGTACAAGGGAATTGGGTTAGGCACAATCCCTATCCCATGGTACTTTCCAAGCGTTTAGTACAGTGTTCTGCACACAGTAAGCGCTCAATAAATACGATTGAATGAATGAATGGATGGGGCTCACAGTCTTAAAACCCATTTTACATGAGGTAGCCAAGGCACAGAGAAGTTAAGTGACTTGCCCAAGTTCACAAAGCAGATACGTGGCGGACCTGGGATTAGAACCCAGGTCATTCTTACTCCCAGGCCTGTGCTCTCTCCACTATGCCATGCTGCTTCTCCAAGGGGCTGTGTCCTGCCTAATTAACTTGCATTCATTCAGTCGTATTTATTGAACACTTACTGTGTGCAGAGCACTGTATTAATAATAATAATGATGGCATTTGTTAAGCACTTACTGTGTGCCAAGCACTGTTCTAAGCACTGGGGTAGATACAAGGTGATCAGGTTGTTCCACGTTGGGCTCACAGTCTTAATCCCCATTTTACCGATGAGGTAACTGAGGCTCAGAGAAGTTGTGACCTGCCTAAAGTCACACAGCTGACAAATGGCGGAGCCGGGATTAGAACCCATGACCTCTGACTAGCCTGTGCTCTTTCCACTAAGCCACACTGCCTCTCTACTAAGCGCTTGGAAAGTACAGTTCAGCAACAGAGACAATCCCTACCCAATAATGGGCTCACAGTCTAGAAAACGGGCTCACAGTCTAGAACTTGTATCTGCCCCAGAGCTTAGCACAGTGCTTGACACTGCCCACTCCCTGACTTTCCCGTCACTGTAGACGGCACTACCATCCTTCCCATCTCACAAGCCCGCAACCCAGACTGAGACATTTTTTCCTCTCCTCCTCCCCATCCCCCCAGCCCTACCTCCTTCCCCTCCCCACAGCACCTGTATATATGTTTGTAAAGATTTATTACTCTATTTATTTTACTTGTACATATGTACTATTCTATGTATTGTGTTAATAACGTGCATCTAGCTCTATTTCTAGTTATTCTGATGACTTGACACCTGTCCAAATGTTTTCTCTTGTTGTCTGTCTCCCCCTTCTAGACTGTGAGCCCACTGTTGGGTAGGGACCGTCTCTATATGTTGCCAACTTGTACTTCCCAAGGGCTTAGTACCGTGCTCTGCACACAATAAGCGCTCAATAAATACGATTGGATGAATGAATGAATTAATAGTGCTTAACAAATGCCAGAGCATTGCCGCACTGCTGTGGGGCTATCCAAAAAAGCAGTGGAGCAGACCCAGGCTCCAGGTGAGGGAAAAGAGGATTGTCCGGGATAGATGGGCTCTTGGGTGGTGGTGGCAAAGACACCACTTTATGAAGGAGATTCATGCCAACGACTCCTTGTACTAACAATCAATCCATCAGTGGTACAATACAACAGGATTAGTAAACACTTTCCCTAGTCATAATGAGCTTAAGGTTTAGAGTCTAGCTTATCGTCTAGTTCTGGGCTATCTTTCAATTGAATCATGTCCCTTTCACCAAGTTCCCGACAGCTGGTACCCACAGCCTTTTTGGGGAGGGAATCAGTAGAAAAACATAAAACTCTGCCAACTCTGATAGTCCCTCTTACCCCACTATAACATTGCACAGTGTGTGGATGAGCTACCCCATTCTGTCAGGGGCCTCACCATGATTCAGTCATCAAATAGGACTAATCGAGCAGCTGCTGAGGGTGGAGAACTGAACTAAGCATTTGGGAGAGCATAGAGCACAGACCTGAGAGTCAGAAAGACCTGGGTTCTAATCCTGCCTCTGCCATTCGTCTGCCGTGTGACCTTAGGCAAGTCACTTCACTTCTCTGTGTCTCAGTTACCTCCTCTGTAAAATGTGGATTAAGACTGTGAGCCCCACGTGGGACAACCTGATTACCATGTACCTACCCCAGCGCTTAGGACTGTGAGCCCACTTTTGGGTAGGGACCATCTCTATATGTTGCCAACTTGTACTTCCCAAGTGCTTAGTACAGTGCTCTGCACACAGCAAGAGCTCAATAAATACGATTGAATGAATGAATGAATGAACAGTGCTTGGCACACAGTAAGCGCTTAACAAATACCATAATTATTATTATAGTAAGCGCTTAACAAATGCCATCATTATTATTCTCTGGGCCTCAGTTCCCCCATCTGTAACATAGGGATGAAAACTCTTAGCCTCATATGGGATGGGGACTGTGTCCAGCGCAATTAGCTTGTACTTGACACATAGTAAGTGCTTAGAACAATGCTTGACACATAGTAAGTGCTTAGCAAATACTATCGTTGTTATTCTTAGTAGTTGATAGGCACAGTCCCTGCTCCCAGGGAGCTTTCATCAGGAGGAGCCAATGAGTCACCTGTATTTGCCTCCCACTCAGGTGCTCACTGTGACCCCAGTAGCCAAAAACTGGGCATTATATATGTCACTGGGCAGTGTCCGATGGTCCCAGCCCCAATCCTGGGTGGTGAATTCTCACTTGGGCCTAGGCTGAAACCTGCAGCTCCAGAGCAGCAGCTGCTGAGAAGAGCTCTCTGCAGGCATTTAGTCTCAGGGCTAGCCCCGAGGTTCCTGTTTGCTTCGTTTGAAAACCTTGCAAAATTTCCAGCCAGTGATCCGATTGGATTCCCTTACTACCATGGCTGCTGCCGCCCAAGATGCTGCTGCAAAGTAGGGGCGTGCGGGATCGGAGGGAGGTCAGAAGGGCCACAGAGATGAGCTGGAATCCGTGATCGGTCCAATAGGGTGAGGGAAACCGGGATAGTCCTTCCAAGGAAAGTGAGTGGAAGCAGCTTTGTGGCCTGGAAAGCGTGATGATTTCTGCTGTCCCCTAACCGGGTTTGTCCTCGGCCCCTGGCACAACAGCAAAAAGAAATCAGAAGCAGGCTAGTTCAATCAATCATATTTATTCATTCATTCAGTCGTATTTACTGAGCACTTACTTGCAGATTATGGTATTAAGTGCTTGGGAAAGGACAATACAACAATAAACAGATGCATTCTCTGCCCACTATGAGCTTACAGTCTAGAAGGGGGAGACAGACATCAGTACAAATAAATAAATTACAGATATGTACATAAGTGCTGTGTGTGGTGGTGGAGGGGGAGAACAAAGGGCGAAAGTCAGGGTGACACAGAAGGGAGTAGGTGAAGAGGAAAGGGCTTAGGGAAGGCCTCTTGGAGGAACTGTGCCCTTCAAAAAGGCTTTGAAGGTGGGGAGAGTAAATGTCTGTTGGATTTGAGGAGAGAGGGCATTCCAGGTCAGAGGCAGTACTTGGACCAGGGGTCAGAGGCCAGAGAAGTGGCTGCGGAGGCACGGTGAGAAAGTTAACACTAGAGGAGCAAAATGTGTGGGCTGGGTTGTAGGAGAGTAGCAAGATGAGGTGGAGGGGGCAATGGGGTGGAATGCCTTAAACCCAATGGTGAGAAATTTTTGTTTATTGCCAAGATCCGCCCTTTCCTCTCCATCCATACCACTACCCTGCTCATTCAAGCTATCATCCTATCCTGTCTGGACTACTGCATCAGCCTTCTCTCTGATCTCCCATCCTCATGTCTCTCCCCACTTCAATCCATACTTCATACTGCTGCCCGGATTATCTTTGTCCAGAAACACTCTGGGCATATCACTCCCCTCCTCAAAAATCTCCAGTGGCTACCAGTCAATCTGCGCATCAGGCAGAAACTCCTCATCCTGGGCTTCAAGGCTGTCCATCCCCTCGCCCCCTCCTACCTCACCTCCCTTCTCTCCTTCTACAGCCCAGCCCGCACCCTCCGCTCCTCCGCCGCTAATCTCCTCACCGTACCTCGTTCTCGCCTGTCCCGCCATCGACCCCCGGCCCACGTCATCCCCCGGGCCTGAAATGTCCTCCCTCTGCCCATCCACCAATCTAGCTCTCTTCCTCCCTTCAAGGCCCTACTGAGAGCTCACCTCCTCTAGGAGGCCTTCCCAGACTGCACCCCTTCCTTTCTCTCCCCATCGTCCCCCTCTCCATCCCCCCATCTTACCTCCTTCCCTTCCCCACAGCACCTGTATATATGAATATATGTTTGTACATATTTATTACTTTATTTATTTATTTATTTTACTTGTACATATCTATTCTATTCATTTTATTTTGTTAGTATGTTTGGTTTTGTTCTCTGTCTCCCCCTTTTAGACTGTGAGCCCACTGTTGGGTAGGGGCTGTCTCTATATGTTGCCAATTTGTACTTCCCAAGCGCTTGGTACAGTGCTCTGCACACAGTAAGTGCTCAATAAATATGATTGATGATGATGATGATGATGAGGTGGATGGGCAACCACTGGAGTGTTTTGAGGAGCCGGGTGACATGTCCTGAATTTTTTTGTAGAAAAATGTGCCCTCAAAAAAAGAGAAGTAGCGTGGCTCAATGGAAAGAGCCCGGGTTTGGGAGTCAGAGGTCATGGGTTCTAATCCCAGCTCCACCACGTCTGCTGTGTGACCTTGGGCAAGTCACTTCTCTGGGCCTCAGTTACCTCATCTGTAAAATGGGGATTAAGACTGTGAGCCCCACATGGGACAACCTGATCACCTTGTATCCCCCCGAGCACTTAGAACAGTGCTTTGCACATAGTAAGTGTTTAACAAATGCCATCATCATCATTATTATTATTATTATTAAAAATGATCCAGGCAGCGGAGTGAAGTAAGGACTGGAGTGGGGAGAGACAGGAGGCTGGGAGGTTAGCAAGGAGGCTGATGCAGTTATCCAGATTTGATAGAATAAGTGATTGTGTCAACGTGATAGCAGTTTGGATTGAGTGCTGTCTGTGTGCAGAGCACTTTACTAAGCACTTGGGAGAGTACAATGTAACAATAAATAGACACATTCCCTGCCCACAGTGGACTTTCAAGATTGGGCTTTGAAGATTGGTGTGGTGGAGCGGGACTATGGTTTGGTGGATTTTGTCAGGGAGGGAATCCCAGATCAGGAAAACAGTGAATAAGAGCTTTGAGGCGGGAGACTTTTGAGCAGTTAGGAAGTGAGCTTGGAAGGAGCAAAGAGTACAAATTAGGTTGAAGAGGGCCAATGTGGAATCAATCAGTGGCATTTATTGAGCACTTACTGTGTGCAGAGCACTGTACTAAACATTTAGAAGAGTACATTACAACAGAGTTGGTAGACATGTTCCCTGCCCACAATGAGCTTACAGTCTAGAGGGGGAGCAACAGATAGAGAAAACTGGTGGAAAACCTTGATGGCGATGATGAGGTTGTTGATGGATGCAAAGGAAGCTGAATAGCCATTGGAGGCTTTAGAGCAACGGAGAGGTGTCTAGAATAATATTTCAGGAATATGTTCTGAAGTATAGGTGATGGGGGAAGAAGCTGGAGTCTGGGGGACTAGTGAGAAGCCTGATAAAATAGTTTAACCACGATTTGGGGAGAACTTGGGCAAGGTTGATGACTGTTTGAGTTGGGAGGAAGGAGAGGATCTGGGAGGTGTCATGTAAGAAGAATTAGCAGGATTTGGCAGCTGATTAAATGGGACTTCAATGAACTAAGATTGAAAAGACAGTGAGGAGTTGAGGGTATCACCAAGTTTGGGGGATTCTAAGATGGGAGAATGGTCATTTTGACAGTGGTGGGAAAAGTTAGGCGGCAGAGGAGGTGGTTTTAGGAGGGAAGATGAAATGTTGAGTTTAAGACAGGTTGAGTTGGAGGGGCAGTGGGGCATCTTAATGGAGATGTCCTGAAGCAAGAGGAAATGTGGGATTTCAGGCCAGATAAAAGCTCAGGGATGGAGAAGTAGATTTGGGATTCATTCACAAAGTCCCTCTCATCACTTGCCTATTAGAAGAGACAAGGTCCCTTGTGAGAGTGAGTGTTAGCCTGAGATCGGTGGTCAGTCTGCCCCACAGGGACCTGCAGTGAAAATCAAAGTTTCTCAGTGGGTCAGATCCAATTCCCAGGGCAGATTCAGCTGGCCCTAAGACTGCATGGATCAGTCAAATAGTCAATTGTATTAACTGAGCGCTTACTATGTGCAGAGCACTGTAGTAAGCCTTTACAACAGAATTAGCAGAAATGTTCCCTACCCGTAATGAACCTGCATTCCAGAGGGAGAGATAGATATTAATATAAATAATTTATAATTCATAATTTAAAGATATGTACTGAAGTGCTGTGGGGTAGGGGGCGGGGTGAATATCAAATCCCCAAAGGTCACAGATCCAAGTGCATAAATGGTGCAGAAGGGAGTGTGAGCTGGGGAAAAGAGGGCTTAATAATGCTTTGAAGGTGGAGAGAGTGGTGGTCTGCCCTATATGGAGGGGGAGGATGTAGAAAGGGGTCAGCAGTGAGATAGGTGAGAACGGAGTACAGTGAATCAGCTGCTGCTTGAGGAGCAGAGTGTGCGGGCTGGGCTGTAGTAGATCAGTGAGGTGAGGTAGGATGGGGCAAGCTTTAAAGGCTGATCAGCTGGCAGTGTAAAAGTTAGGTGAGGATATGTTGCTGCTGGAAGCAACTGCCCCTGCTCACACCTGCCCTGTTCTGATGCCCCTGGGTTTTCCAAATCCAGTTAGTCCAGTTGTTCTAAGGACAACTGTATTTTGCATTGATGCTGTTGTTCTTGGTTGCTTTTCTTTTCTTTTCCTTAATTTTCTTTTCTCTTCTTTCCTTTTCTCTTTTCTTTTCGCTTCTTTCCTTTTCATGTTTTGCAATAATTGAAAAAGACCCACCTATCAATTACTAAGCCACTCTGACCTTGGTGCTTAGTCGTTGGCTACCAAATGCGTGAGGGCACAGTGGTGTCTTTTGAGGGCCTAGACATAGTCTATTCTGTGACCACAGCTTGCCCCCATTCTCCCTATCAGTTGTCTTGCACGTGGACCTCTGGGCATAGAGGGATCTGATGCGAGAGTGTGGACAATGCCTTGTAAACCATCATGACTGCAGCAAAAAACAAGCAGAGGGCCTTTCCCCTCTTGAACATTTGTGTCCGAGAAATGTCAAGGGGCTAGTAAAGGTCCCCGACTGTATTTCTCTGGGCAAAATGAGTGCACAGGAGTTTCTCTCTCAAAGACCCTCATGCTGAGGAACGCAGTCTCACCATCAGCAGCGCCATCTTGGAACTGAATAGTGATCATTGTGCTGGCAGTGTCTCTGACCAAGGGTTTTGGCTCAATCCTGTTCCTACATCCAGGCAGGGTTTGTAAGGAAATGCTGTTATTTGGGCTAAATCATTCCCCCTAAATCAAGTTTCTGATCAGACAGGAGCATTGAGACTCTCTGGGGATCAAAGCGCTAGAACTAGAATTAAACACCCAGCTTGGCTACAGTGCTCAGAGACCCTGAGGCCTGCTGGGATCATTGCTCAATTAAATTAAAATTTAAAATTAAATCTACCAATAAGGAGACAGGACCAAAAAAGAGGGGGAGGAGAGAGAGGGAGAAGGCAGGAAAAGGACACTTGAGATTGCATCGCTTATTTCTAACACACTCTCCCAACTGCTGCATGCACCAGACCCTCAGAGGATTGTGGTAACATTCCCAGGCCCTTTGCCCCTTCTCTTCCAACCCCAGAGTTTGTGTGTCTCCACAGACCCTATCTGGATACTACTCTTTTGACTCAATCAATCAATCAATCAATCGTATTTAGTGAGTGCTTACTGTGTGCAGAGCACTGTACTAAGCGCTTGGGAAGTACAAGTTGGCAACATACAGAGACAGTCCCTACCCAACAGTGGACTCACAGTCTAGAACGGGGAGACAGGGAACAAAACAAAACATATTAACAAAATAAAATAAATAGAATAGATATGTACAAGTAAAATAAATAAATAGAGTAATAAATACGTACAAACATATATACACATATACAGGTGCTGTGGGGAAGGGAAGGAGGTAAGGCAGGGACGATGGAGAGGGGGACGAGGGGGAGAGGAAGGAGGGGGCTCAGTCTGGGAAGGCCTCCTGGAGGAGGTGAGCTCTCAGTAGGACCTTGAAGGGAGGAAGAGAGCTAGCTTGGCGGATGTGGGGAGGGAGGGCATTCCAGGCCCTGGGGATGACGTGGGCCGGGGGTCGACGGTGGGACAGGCAAGAACGTGGCACAGTGAGGAGATTAGCAGCAGAGGAGCGGAGGGTGCGGGCTGGGCTGGAGAAGGAGAGAAGGGAGGTGAGGTAGGAGGGGGCGAGGTGTTGGAAAGCCTTGAAGGCCAGGGTGAGGAGTTTCTGCCTGATGCACAGGTTGATTGGTAGCCACTGGAGATTTTTGAGGAAGGGAGTAGCATGCCCAGAGCGTTTCTGGACAAAGACAATCCGGGCAGCAGCATGAAGTATGGATTGAAGTGGGGAGAGACAAGAGGATGGGAGATTGGAAAGGGGGCTGATAAAGTAGTCCAGACGGGATAGGATGAGAGCTTGAATGAGCAGGGTAACAGTTTGGATGGAGAGGAAAGGGCGGATCTTGGCAATGTTGCGGAGCTGAGACGCGCAGGTTTTGGTGACGGCTTGGATGTGAGGGGTGAACGAGAAAGCGGAGTCGAGGATGACACCACGGTTAAGGGCTTGTGAGATGGGAAGGATGGTTGTGCCGTCAACAGTGATGGGAAAGTCAGGGAGGGCAGGGTTTGGGAGGGAAGACAAGGAGTTCAGTCTTGGACATGTCGAGTTTTAGGTGGCGGGCAGACACCCAGATGGAGATGTCCTGAAGGCAGGAGGAGATGCGAGCCTGGAGGGAGGGGGAGAGAGCAGGGGCAGATATGTAGATTTAGGTGTCATAATAATAATAATAATAATACTAATGTTGGCATTTATTAAGCACTTACTATGTGCCAAGCACTGTTCTAAGCGCCGGGGTAGATACAAGGTAATCAGGTTGTCCCACGTGGGGCTTACAGTCTTCATCCCCATTTTACAGAGGAGGGAACTGAGGCCCAGAGAAGTGAAGCGACTTGCCCAAAGTTGCACAGCTGACAAGTGGTGGAGTTGGGATTTGAACCCACGACCTCTGACTCCAAAGCCCGGGCTCTTTCCACTGTGTCATCAGCATAGAGATGATAGTTGAAGCCGTGGGAGTGAATGAGGTCACCAAGGGAGTGAGTGTAGATCGAGAACAGAAGGGGAATGTGTGTGTCTCTGCCATTCATTCAGTTGTATTTATTGAGCTCTTACTGTGTGCAGAGCACTGTACTAAGCACTTGGGAAGTACAAGTTGGCAACATATTGAGACAGTTCCTACCCAACAACAGGCTCACAGTCTAGAAGGGAGAGACAGACAACAAAGCAAAACATGTAGACAGGTGTCAAAACCATCAGAATAAATAGAATTGTAGCTATATGCACCTCATTAATAAAATAGAGTAGTAAATACATACAAATAAAATAGAGTAATAAATATGTAGTATGTACAAATATATACAAGTGCTGTGAGGGGGGGAAGGAAGTAGGGCGGGAGGGTGATGGGGAGGGAAGGAGGAGAGGAAAAAGGGGGCTCAGTCTGGGAAGGCCTCCTGGAGGAGGTGAGCTGTCAGGGCTCTGAAGGGAGGAAGAGAGTTAGTTTGGCGGATGTGTGGAGAGAGGGCATTCCAGGCCAGGGGAAGGACATGGGCCAGGGGTTGATGGCAGGACAGGCGAGAATGAGGCCCAGTGAGAAAGTTAGTGGCGGCAGAGGAGCGGAGGGTACGGGCTAGGCTAGAGAAAGAGAGAAGGAAAGTGAGGTAGGAGTGGGGGAGGTGATGGAGAGCCCTGAAGCTGAGAGTGAGGAGTTTTTGCTTGATTCATAGGTTGACAGGCAACCACTGGAGATTTTTGAGGAGGGGAGTGACATGCCCAGTGCGTTTCTGTACAAAGATAATCCGGGCAGCAGAGTGAAGTACAGACTGAAGCAGGGAGAGACAGGAGGATGGGAAATCAGAGAGGAGGCTGATGCAGTAATCCAGTCGGGATAGGATGAGAGATTGAACCAGCAAGGTAGCGGTTTGGATGGAGAGGAGAGGGCGGATCTTGGCGATGTTGTGGAGGTGAGACCGGCAGGTTTTGGTGACGGATTGGTTGTGTGGGGTGAACGAGAGAGTGGAGTCGAGGTCAACCGAGCAAGGTCCTGGGAATCAGAAGGATTTTAATCCCAACTCCACCCAGTTGTCTGCTGTGTGACATTGGGCGAGTCACTTCACTTCTCTGTTCCTCAGTTATACACACGCACACACACACGCGTGCGCGCCTAGGAATAACCAGAAAAAAATACTAATCAGGTCCCCCGCGGGAGGGTGGAGCCTTCTCTTGAAGCTGAACCTAGACACATTCATTTAATCAGTACTATTGATTGAGTGCTTCCTGTGTGCAGAGCACTGTACTGACCGTTTGGTAGAGCATGCTCTAACACCAAACTCCCTGCCCACAACAGCTTACAGTCTAGAGGGCTGTCAGAAGGCGAACTAGGGGACCCACCATTCTCAAGGTCAAACACCATGTTTTGACTGCCCCGAGCCAGCAAAACATTTCAAGCCATCAGCCAAGAAACCTTGGCCTTAACGAACCATTGCTATAGGGCTCCCTTGTTAAGACTTTTTTTTGAAAAGATTCATTGCAGAAAATTAACAAATTAAGATTCTTTCATACAATGCAAAGGACACAATTTTATTTAGGGACATAGAGAAAAAATTAAGGTGTGAATTTACTCAATTGGAGAATACAACCCAAATCCACAAGTAGACAATATCATATTTACTCATGTAAATTGCCTCACTTTTCCATGCTATTTTTGCTGCAGTAAAACACGGGTGGGGCAATCATGTAAGTCATTTTAACTATGAAGACTAGCGGTACGGAGAGGAGAAAAAGGGGGAAGAGAACAGCAGGATAAAGAGGGTAGAAGGGTAGTTGAGACTGTCTCTCTCCCAAATGCTTCATTCAAGAAGCATTGGGAGTCAAATCATCATCCTAGACATGAACATCCTGTGAGGCAGGAACAGATTCTCCTCACCAAACACTAACATTATTATTGTTATTATTATTAATAATATTATTAAGCACTTACTGTCTGTCAAGCACTATTGAGTATGCTGGGATGGATACAGATGAATCAGGTCAGACACAGTCCCTCTCCCACATGGGGCTTAAAGTATAAGTGGGAAGGAGGACAGCTATTTAATCCCCATTTGACAGTTGAGAAAACTGAGGCACAGAGAAGTTAAGTAACTTGCCCAAGTCACACAGCAAGCAACTGGCAGAGAGGGAATTAGAACCCAGCTCCTCTGACTCTTAGACCTGTACTTCCTTCACGAGGCCATTCATGAAGGCAAATGTACCTTTGCTTCCTCTCGTCTCCCCTCAATCAGTTGGTCAATCAATGTTATTTATTGAGCGCTTCTTGGGTGCAGAGCACTGTACAAGGTACTTGGGAAAGTACAGTAGAGTTGGTTTTGTAGAAGTGGGGGAAGGCAGCCAGTAAAATATATTGCAGGTAGAAGCAACAGAGTATAAGGATTTGGCAAAGAGCCGGTTCCTTTGGAGGATGCCGGGAGACCCTTTTCCCAATGGTTTAGCAGAGGCCACGAGGCAAGGGTGATTCTCAGCTGGAGTGGGCAGCTCCCCCCTCAGTGGGGTTAAGAATCCTGAGTTCAGATCCCGGCCCAACCAGGAGTAACTAGGACAAGGGTCTGGCTTAAGCCACAGCCTGTGGGGTTGGGACCAACTGTCTAACAGGTCGCAGTCATCCTTGGGGATGAGAGAGCAATACAGCGTGATGCCAAAAGACGTCTTCAGGCCAAGTTGGGAAACGTCCACTTCCTCTCGAAGGCCTTCCTGGAATAATTTCCTTTCACCAGCCCCATTATGCTGCAACACATATAGTCCCTCGCTATTAATGCCGAGAGATTCCTGAATTTGAGTCTGTGGCCTCCTCCATTTTGGGACGGGTTTATTGAGAGCAAGGAAAGGACGGGCCTAGTAGAAAGATCACGGGCCTGGAATTCAGAGGACCTGGATTCTAATCCCGGCTCTGCCAAATGTTTTTCCAAATGTTAGCTTGTGTGACCTTGGGCAAGTCACTTAACTTCTCAGTTAAGTAAAATGGGGATTCAGTGCCTATTCTCCCTCTCACGTAAGTCTGTGAGCCCCTTGCAGGACAGGAACTGTGTCTGACCTAATTGACTTGCACCTACCCATCATCATCATCATCATCAATAGTATTTATTGAGCACTTACTATGTGCAGAGCACTGTACTAAGCGCTTGGGAAGTACAAATTGGCAACATAAAGAGACAGTCCCTACCCAACAGTGGGCTCACAGTCTAAAAGGGGGAGACAGAGAACAAAACCAAACATACTAACAAAATAAAATAAATAGGATAGATATGTACAAGTAAAATAAATAAATAAATAGAGTAATAAATATGTACAAACATATATACATATATACAGGTGCTGTGGGGAAGGGAAGGAGGTAAGATTGGGGGGATGGAGAAGGGGACGAGGGGGAGAGGAGCGAAGGGGCTCAGTCTGGGAAGGCCTCCTGGAGGAGGTGAGCTCTCAGCAGGGCCTTGAAGGGAGGAAGAGAGCTAGCTTGGCGGATGGGCAGAGGGAGGGCATTCCAGGCCCGGGGGAGGACGTGGGCCGGGGGACGATGGCGGGACAGGCGAGAACAAGTTACGGTGAGGAGATTAGCGGCGGAGGAGCGGAGGGTGCGGGGTGGGCTGTAGAAGGAGAGAAGGGAGGTGAGGTAGGAGGGGGCGAGGTGATGGACAGCCTTGAAGCCGAGGGTGAGGAGTTTCTGCCTGATGCGCAGATTGATTGGTAGCCACTGGAGATTTTTGAGGAGGGGAGTAACATGCCCAGAGCGTTTCTGGACAAAGATAATCCGGGCAGCAGCATGAAGTATGGATTGAAATGGAGAGAGACACGAGGATGGGAGATCAGAGAGAAGGCTGGTGCAGTAGTCCAGATGGGATAGGATGAGAGCTTGAACGAGCAGGGTAGCAGTTTGGATGGAGAGGAAAGGGCGGATCTTGGCAATGTTGTGAAGCTGAGACCGGCAGGTTTTGGTGACGGCTTGGATGTGAGGGGTGAAGGAGAGAGCGGAGTCGAGGATGACACCAAGGTTGTGGGCTTGTGAGATGGGAAGCGCTTAGAACAGTGTTGAACAGATTATAACATTTACCATAAAACATTCATTCATTCATTCAATCGTATTTATTGAGCGCTTACTGTGTGCAGAGCACTATACTAAGCACTTAGAACTGTACTAAGTGCTTGACAAAACTAAGGGTTGTGACTTTATTTCTTTGAACCATCCAGATGAGAAACAGCGTGGCTCAGTGGAAAGAGTCCGGGCTTTGGAGTCAGGTCATGGGTTCAAATTCCGGCTCCTCCAATTGTCCGCTGTGTGACTTTGGGCGAGTCACTTAACTTCTCTGTGCCTCAGTCACCTCATCTGTAAAATGGGGATGAAGACTGTGAGCCCCCCTTGGGACAACCTGATCACCTTGTAACCTCCTCAGTGCTTAGAACAGTGCTTTGCACATAGTGCTAAATAACTATTATTATTATTATTATTATTATTATTATGCCCGGAATAGTGCCCTGCCCACAGCAGGTGCTCAGTACAGTGCTCTGCACAGAGACAGGCACTCAGTCCAGGTCTGTATTTTCATTTATTTGATCCTCCCTCCAGCTCCCCAGAATTCTGACCCCAGAAGTGATAAGCCCCCGACCCCACACCCCCATCTCTTATGAGTCAGCCTGTGTCGCACTCATTTACCCCAGCTCCAGCTCTCAGCTTGCAGAGCACTGGCAATTGTTATCTCATCTTACCTCCTTCCTTTCCCACAGCACCTGTATATATGTATATATGTTTGTACATATTTATTACTCTATTTATTTATTTATTTTACTTGTACATATCTATTCTATTTATTTTATTTTGTTAGTATGTTTGGTTTTGTTCTCTGTCTCCCCCTTTTAGACTGTGAGCCCACTGTTGGGTAGGGACTGTCTCTTTATGTTGCCAATTTGTACTTCCCAAGCGCTTAGTACAGTGCTCTGCACACAGTAAGCACTCAATAAATACGATTGATTATCTCCCACATGCTTAGTATAGTACTCTGCACACAGTAAGTGCTCAACAAATATCTTTGCTTGCTTGATGGCTCTGGATTTTCTGGGAACACCCCACAAAACTAGCCCCTGAATGTCCTCCTCTCAATATGGGTCATTAAGCAGTGTCACCATGTGGGAAGCTTTCAGACTTGCCTACCAGGGGCCTTAGGGAGGGGGCTGGCTTAGTAATTGTAACAGCCAGGGCAAACAGCCTCCTACATAATAATAATAATAATAACAATAATAATTGCAGTATTAAGTGCTTACTATGTCCCAAGCACTGTACTAAGCACTGGAGTGGATACAAACAAATTGGGTTGGGCACAGTCCCTGTCCCACGTGATGCTCATACTCTTAATCCCCATTTTACAGACGAGGGAACTGAGGCACAGAGAAGTGAAGTGACTTGCCCAAGGCCACACAGCAGTCAAATGGTGGAGCTGGGATTAGAACCCATGACCTTCTGATTCCCAGGCCCGTGCTCCATCCACTATGCCAAGCCCCGTGTGGACAGGGATTGAGTCTGACCTGATCGATTTGTCTCTGGCAGTGTTTAAAACAGTGCTTGATACATAGTAAGCACTTAATAAATACCATAAATCGAAACCAGCCCCAGTGTGCAGGTGCACTGCCAGGACTGACCGACCTGTGTTTTGTTCCAAGGCCCAGGTCAGTGGACTAGTGGGCTAGTGATTGCAGTGCTGCCAACCAGAATAATCTCTTGACCCCGTAGTGTTTTTTGTTTGTTTTTTTCATGGTATTCGTTAAGGGCCTACTGTGTGCCAGCCACTGACTGGGGTAGATCACTGGGGTAGATACAAGCTAATCGGGTGGGACACAGTCCATATCCCACATGGGGCTCACAATCTTAATCCCCATTTTACAGATGAGGTTAATGAGGCACAAAGAAGTGAAGTGACTGCCCGAAGTCACACAGCAAAGTGGCGGAGGTGGGATTAGAATCCAGGTCTTTTGATTCCCAGGCCTGTGCTCTATCCACCGGACCACGCTGCTTCTCCTGCAGCAGTGACAAGCCCCGGGCCTTTTGTCCATTGCTTGCAGAGCCATCTGCAGTGTTTTGGGTTTTGTTTCTTCTAGACTGTGAGCCCACTGTTGGGTAGGGACCGTCTTTATATGTTGCCAACTTGTACTTCCCAAGCGCTTAGTACGGTGCTCTGCACACAGTAAGCACTCAATAAATACGATTGAATGAATGAATTTCCACTCTACAAAACTGTTGGCCTAGAATTTTCCACTACTACAAGTGTAGAGTTAGCACCAGGCTGCTTCTCTGCCCTATAGGGGCCACTTGCCTCGGACGCTGAGCAGAGGTTGATTCATTCATTCATTCGATCAATCGTATTTATTAAGCACTTATTCTGTGCAGAGCAGTATACTAAGTGCTTGGGAAAATACAATTACAGCAGGAAAGAGTGACAATCTCTGCCCACAACGAGCTCACAGTCTTAGAGGGGGAGTAGACAGACAGCAATATAAATAAATAAAATGACAGATACATACGTAAGTCCTGTGGGGCGGGGAAAGGAGGGAAGAGCAAAGGGAGCAAGTCAGGGTGATGCAGAAGGGAGTGGAAAATGAGGAAAAGTGAAGCTTAGTGTGGGAAGGTTGATGAGGCAGACACGACGCCAGAATGCACTCTTCCGAAGAGGCTCAGAGCCGTGTCTGGAGAAATGACTGTAGTCTAAGACATCCCAGCTGAAGTGGGTTGGAAAGCTCTGAGACTCTGCATCCAGGCTCAGAGAGGCCGTAGAACAAACCTCCTCCTCCTCATCATCATCATCAATTGTATTTATTGAGCACTTACTGTGTGCAGAGCACTGTACTAAGCGCTTGGGAAGTACAAGTTGGCAACATATAAAAGGATATACGGATATATATCCTTATCAACAGATGCCCCCTTCCTTACCACTAGCTTCTTGGGGTTTTACCCAGCAGTTGAACTGCCTTTTTAGCTTCAGTAAAATCCAGTCAATTTCATTTCTAATGCAGGATAGAAAGCCTCATGCCAAGGGTCCTGACTCCAAAGTCTCTAATGGGGCCACATGCCCAAGGGAGGGGTTCAGACTCCGAGAGTAACTGTTGGTCAGGACTGGAGTAGAGATGGGGGGAAAATAGGGTGGCTTGGGTAATTGCTTTGCCTTTGGGCACGGTGACAGCGATTTACCTAATAATTGTGGTATTTGTTAAAGCGCTTACTATGTGCCGGGAACTGTACTGGGGTAGATACAAGCAAATCAGGTTGGACACATTGTGGAATCTAGTGTCTGTCTCTCCCTCTAGACTGTGAGCTCATTGTGGGGAGGAAACGTATATACCATTTATGTTGTATTGTACTCTCCCAAGCGCTTACTACAATTCCCTGCACACAGTGAGCAGTCATATTTATTGAGCACTTACTCTTTGCAGTGCACTGTACTAAGTGTTTAGGAGAGTACAAAATAACAGTATAACAGAGGTGGTAGACACATTCCCTCCCCACAGTGAGCTTCCAGTCTAGAAGGGGATTCAGACATTAATATTAATAAATTATGGATATGTACGTAAGTGCTATGGGGTTGAGGGAGGGGTGAATAAAGGGAGCAAATCCAAGGGCAAGGGTGATGCAGAAGGGAGTGGGAGAAGAGGAAATGGGGCATCAGTCAGGGAAGGCCTCTTGGAAGAGATGTGCCTTCAAAAAGGCTTTGCAGGTGAGGAGAGTAATTGTCTGTCAGATATGACGAGGAAGGGCGTTCCAAGCCAGAAGCAGGACGTGGGTGAGAGGTTGGTGGTGAGATAGACGAGATAGAGGTACAGTGAGTAGGTTGGCAATTAGAGGAGCAAAGTGTGTGGGCTAGGTCGTAGTGGGAGAGCAGCGAGGCAAGGTAGAAGGCGGCAAGATGATTAACTGCTTTAAAGCCTATGGTAAGGAGTGTCTGTTTGATGCATAGGTGGATGAACAACCACTGGAGGTTCTTGAGGGATGGGGAAACGTGGCCTGAGCGTTTTTGTAGAAAAATGATCCGGCCAGCAGGGTAAACTATGGACTGGAGGGGGGAGAGACAGAAGGCAGGGAGGTCAACAAACAGGCTAATAGAGTAATCAAATAATTTACTCAATAAATACCATTGATGATGAAGATGATGATGATGATGGTGGAAGGGAGGCAGTGGTCAGAGTCTCCCCAGCCCGTGGAAGTGGAGAGGGTCTGTGGGGGTCTCCAGGCTACTGCAAGGTGAGCAGGCAGAGGGCACCCGAGGGAAACAGTAAGCGCCTAATAAATATGATTGATTGATTGATTGATTGGTTGATTGATCCTGCAAACAGGCTTACGATGATGGGGAGAGAGGGCTGGACTGTGAGCCCACTGTTGGGTAGGGACCGTCTCTATATGTTGCCAACTTGTACTTCCCAAGCGCTTAATACAGTGCTGTGCACAGAGTAAGCACTCAATAAATACGATTGATTGATTGATTGACTGACTGGGTATGGCCTCCAGCTGCCCCTGGGAGAGAGACGGTGGGCCCAGCTGGCAGCGGCAGTGGGTATTTGCTGGCTTACCCAGCTGGCGGACGAACTCCTAAGTGGGAACTCCGGCTGTCCGTCAGCAGTGGTTTTGCTCTGTGTGGGCGGTTGGGGGTTGTAATTGCAGTCTGGGTGTGTATGGATGGCATCGGGACACAGGGATTTGGCCAAAAATGACTGCTTTGGGGAGGTGATGTTTCTCCTTTCCAAACCGCAGCTTCTGGGTGAAATTTTACTTTTTTGTCTTCAAAAATACGAGCCCAACCCTATGGCCAAGGAGGGGTCTCAAATTCCTGGGTTTTCCCCTCCCACCCGATCCTCAGTCGGCGAGCCAGGGCCTCCGCATCTGGCCCTGGGGAAGCAGGCGGGAGCTTGTGGAAGCAGAATTCGTAGTGAATTCTCTAAGGGTCCTGGAGGCGGGTGGGGACTCCCAGCTGGTTTAGGGGCCCTGAGGTGTTTTACTGGCACGCGCACAGCATTGAGACTGGGGCTAGGCCTCGGGAAACATCTGGTGAGAGGTCCCCTGTGTTTGGCCGAGGGGCCGGAGTGAGAGGCGGGGTGCCTCGTCAGAGTCCTGGGCTCGCTGCCGCCTTCTGCTTGAGGGAGAAGGAGGAAGTGTTTGAAATTGCTCCTCCCAGTGACGCGTGGATCTCCCCAGAGACAGGAAGCCGAGTTCCTCTGAATATCTATTTATAGCCGTCGTGTGGCTCAAAGGCCCCTCTGCCGACTCCACGATTGTATCCGTGACTGCCTCCGAGAGGCTGTGTCTAGCATAGTCACACACTGTGCCTGCCCAGGGGAACATCGTGCGCTTCGCCCGATGCTGCTCAGACACCAAGATGCTGTTGAAGGGCAGCGGTCACTCTGGGGCTGGCCAGGTTTGGAATTTAGAGGAGACATGGGGAATGATGCATCCCACTACTGACGTGCTGTGAGCTTTTTTTATATATAGTATTTGGTAAGCGCTTATTATGTACCAGGAACTGTACCAAACTCTGGGGTAGATATATGCTAATCAGGTTGGACACGGTCCAAGTCCCACAAGGGTCTTGGATCTTTAATCCCTTCTAGACTGTGAGCCCCTTCTAGACTGTGAGCCCACTGTTTTGTAGGGACCGTCTCTATATGCTGCCAACTTGTACTTCCCAAGCACTTAGTACAGTGCTCTGCACACAGTAAGCGCTCAATAAATACGATTGATTGATTTAATCCCCACTTTACACATAAGGTGATTGAGGCACAGAGAAGTTAACGTATCCAAAGTCACACAGCAGACAAGTGATGGAGTCGGGGTTAGAACCCAGGTCCTCTGGTTCCCAGTGCTTGTTCCACTAGGCCATGCCTAGTTGAATTGTTTTTGCAGTAGTGGTGATGGTTTGCACACTGAGTCGTCTGCACTCTCTCACTCAGTCCCCGGGCCCTCAATCCCCCTGCCGGGGAAGTGTGTACAACGTGCCAAGCATTGTAATAAGCGCTGTGGTAGATGCTAGGTAATTAGGTCAGTATAGTCCCTGTCCTACATGGGGCTCATAAACCAAGTGGGAAGGAAAACAGGTATTGAATCCCCATTTTCCAGATGAAGAAAGTGAGGCACCTAGAATTTAAGTGACTTGCTCAAGGTCACACAGAAGGCAAGTGGCAGAGCATGAATTAGAACTCAGATCCTCTGACTCCCACTGACCTTGTAGTCCTGCGACCAAATACTTCTGGAAAGCCTCATCAGCAGGGACACTTCATTGCCTTCACCCATTTCGGTAGTGTGCCTTCGAAAGATGAAATCCTGGACCTCACATCTTTCTCCTTCTTTATCTCCTGCTTGGCTAGGATGAAATGTGCAGCTGAACGGAAGGCAGGCATATCTGTCCAGTATCTACTCAGTTCCGCCTGCAGCCTGGGAGGACAGGGCAGAGCTACAGAAGGGGACAAGGAGGCTACCAGGGAGGTGGGAGGGATGGCGCTTCTGTTCGAGGAGACACCCAAAGTGTCTGAACCTTACAGTCTGGACAGATTCAGGCTGAGGGGACAGAATTGGACTTTCCAGAATTGGGAAAGGGGTTGGATGGGAGAGGGTGTGTTCTTCCCTAAATCCCACCCCTCCAAGAAGAGAGGAACCCACTGGAAACACCAGCAGAGTATAGAGGTGCTTGGATCTAGGAAGAAGCAGACTGGATCCCTGGAGAAGAAGTTAAGGATAGAGAGGGGAGAGTTAAGGGTGTTGGATGGTCCATCCCTAACCATGACAACGGGGAGGCCCAGGGAGACGACCAACACATGGCTCCTATAAGCATCCTGGTGGCGCTGTCGAAGACATAGTCATTCATTTGTTCATTCATTCAACCATATGTACTGAGCATTTACTTTGTGCAGAGCACTGTACTAAGCACTTGGGAGAGTACGATTCAACAATAAACAGACACATTTCCTGCCCACAATGAGCTTCTGGACTGGATGGATGGTGGGGTGACCAGTTGGGGAGTGAGTGACGCTTGGGGCTGATGTTCTTAACTCGCAAGTCAGTCAATCAGTCGTATTTATTGAGCACTTACTCTGTGCAGAGCCCTGTACTAAGCACTTGGGAGAGTACAGTATAACAGTAAATGGACACATTGCCTACCCACAATGAGCTAACAATCTAGAGGACTGCAAGTCAAGGTCCGCAGGTCCGACCCAGGCCATGGAGGGCTTCCCCCGGTTAAGGCAGTGGGCAGCTGCAGGGCACCCTGTGGGGCTGCCATAAAGGTGTCTGAGTCTTGGTACCTTTCCTGCTGTGGACAACGGGGCTTGGAGACCTCAGCCACTGTCCAGTTTGGGAGGGGCGCTTCTGCCATCCACGCCCTGCGTAGCCATTACAAACTTCTGCTGGGAATTTCCACAAAACTATCTTGCCCTGGTCTGCTTTAGCTAACCTTTCCCCTCGAAAGAATGTGAGGAATGTCCCCTTTCCCCCCACCCCCCACCCCCCCCCGGGGGTCCTGGAGGCTAGCTGGATTCCAGATGTGGGGCTGAGCAGCCTGGAGTCTCAGGGATGCTACCCTGAAGTGGTTTTCCCTGGGACCTGTGGAGTAGGGGGCTTCTCCAGCAGGCGCTGAGTCAGTCAGACTGTCTAGCCAGCGAAAGACCAGGCCTAAGCTTTGGCTTCACTTGCCAAATGGCTCTAAAGTCCCCTCTGCAGACTGACCAAAGAGAAGGACTAGAATGTGAGAGGAAACAGGACACCCCTCTGCATGCAGCAGAATGCACCCCAGGTCCCAGAATAACCCTCTTGCCTTCTGCATCCAGCTGTTCGCCTCAACCAGGGTCTCCATCTTGGCCTCCCTCCCGTGGGTGCTGGGTGCGACAGTGTAGGGAGCAGGCCGGGACCAGTCAGTCGGCCAGTCATATTTATTGAGCGCTTACTGTGTGCAGAGTACCATAATAAGCGCTCGGGGGAGTACATTATAACAGACACATTTCCCTGCCCACGATGAGCTTGCAATCTAGAGGACCAGTGTTTACAGAGATTCAGGGGTGTGCTACCCCTCTGCACATACCCATCCTTGCCTCTTCCCTAGTCAGTCAATGGTATTTGTTGAGTGCCTACTCTGTGCGAACCATGGCACTAAATACTTGGGAGAGTACAAAAGGATGGGTAGACTTGATTCCTATCCTCAATGAGCTTACGCTATAGCAGGGGAAATAGACATTAAAATAAATTACAGTTGGGGTAAGTGCTTAGAGGGTGCATAAGTGAGGCAGTAGGGATGGAAAATGGAGTGAGATGAGCGATTAGTCAGGGAAGTCTTCCTGGAGAAGATGTGATTTTAATAATAATTTTTAATGGTATTTGTTAAGCCCTTACTATGTGCCATCGTCATCGTCAATCGTATTTATTGAGCACTTACTGTGTGCTGAACACTGTACTAAGCGCTTGGGAAGTACAAGTTGGCAACATATAGAGACAGTCCCTACCCAACAGTGGGCTCACAGTCTAAAAGGGGGAGACAGAGAACAAAACCAAACATACTAACAAAATAAAATAAATAGGATAGATATGTAGAAGTAAAATAAATAAATAAATAAGGGGCAGATACAAGATCATCAAGTTGGAAACAGTCCCTGTTCCACATAGGGCTCACAGTCATTCATTTCTTCTTTCATCATTCAGTCGCATTTATTGAGTGCTTACTGTGTGCAGGGAAATGTAGTAAGCACTTAAGAGAGTACAATATAACAGACACATTCCCTGCCCACAGTGATACACTCTGGGGGAGACAGACATTAATATAAATAAATAAATTACATATATGTACATAAGTGCTGTAGGGCTGAGAGTGGGAATGAATAAAGGGAGCAAGTCAAGGAGATGCAGAAGGGAGTGGGAGAAGAGGAAAGGAGGGATTAGTCAGAGAAGACCTCTTGGAGGAGATGTGCCTTCGGTAAGGCTTTGAAGAGGGGTGGAATGGTGTTCCAGGCCAGAGGTAGGACATGGGCAAGAGTTCAGTGGCGAGATAGACACGATTGAGGTTCAGTGAGAAGGTTAGCATTTGAGTGAAGTGTGTGGGCTGGGTTGTAGTAGGAGAGTAGCAAGTTGAGGTAGGAGGCGACAAAGTGATACAGCAGTGGATGGGCCACCACTGGAGTTTCTTGAGGAGGGGGGAAACATAGCCTGAACGTTTTTTGTAGGAAAACGATCCAGGCAGCAGAGTGAAGTATGAACTAGAGTGGGGAGAGACGGGAGGCTGGGAAGTCTTCAAGGAGGCTGGTAGAGTAATCAAGGAGGGATAGGGTAAGTGATTGGATTAACATGGTAGCAGTTTGGATGGAGAGGAATGGGCAGATTTTAGCGATGTTGTAAAGGTGGAACTGACAGGATTTAGTGATGAATTGAATATGTGGGTTGAATGAGAGAGAGGAGTCAAGGACGACACCAAGGTTAATGGGCTTGTGAAACAGGAAGGATGGTGATGCCATCTACAGTGATAGGAAAGTTATGGGGAAGACAGGGTTTGGAGTACAAGATAAGAAGTTCTGTTTTAGACGTTAAGTTCGAGGTGATGGGAGGATATGCAAGTAGAGCTGTCTTGAAGGCAGGAGGAAATGCAAGACTGCAGAGAGGGAGAGAGATTAGGGCTGCAGATGTAATTTGGGTATCATTCGCATGGGGTGGTAGTTGAAGCCACGTGAGTGAATGAGTTTTCCGAGGGAGTGGGTATAGATGAAGAATAGAAGGGGACCCAGAACTGAACCTTGAGGGACACTCATAGTTAGGGGATGATAGGCAGAGGAGGAATCCGTGAAGGAGACTGAGAATGAACGCTAGAGAAATGAGGAGAACCAGGAGAGGACAGTGTAAGTGAAGCCAAGGTTGGATAATGTTTACAGGAGAAGGGGGTGGTCGACAGTGCCAAAGGCAGCTGAGAGGCTGAGGAGGATTAGGATGGACTAGAGGCCGTTGGATTTGGCAAGAAGGAGAAGAAATGTTAATCCCCATTTTACAGATGAGAAAACTGAGACACAGAGTAGCAAAGTGACTTGCCCAAGGTCACATAGCAGAAAAGTGACCTTTGTAAAGCATCAAGGCGTAATCGGTAGAGCATGGGCCTGGGGGTCAGAAGGTCATGGGCTCTAATTCTGGCTTCCGCCACATGTCTGCTGTGACCTTGGGCAAGAAACTTCACTTCTCTGTGCCTCAGTTACCTCATGTACAAACAATAATAATAATAATGACATTTATTAAGCTCTTACTATGTGCAAAGCACTGTTCTAAGCTCTGGGGAGGTTACAAGATGATCAGGCTGTCCCACAGGGGACTCACAATCTTAATCCCCATTTTACAGATGAGGTAACTGAGGCACAGAGAAGTTAAGTGACTTGCCCAAAGTCACAGCTGACAATTGGCGGAGCCGGGGTTTGAACCCATGACCTCTGACTCCAAAGCCCGTGCTCTTTCCACGGGCTGTGACTGTGAGCCCCACATGGGACAGGGACTGTGTCCAACCTGATTTTCTTGTGTCCACCCCAGCACTTAGTACAGTGCTTGGCACATAGAAAGTGCTGAACGAGATACTATTATTATTATTATTGTTCTTCTTATTATTATTAAATGGTTGAGCTGGGATTAGATTGAAGCAGCCTGTGACTAGCTGCTGCTCACAGCTGCATCTTCCACTTAGTGGGCCCTGATCTCTGCACCCCAGCGAGGTGGCGGTCCCTGCCAGGGCAACAGGAATGCTGGCCAGGTCACAGTTTCAGGACCCTCGAGGAAAGTGTGGGGAGGCAGCAGAGAGAAGCTCTTCTCACCCCCATCTCAGAGGGCATTAGAGAAGCAGGCTGGCTTTCGTGGATAGAGCACGGGCCTGGGATTCAGAAGGACCTGGGTTCTAAATGTCTAAAAGAAGCGAAGCAACGTGGCCTAACTCAAGCCTTGGGAGTCAGATGACCTGGGTTCTAATCTCTGAGAAGCAGCACAGCTTAGTGGATAGAGCATGGCCCTGGGAATCAGAAGGACCTAATCTAATGTAATCTGCCACTTGTCTGCTAAGAGAGCTTGGACAAGTCACTTGACTTTTCTGGACCTCAGTTTCCTCATCTATAAAATGGAGATTGAGTGTGAGTGCCTACTGTGAGCAGAGCACTGGTTGGGGAGGAGGGCAGGGCTTAATCAGGACCCGATGGCATTTCAATCCCCATGGGAACCTGCTCCTGGCACTAATCCACCCTCTCCTGTTGGTCTCTCCCCGCAGGACCTTTGGAAGATGGTCAGGCTGCCCAGGCGCCTCGGAGATCTCATGTCACGATGAAGGCTCCCCCCCGGGGGGCTCCCAGGGTAATCCTCCTCCACTTGGTCTGCTCTGTGGCGGCCTATGCCACCGGTGTCCGCCCCAACGCCACGGTCCCCTTTGCCCACGCCAACTACGACGGCCACCCCATGCTCTACTTCTCCAGGCGCGAGGTGGAGGCCCTGCGGCTGCAGGCGGCCGGCACCCACCGGCACATCGCGGCTCGCCTGGCGGAGGCGGCCCAGACCATGCTGGCCAACCCCCTGGAGTACCTGCCCCCCTGGGACCCCCGGGACTTCAGCGCACGCTGGAACGAGATCTACGGCAACAACCTAGGCGCCCTGGCCATGTTCTGCATCCTGAACCCTGACCACAGAGAGGCCCACGAGATGGCCAAGGAGTACATGGAGAGGATGGCGGCGCAGCCTAGTTGGTAGATTTTGGGTCTTTGTGTTCTTACTGCAACCCCCTGGGGCCCTGGCAGGGAACTGGGAAGGGGCTGGGGCCCGGGGAGGGAAGACCGAGGGTACCGGCGAAGAAGGACTCGGTTAGCATTAACCAAGTGATGGCACATATTAGCCCTCACTATGGGCCAAGCATTGTGCTTAGCACTGGGATAGATACAAAGTAGTCAATCAATCAGTCGTATTTATTGAGCGCTTACAATGGGCAGAGCACTGTACTAAGTGCTTGGGGGAGTACAGTATTAGCGGACACATTCCCTACCTGTAACAAGCTTACGGTCTAGAGAGGGAGACAGATATTACTATGAATGTCATTTATAATATATAATTTAAAGATATGCACATTAAGTGCTGTGGGGTTGGGGCAAATAGCCAATGTCCAGAGGTCACAGATTGAATTGCTTAGGTGACGCAGAAGGGAGAGTGAGCCAGGGAAAAGAGGGCTTTGGAGACAAAGAGAAGGTGTTTTGGGAGAGATGAGACCTTAGCAATGCTTTGAAAGTTGGGAGAGTGATAGTCTGGTGAATATGGAGGGGGAGGGAGATCCAGGCTAGGGGGAGGATGTGGGAAAGGGGTTGGAAGTGAGTAAGGCGAGGATGGGGCAGAGTGAGTAAACTGGCACTAGAGGAGCAGAGTATGTGGGTTGGGCTGTAGTAGCAGATTAGTGAGGTGAGGTAGGATGAGACAAGCTGATTGAGTCCTTTAAAGCCAATGGTAAGGAGTTTCTGTTTGATGTGAGGGTGAGTGGGCAGCCCTCTGAGGTTCTTGAGAGGGGAGGGACATGAACTGAATGTTTTTGTTGCTATGATTCATGCCACCGAGTGACGTGTGGATTGGAGTGGGGAGAGAAAGGAAGCCGGGAGGTCAGCAAGGAGTCAGATGCAATAGTCAAGGCAGGATAGAAAGAATAAGTATTTGGATTAGCTTGGTAGCAGTTTGGATGGAGAGGAAAGGGTGGATTTGGGCAATCTTGTGACGGTAGAACCGATACGATTTGGTGGCACATTGAATACATGGGTGGAATGAGAGAGATGAGTCAAGAACAACGCCAAGTTTTGGGCATGGGAGGTAGGGTAGGTAGTGGTGTTGTCTACAATGATGAGAACAACCAAGGGAAGGATAGGGTTTGGGTGGGAAGTGCTATAATCACGCCGTAGAATCTGAGACTCTGCCAGCTCTGGGCAGGCTGCCCCCGGTTACGAACCGTGCAGACCTCCCCAGTGGCCATTGCTGGGGACTCAGTCATCCTGCTCTCTAGCTTGGGTGAGCTTGGCCCCCACAGGATCAGGAGGGAAAAGGATGGCCCGGGTGGGTAGAAGACCCCCACCTTTTCCCACGGATCCTGATGTCTCAGTCCCATGGCGACGAGGGGCCCGGCTCCTGAATGAAGCGAGGGAAGAAGTTGCAAGGAGTTGAGCACATTGTAGCTGAAGGGGCCCACCTCGCCTTGGAGTAAAGAGCTCTATTTCCACCTCACTTCACCAAAACTCACTTCCCCAAGGACAGCACCAGCCAAGTTGGACACAGTCCATGTCCCACTTGGGACTCATAGTCCCTTTTCCCATTTTACAGGTGAGGGAACTGAGGCACAGAGAACTGAAGTGATTTGCCCAAGGTCATACAGCGGACAAGTGGCAGAACCAGGATTAGAACCCAGGTCCTTCTGACTCCCAGGCCTATGCTGTGTCCACTAGGCCACGTTGCATCTGTGCTTCACACTGCTTACTGTGTGTAGAACACTGTACTAAGCGTTTGGGAGAGTACCATACAACAGAGTTGTAGACACGTCTCCTGCCCACAGTGAGCTAAAAATCTAAAGGAAAGTCACTGTTGACCACCTCCTACTCCTAGAAACATTTCCCAACCTTGGCTTCATGGACACTGTCCTCTCCTGGTTCTCCTTATATCTCCCTGGCCGCTCATTCTCAGTCTCTTTGACAGGCCCCTCCTCTGCCTCCCACCACCTAACTGTGGGAGTTTCTCAAGGTTCAGTTCTTGGGTCCCCTTCTGTTCTCCATCTACAACCCTCCTTGGAGAACTCATTCATTCTCATGGCTTCAACTACCATCTCGTTGCAGATGATTCCCAAATCTACATCTCCAGCCATGATTTCTCTCCTCTGCAGTCTTGGATTTCCTCCTGTCTTCATGATATCTCTACTTGGATATCCCATCAACACCAAACTTAACATGTCCAGAACAGAACTTCTCGTATTTCCACCCAGACCCTGTCCTCCCCTTGACTCTTCTGTCACTGTAGACAGCACCACCAACTTTGGCATCATCCTTGACTCATCTCTTGCAATCAGCGTAGCTCAGTGGAAAGAGCACAGGCTTTGGAGTCAGAGGTCATGGGTTCAAATCCCGGCTCCGCCAATTGTCAGCTGTGTGACTTTGGGCTAGTCACTTCACTTCTCTGTGCCTCAATTCCCTCATCTGTACAATGGGGATTAAGACTGTGAGCCCTACGTGGGACAACCTGATCACCTTGTATCCCCCCCAGCGCTTAGAACAATGCTTTGCACATAATAAGCGCTTAACAAATACCATCATCATTATTATTATTTTTATTATTATTTAACCCACATTTTCAGTCTGTCACCGAATCCTGTCAGTCCAACCTCCACAACAGTACTAAAATCCACTCTTTACTCTCCATCCAAACTGCTACCACACTGATCTAAGCACCTGTCCTATCCCGCCTTTGATTATTGCATCAGCCACCTGGCTGACCTCCTTGCCTCCTGTCTCTCCCCACTCCAGTCCATACCTCCCTCTTCTGCCCAGATCGTTTTTCTACAAAACCATTCAGTCCATGTTTCCCCACTCCTCAAGAACCTCCAGTGGCTGCCCATCCATCTCTGCATCAAACAGAAACTCCTAAACATAGGCTTTAAAGCATTCAATCACCTTGCCCTCTCCTACCTCAGCTCCCTCATTTCCTACTACAACCCAGCCCAAACACTTCACTCCTCTAATGGCAACCTACCCTCTGTACCTTTTTCTCATCTATCTTACTGCCGACCCCTCAACCCACATCCTGCTTCTGGCCTGTACCACCCTCCCTCTTCATATCTGACAATCACTCTCCCCTCTTTCAAACCTTATTGCCGGCATATCTCCACCAAGAGGCCTTCCCTGACTAAGCCCTCTCTCTCACTCCCTTCTGTGATGGCCTTGCACTTGGAATTGCACTCTTTGTTCACCCCTCCCTCAGCCACACAGCACTTATGTACATGTCTGTGATTCATTTATATTAATGTCTGTAATGTATTTATTAGGCTGTAAACTCATTGTGGGCAGAGAACGTTATCTCCCAACTCTGTTACTTTTGTACTCTCCACTTAATATAATGCCCTGCCCACAGTAAGCTCTCAGTAAATACGATTGATGTGATTGATATCATCCCCATTTTACAGATGAGGTATCTGAGGCACAGAGAAGTAAAGTGACTTGCCCAAATTACATAACAGGCAAGTGGCAGAGCCGGGATTAGAACCAGTTCCTCTGAGTCCCAGGCCCAGGCTCGCTCCAATGGGCCTCCTGCTCTGCACAGGTGACTTGGAGGATTTTCTGAAGCCCCATGAAGGGGGGTATGTGCCAGAGAGGTCATCCCAGAGTCAGAGCACTGGCGCTCAGGCTGTGGGCCCCGCCGTCTGGAAGATTGTGGGGGCTCTGGTTTCAAGGGGCAGCAGGCCAACTCGTGAAGGGCCAGGCAGTCAGGAGGCGGGGCAGCAGACTCTGGGTGGACTGGGCCAGCCCGCGGGCATCCTTCCAGGACACAAGGGCCACCACGGACAGAGATTTTCAACTGGCATGGCGTGGGGGGGTTGGGGGGAATGCTGGAATAATAATAGTAATAATAATGATTATGGTATTTGTTAAGCACTTGCTATAATCACTGAGGTAGATACAATATAAGCAGATCTATAATTTATTTATTTGTATTGATGTCTGTCTTCCCCCTCTGGACTGTAAGCTCACTGTGGGCAGGGAATATGTCTGCTTATTGTTGTATTGTACTTTCCTAAACGCTTAGTACAGTGCTCTGCTTACAGTAAGCGCTCAATAAGAGAAGCAGCATGGCATAGTGGATAGAGCATGGGCCTGGGAGTCTTGAAGTCATAGATTCTAATCCTGGCCCCACCACTTGTCTGCTGTGTGACCTTGAACAAGACACTTTACTTCTCTGTGCCTCGGTTGCCTCATCTGTAAATGGGGGCTGAGACTGTGAGCCCCGAGGGACGGGGACTGTGTCCAACCTGATTTGCTTGTATCTACCCCAGCACTTAGTAAAGTGTCTGGCACCTAATAAGCTCTTAACAAATGCCATAATTGTTATTATTGTCATTATTATTACTCATTTCAACCTCTCACTCTCTAATGGCCCCTTCCTTTCTTCTTTCAAACCTACTCAATCAATCAATCAGCGGTATTCATTGAGTGCTCAAGTTTCCCCTCCACCTCCTCCAAACCTATCTCTCTGTTCCCCTCCCTGTCCAAACTCCAGGACTGGTCACTTTCTACCTGCTGCCTTTATTTCCTCTCTGCCAATTATCTTCTTTTTTTAAAATGGTATTTGTTAAGTGTTTACTATGTTTCAGGCACTGTACTAAGCATTGGGGTAGATAGAAGCTAATCAGTTGGACACAGTCCTTGTCCCCAGTGGGGCTCACAGTCTTAATCCCCATTTTACAGTTTAATCCCCATTAATCTTAATCCCCATTTTACAAGGTCACTGAGGCACAGAGAAATGGAATGACTTGCCCAAGATCACACAGCAGAGCCAGGATTAGATCTCATATACTTCTAACTTCCAGGCCTGCGCTGTATCCACTAGGCATTTCCCTCCACCTCAAGCAAAAACTCAATCAGCTTCGCGGCTCATTCCCAACTTTCCTGCCTTATATGTTTGTTCTCTTCACCTTCTACTTTTTTTTAATGGTACTTGTTAAGGAAGTGCTTACTGTGTGCCAGGGCAACGTTTCAAGCAGATGCAAGGTAATCAGTTTGGACACAGTCTATGTCCCCTGTGGAGCTCACAGTCTTGATTCCCATTTTACCCTGAGGCACAGAGAAGTGAAGTGACTTAACCAAAGGTCACACAGCAGACAAGTGGCAGAGCCAGGACTAGAGCCCAGATCCTTCTGAATCCCAGGCCCATGCTCTATCCATTAGATCACACTGCCTCTCAATTTTATTACTCTGCAGAGCACTCTCTTCATTCCTCCCAAGTTCATCTTCTTCCTGAATCCCTTTCTTAACTCTTCCATCTTCCTCCCTAGGTTTATGCTGTTTCCTCCAGCCGGAAACTCCCCCGCCAACCCCCAAAATTCAGTAGAAGTAGGCCCTCCTTTTATTCAATGCCCTTTTAAAAATCCCACTTCCTCCAACAAGCCTTCCACAATTAATTCCCAGTAGCCCAAGTTATATAAACACATCAGTCACCTCTAGCTGCCTGGTCTCTTCATTCCCACCCTCACCCCTCCTCGGGCCTGTGACCAGCCCTCAGAGCTTCCAAGTAGCTGCAAAGACCCAAAACAGAGTGTTTCTGACCCGATTTGCCCTTCTCTGCCTGCTCAACCCCCCATCCTGCCTGTACCCCAAAAGTCTCTTGAGTTCTCAGCCCTCCTTCATAATGAATCCTGGGCCACTGGGTGCAGCACTGTGAATCAGAGTACAGCTGCCAGCCCATTGCTGCCTGAAACCATTCCCTAAAATGTCAGTTTCTGTACATTTCTCTTCTCTCCTCCGCCCCAGTTCCTGGAAATCTGAACATGGTGCTGTATTGCCCTGCCTGAGGGACAGGGAGGGTGGGGAGGGGTAGCTCCCCTCCCCCACATCCCCTCTCCTGCATCCCCTTCTACTAGAGGTCCTAGAGGAGTTGTAACTGGGCTGAGTCATTTCTACCCTTCATTTGTAATACTTTTTTTGTTTGTGAATCAGAGCATAAATCAGTGAGAAAAGCAGTGACATCACTGCTGCCTCAGGGGCTATGAGTGTTGGAAAATCAGGAAAGCATTACCTGAGGGAAAGAGAGGCAATTTGGATGTGGGGCCCTGAGCCGTTGGAGTTTTTTGCAAAGCTGCCGTTCTGTGGATTTCAGGCCTGTAGGGCAGGAGGAAGGAGGCAATGACCCGAAAAGGACATTCTTAAGCACACTAAGGGACAATTGTGACAGCATCATCAGGATTGACTGAGCACCGCCATGTGCCCAGCAGGGTACTGGGTGCCCACTTTGTGCAGAGCACTGCACTGAACACTCACTGTGTTGAGAACACTCTTCTGGTTATCCTCTGGATACTCAGTAGAATACTTTCCACACCCTAGTGACTGTAGCAGCATCTGGAAGGGAAAACATTTTAGACGACGATGATGGTATTTGTTAAGCGCTTACTATGTGTCAAGTTCTTTTCTAAGCCATGGGGTAGATACAAGCTAATCAGGTTGGAAACCATCTATGCCCCACATGGGGTTCACAGTTTTTATCCCCATTTTACGGGCGAGGTAACAGGCACAGAGAATTTAAGTGACTCGTCCAAGGTCACAGCCAAAAAGTGGCAGTGCCGAGATTAGAACCCAGGGCCATCTGGCTCCCAGGCCCGGGCTCTATCCACTAGACCATGCTGTCACTGTGGTAGAGTCATGGTGACCCCTCCTTTAGATTCCTTGGAGTCCCTGCTTTGCCGTATTTCACCCCTTCACCCACCAAAAAATAGTGTGTGGGGATTTTCTAGGTTTCTAAACTGTAAGCTTCTCCTTTAGACTGTAAGCTACTTGTGGGCAGGGATTGTGTCTACCTACTCTGTTAGATTGTTCTCTCCAAGCACTTGGTACAGTAAGTCCTCAATAAATGTCATTGATTGATTCATTGATTCTGGATAGAGGAGACCAGGGTAACCACTTACCTCTGATTAGTCTGGAGGGAAGGGATCATGGGAGAGAGATGAGCCAGGAGATGCAGGGCCCTGGAACAGGACAGTGAAGGCAGAGAAGGGGAGGTCAGGAAAGATTGCACTGACTGTTCTGGGCGAGAAGAAATAATAATGATAATGATAATAATTATAATAGTGGTATTTGCTAAGCGCTTACTATGTGTCAAGCCCTGTTCATAGCGCTGAGGTAGATACAAGCTAATCTGGTTGAACACAGTCCCTGTCCCACATGGGGTTCCCAGTCTTAATCCCCATTTTAGAAATGAAGTAACCTAGGTCCAGAGAAATTAAGTGAGTTACCGAGGTCACAAAGCAGACAAGTGGTGAAGCTGCGATTAGAACCTAGATCCTTCTGACTCTCAGGCTCATGCTCTATCCACTAGGCCATGCTGCTTCCCATATTAGGCCATGCTTCTTCCCATAATAATAATAATCACTGTAGTATTTGTTTAACACTTTCTGTGTGCCAAGTGCTGTAGTAAACACTGGGATAGCTACACTACATACAGATCAAAGTCTTTTTCCTACATGGGACTCAAAGTCTAAGGGAGGGTAGAGAACAAGTAGTTTTCCCAATATACAGACGAGAAACTGAGGCCCAAAGAAGTGCAGTGACTTGCCCAGTTTCACACAGCAAACCTGTGGCAGAGCCAGGATTAGAACCCAGGTTCCGTGACTTCCAAGCCTCGGGCCCTTCTTTCCACTAGGCTGCAGATTTGGGAGTTGAGAAAAGAAGAGGGAAGGGAGTCTGAGGAGTTTTCTCCAGACTCTGGACTCTCCTCTGGAGGAATCACGGGGAGAGGAGGCTGCAGTGCTGGAGAGAAATGCCCCTTGTCCTGCCCCCCCAGGACTCCAAGTAGTTTTGCTGTCCAGCCACGACGGAATAGAAACGGACACCCCAAGTTCCGGTTAGCCCACTGAGTAGCAGCATGACCGGCAGCACCTTGCTAAGTCGTACTCTCTCAAGCACTTAGTAATGGTGGTATTTGTTAAGCGCTTACTATGTGCCAAGCACTGTTCTAAGCACTGGGGTAGATATAAGGTAATCAGGTTGTCCCACATGGGGCTCACAGTCTTAATCCCCATTTTACAGATGAGGAAACTGAGGCCCAGAGAAGTTAAGTGACTTGCCCAAAGTCACACAGCAGACAAGTGGCAAAGTCAGGATTAGAACCCATGACCTCTGACTTCCAAGCCCAGGATCTTTCCACTGAGCACGCTTTATCTGCAGTGCTTTGCACACCGTAAGTACTCAATAAATATGATTGGATGAATGAATACTTGGACTTCCTTATTAGTAATAATAATAATAATGGTAGTTATTATAATTATTATTATGGTATTTGGTAAGCGCTTACTATATGCCAGGCACTGTATTAAGCAGTGGGGTAGAGACAAATTGGGTTGGACACAGTCCCTGTCATTCATTCAATTGTATTTATTGAGCGCTTTAAATTCACCAATATATTAGTTCACCGCTATGATGAAGCCCCAGTAACCCTCGTAAGCCACTATTTCAAGCACGGAGAAGCACAATGAGATGCCAGCATCAAGGGTAGAGAGGGTGGACAGGGTTATTCCAATCTGTAAATGGTTTGCAGGGAACTGAGTATGGATACTCAAAACTGCACTTGGGCAGTGTGGAATTGACAAGTGAAATCCTCTGATGATTGAATTCTATTTTCCTCAGTTCAGGGGACATTTGGTGCCTCGTGTCTCCCAGCTCCACTTTGAAATTTTTAAATAGCAAAGGATGCTGCTGTTGCAGGAGAGGCTGATCTTTCTGCTGGACCTATCCATCCTCATCATCCCTGTCTCCTCCTCCTCTTACTTCTCTCCTCCTCATGGTAATATTAATAGATAATATTTATTCAGCACTTACAGTGTGCTAAGATATAATTCATCCAGGTTAGACACAGGCCCTGTCCCATATGGGACTCAAAGTCTAATGGACCGCAAAAATAGGTATTGAATCCCCATTTTACTAATGAAGAAACTGAGTCAAAGAGAAGTCAAGTGACTTGCCCTAGGTCACACAGCAGGCAAATGGTGGAGCTGGGATGAGAACCCAGTTCTCCTGAGCCCCAGGCTTGTGTTCTTTCCATTGGGCCACACTGCTTCCTCTCATGAAGCGTTGTGGATCTGGAGCATGCTTTACGTTCAGAGCATTTTGGACTGAAGCACACTCTGCATTTGGAGCATTTTGGAAGTGGAACCCTTTGCGCTTGGAACATTTTGGAGCTGTAATGCTATGGTGCTTGGACTATGAATCTGTAGCACCCTGTGCACTCGGCCTTGTGCTCTCAACCTGCATGGATGGAGAGGCTCAGCCCGTGCCATCGGGGAGTTGACCTTCTCTGACTTCACAGGGAAGTGGTTCCGCTTTTGGAGCTGCTCTGGCCTGGGTCTGCAGGGACCCAAAGCTGCCTTGTGGTGAAGGAAGAGGCCCTCCGAGATTTGCTGAGCTACCTTGTGGTGAAGGAAGAGGCCCTCTGAGATTTTCTGAGCTAAAAACTCACTCGTCTCCCTCTGCCAGGCAGGCTGAGACTCAGGCATCAACCTGGGTGTGACAGCTGCTGCAATGGCAGTGGGGGGAGCATCCCAGCCTTCCAGGGGTCTCTGCTTCTTCTCTTGCCACCTCCTTGCCTGCCCCCAACCCTCTAGCAATTATTCAGTCAGTCTCTCAAACAATGGTACTGTTTGAGTGCTTGCTGTGTGCAGAGCAGGGAATCTGTCTGTTATATTGTACTCTCCCAAGCGCTTCGTACAGTGCTCTGCACACAGTAAGCGTGCAATCAATACCATTGACTGACTGACTGACTAAGCACTTGGGAGAGTAGATTACAGTACAATTGGTAGACATGCTTCCTGTCCACAACAGGCGTACGGTCTAGAGGGGAAGAGAGGCATTGAAATAAATTAAGGATAGGGAAATAAGCAGAGAATAAGGATGTGGACATAAGTGCTGTGGGGCTGGGGGTGGAGTGGATAGATCAAAGTGTTTAAGAACAGTGCTTGGCACATAGCAAGCACTTAACAAATGCCATCATTATTATTTAAGGGATACTGATACAGTGTAATGACAATAAAGGGGGAAGAACTAATAATATGGAGAGGCGAGAGGTTAGCCATTGAAGGCTTCTTGGAAGAGATATGATTTTAGGAGGTCTTTGAAGTTGGGGTATATGGAGGAGGGGAGATGTGAGCAAGGGGCTTACAGCAAGAGAAACGGTATTGAGGTACAGTAATTAGGTTGGCATTAGCAGAGCAAAGTCTATGGGCTGGGTTGAAGTAGGATCCATCAATCAATCAAATGTATTTATTGAGCATTTACTGGGTGCAGAGCACTGTACCAAAGTCTTGGATGAGTACAGTATAAGAGTTGGTAGACATTATGCCTGCCCATAATGAGCTTATGGTTTAGTAGGAGACCAATGAGGTAAGGTAGGAGAGGGAGTAGCATGGCCTAGTGGAAAGAGCACGGACCTGGGAGTTGAAAGACCTACGTTCTATTCCTGGCCCCGCCACTTGTTTGCTGTGCGACCTTAAGGCCAGTCATTTCTCTGTGCCTCAGTTCCCTCATCTGCAAAATTAAGTTTCAATACCTGTCCTCCCTCCACCTAGACTGTGAGCCCCCTGTGGAACCTGATAATCTTGTATCTACCCCAGCACTTAGTACAGTGCTTGACACATAGTAACCGCTTAACAAATACCATTATTATCATTATTATTATTATTCCTGATTGAATGTTTTAAAGCCAGTGGTAAGGAGATCTATTTGATGGGGAAGTGGATGGGCAACCACTGGAGGTTCTTGAGGAGTGGGGAAACATGGGCTGAACTGTTTTGAAGAAAAATGATCTGGGCAGCAAAGGGAAGTATGGACTGAAGTGGGGAGAGACAGGAGGCAGGGGGGTCAGCAAGGAGGCTGATGCAGTAATGAAGGTGGAGTAGGATAAGTTGTTGGATCAGCGGGGTTGCAGTTTGAATAGTGAAGAAGGGGCTGATTGTAGAGCATCTGTATCATGGGAAGCCAGGCCTCCCCACCCAGACTGCTACCCTGCTCGCTAACTCAAACCCGGGCCTGCTTGTAGCGGATCCCCCTGGCATTGTGCTGATGGTGGATCACTTGGGCCCTGCCCTCACCAGGGATTTGCCCTGCGCTGTCCATGGCCCGGCCCAAGCTGGGAATAGTTAACAGGTCATGTCCCCTGGAGGCATGAATGCTGCCAACCAGTGGGTTGACCAGCTCCCAGGAAGGGCCCAGTGAGTTCCACCGTGTGTGGACAGCCCTGGTGACAAGAATAGATTCCCCTGCCCCACCACACTGGCCTCTTCAACACTTTCCCACCAACTGATGTGAGAGGCTCTTCCTCCTGGAGACAGACGTGGAAAGAGCACAGGCCTGGCAGGCAGAGAGGCTCTGCCACTTGCCTGCTGGGTGACCTCGGGCAAATCACTTCACTTCTGTGCCTCACTTCCCTCATCTGCAAAATGGGGCTTCAATGCCTATTATCCCTCCTAACTGGACTCTGAGCCCCATGTGGGATCTGATTATCTTGTAACAATAATAATAACTGTGGTATTTGTTAACCTCATATTGTGTGTCAGGCATTGTACTAAGCACTGGGGTGGATACAAGTAATTTGGGTTGAACATAGTCCCTGTCCCACAAGGGGCTCCCAGTCTCAGTCCCCATTTTACAGCTGAGGTAACTGAGGCACAGATCTACTTTAGCGCTTAGTCATCGTGCTTGGTACATAGTAAGCACTTAATAAACACTATTATTATTATTGCTATTATTATAAATATTATTATTCCGGGAGGGCGAGAGCATGGGACCAGTGCCCCTGGAGACAGCCGATCCCTGCCCCTGTCCCCGTGCCTGTCCCTTGACCTGTGCCTACCCGGGTTATTCTATCCAGTATACACACCAATTCTGCCAATGCACTGTCCCCTGCCCAAAAAAGCTTCCGGTTCCTCTCTGCTGCCAGAAGAGAGAAAGTTCATCCTATAATCTTCTTGTCAGAAATGTTTGAAAGCTAGAGGAATGGAAGAGGAGAGGCTGGCTCTGTGCCCTCCTAGAACCCATGATTCTGCCCTGCCTTTTTTTTTTATAAATGGTATTTGTTAAGCACTTACTCTGTGTCGGGCATTGTGTTAAGCACTGGGGTAGGTATGAGTTTATCAGATTGGCCCCAGACCGTGGCCCAAATGGGGTCTTAATCCCCACTTAAAGGTAACAGAACTGAGGCACAGAGAAGTAAAGTGATTTCTCCAAGGTTACACAGCAGACGTGGTGGACCCTGGATTACACCCGCTGCCTCGAATTTCTCAACGCCAACTCTCTCCTTGACCCCCTCCAATTTGGCTTCCATCCCCTACACTCCACCAAAACTGCCCTCTCAAAGGTCACCAATGACCTCCTTCTTGCCAAATCCAACGGCTCCTACTCTATCCTAATCCTCAACCTCTCAGCTGCCTTCGACACTGCGGACCACCCCCTTCTCAACACTCTATCCAACCTTGGCTTCACAGATTCCATCCTCTCCTGGTTCTCCTCTTATCTCTCTGGCTGTTCATTCTCAGTCTCCTTTGCGGGCTCCTCCTCCCCCTCCCATCCGCTTACTGTAGGAGTTCCTCAAGGGTCAGTTCTTGGTCACCTTCTGTTCTCCATCTACACTCATTCCCTTGGTGAACTCATTCACTCCCACAGCTTCAACTATCATCTCTATGCCAATGACACCCAAATCTACATTTCTGCCCCTGCTCTCTCTCCCTCCCTTCAGGCTCGTGTCTCCTCCTGCCTTCAAGACATCTCCATCTGGATGTCTGCCTGTCATCTAAAACTCAGTATGTCCAAGACTGAACTCCTTATCTTCCCTCCCAAACCCTGCCCTCTCCCTGACTTTCCCATCACTGTTGACGGCACTACCATCCTTCATGTCTCACAAACCCGCAACCTTGGTGTCATCCTCGACTCTGCTCTCTTGTTCACCCCTCACATCCAATCCGCCACCAAAACCTGCCGGTCTCACCTCCGCAACATCGCCAAGATCCACCCTTTCCTCTCCATCCAAACCGCTACCTTGCTTGTTCAATCTCTCATCCTATCCCGACTGGATTACTGCATCAACCTCCTCTCTGATCTCCCATCCTCCTGTCTCTCCCCACTTCCATCTATACTTCACACTGCTGCCCAGATCATCTTTGTGCAGAAACGCTCTGGGCACGTTACTCCCCTCCTCAAAAATCTCCAGTCAACCTACGCATCAGGCAAAAACTCCTCACTCTCGGCTTCAAGGCTGTCCAACACCTTGCCCCTTCCTACCTCACCTCCCTTCTCCAGCCCAGCCCGCACCCTCCGCTCCTCTGCCGCTAACCTCCTCACTGTCCCTTGCTCTCGCCTGTCCTGCCGTCGACCCCCGGCCCACGTCCTCCCCCTGGCCTGGAATGCCCTCCCTCTGCACATCCACCAAGCTAGCTCTCTTCCTCCCTTCAAAACCCTACTAAGAGTTCACCTCCTCCAGGAGGCCTTCCCATACTGAGCCCCGTTTTTCCTCTCCCCCTCCCCATCCCCCCGTCCTACTTCCTTCCCCTCCCCACAGCACCTGTATATATGTTTGTAATAATAATAATAATAATAATAATAATAATAATAATGTTGGTAATCTCCTCACTGTGCCTCGTTCTCGCCTTTCCCGCCGTCAACCCCCAGCCCACGTCATCCCCTGGGCCTAGAATGCCCTCCCTCTGCCCATCTGCCAAGTTAGCTCTCTTCCTCCCTTCAAAGCCCTACTGAGAGCTCACCTTCTCCAGGAGGCCTTCCCAGACTAAGCTCCTTCCTTCCTCTCCCCCTGGTCCCCCTCTCCATCCCCCCATCTTACCTCCTTCCCTTCCCCACTGCACCTGTATATATGTATATATGTTTGTACATATTTGTTACTCTATTTATTTATTTATTTATTTTGCTTGTACATATCTATTCTATTTATTTTATTTTGTTAATATTTTGGTTTTGTTCTCTGTCTCCCCCTTCTAGACTGTGAGCCCACTGTTGGGTAAGGACTGTCTCTATATGTTGCCAACTTGTACTTCCCAAGTGCTTAGTACAGTGCTCTGCACACAGTAAGTGCTCAATAAATACGATTGATTGATTGATTTGTTAAGCGCTTACTATGTGCAAAGCACGGATCTAAGTGTTGGGTACAGATTTCTATGTACAGATTGTACAGACTTATTACTCTATTTTACTTGTACATATTTACTATTCTATTTATTTTGTCAATGATGTGCATCTAGCTTCACTTCTATTTATTCTGATGACTTGACACCTGACCACATGTTTTGTTTTGCTGTCTGTCTCCCCCTTCTAGCCTGTGAGCCCGTTGTTGGGTAACATCTCTATATGTCGCCAACTTGTACTTCCCAAGCTTTTAGTACAGTGCTCTGCACACAGTAAGCGCTCAATAAATACGATTGAATGAATGAATGAATGATTAGAATCCTGACCCTTCTGACTCCCAGGCCCATGCTCCATTCACTAGGCCAGGCTGCTTTTCACTCTTCCATTCTGCCTTGTGCTAGAGAGCCCAGAGAGTATCCCTCCCCACCCAACCCAACACCATCATTCATTCATTCAATCGTATTTATTGAGCGCTTACTGTGTGCAGAGCACTGTACTAAGCGCTTGGGAAGTACAAGTTGGCAACATCTAGAGACGGTCCCTACCCAACAGTGGACTCACAGTCTAGAAGGGGGAGACAGAGAACAAAACAAAACATATTAACAGAATAAAATAAATAGAATAAATATGTACAAGTAAAATAAATAAATACAGTAATAAATACGTACAAACATATATACATATATACAGGTGCTGTGGGGAAGGGAAGGAGGTAAGGCGGGGGGGTGGAGAGGGCGAGGAGGGGGAGAGGAAGGAGGGGGCTCAATCTGGGAAGGCCTCCTGGAGGAAGTGGGCTCTCAGTAGGGCCTTGAAGGGAGAAAGAGAGCTAGCTTGGCAGATGTGCAGAGGGAGGGCATTCCAGGCCAGGGGGATGACGTGGGCCGGGGGTTGACGGTGGGATAGGCGAGAACGAGGCACGGTGAGGAGATTAGCGACAGAGGAACGGAGGGTGCGGGCTGGGCTGGAGAAGGAGAGAAGGGAGGTGAGGTAGGAGGGGGCAAGGTGATGGAGAGTCTTGAAGCTGAGGGTGAGGAGTTTCTGCCTGATGTGTAGGTTGATTGGTAGCCACTGGGTGATAATTGACCATCTTCCCTCTTCCTCCGCCTCACACAGGCTCGTGAAAGATGCCCCATGGGACGAGGTGCCCCTGGCCCACTCGCTGATGGGCTTCGCCACGGCTTATGACTTCCTGTACGACTCGCTGAGCAAGACGCAGCAGGAGCGGTTCCTCGAAGTGATCGCCAATGCGTCGGGGTACATGTACGAGACATCCTACCGGCGGGGCTGGGGCTTCCAGTACCTGCACAACCACCAGCCCACCAACTGCATGGCGCTGCTAGTCGGCAGCCTGGTGCTCATGAACCAAGGTGGGTGTCGGGCCTGGCAGACGAGAGCCGAGAACACAGCGCCCTGGGTGTCGGCAGTTCGGGCGGAGCCCATGGGTGGGGCCGGGACGTGGCCTTTGGGTGAGTCCGGTCCAGTCCTTGCTTGGGATGCAGGGAGCAGGCCAGCTGGGAAGCTGAGGATGGTCCACTCATCTTGGGGAGGAACAGAGGGATCCCAGAGAGCAGGGATGTGCTTGGATTCTCCTTTGCATGGCCCAGACTCTCCAGGGAGCCATTGCCCCTTGCTCCTCTCTAAGCTAAAGAGATCCCTCCCGTGAGATAACTTGGGAGATCTTGGTCAGCAACGGCGATATTTGGGGTGGGATACTGTCCCCATGTCCCCTCTCCTGTACACTTGCAGGCAGTGAGGGAGGGACTGAGAAGCAGCTGATGCTCACTAAGGGTCACCCTCGCCATGCCCACTAAGGGTCACCCCCCACATGGTACCCCCAACAGAGGCTCCATAGATCTGTGGCAACTTGTTGGGGGGCCTCAGAGGCTGTGAGATTTTCCCACAGGGGTGGAGGGCAGGGATAACTGGAATGTCAGGGTGTGGGTGGCCTGAACTGGGGTCCTGGGCTCCCCCAGAACCCGAGGTCACATGGATTCATAGTCTGGTGTGCAGCTCCATAACACCAATAATAATAATAATAATAATATTGTATTTATTAGGCATTTTGTATATGTCCGGTGCTGTAGTAATCATTCATTCATTCATTCAATCGTATTTATTGAGCACTTACTGTGTGCAGAGCACTGTACTAAGCGCTTGGGAAGTACAAGTCACTGGAGTAGATCCAATCAGATCAGACATAGGTCATATCTCATAGTGGGCTTGCAGTCTAAGAGAATGGGGAGAACAGAGCTTGAATCACCATTTTACAGATGAGGTAGCTGAGGCCCAGAGAAGTGAAGCGACTCTTCCAAGGTCGCCCAGTAGACAAGTGGCAGAGCCGGGATTAGAGGCCAGGTCCTCGGGCTCCCAGGCCTCCGCTCTTTCCACTGGGCCACACTGCTCCTCCCTTTTTGCTTCTCAGTCCCCATCCATCAGCCCCCAGAGGGCCCACTGGCATTTCACATTCCCTTTGCTGCCTCTCAGCAGAGTCCGCTGCCCCTCTCCCACCCCCAGCCCTTTTCTCCCTCTGCCCAGTTGCTCTGCTTCCCATCCCTGCTCCCCTTCCCACCATTCCAGGTTACCTGCAGGAAGCCTACCTGTGGACTAAGCAAGTGCTGAGCATCATGGAGAAGTCCATTGTCCTGCTGCAGGAGGTGACAGATGGATCTCTGTACGAAGGCGTGGCCTACGGCAGCTACACGACCCGCTCGCTCTTCCAGTACCTGTTCCTGGTCCAGAGGCACTTCGACATCAACCACTTCGGCCACCCCTGGCTCAAACAGCACTTTGCCTTCATGTATCGGACCGTTCTGCCCGGTAAGAACCCCTCCTGAGCTGCCACAGCCGGGCACGGTGAGCTGGGCAGATGACAAGGGCACACGGACTGATGTTTTACCAACAATAATAATAGTAACAATAAATTCATCAAGTGCTAAGCAGGTGGCCTGGTGGAGAAAACAAGGGCCTGAGAATCAGAGGACCGTATTCTAGTCTCAGCTCTACCTTGGCCTGCTATGTGACCTTGGTCAAGTCACTTAATTTCTCTATGCCTCAGTTCCCTCATCTGAGAAATGGGGACTCAATACTCGTTCTCACTATTGCTTAAAATGCGAGCCCCATGTGGGACTTGATTATCTTGTATCGGCCCAGTGGAAAGAGCACAGGCTTGGGAGTCAGAGATCATGGGTTCTAATCCCGACCCCGCCACTTGTCAGCTGTGTGACTTTGGGCAAGTCACTTCACTTCTCTGGGCCTCAGTCCCTCCTCTGTAAAATGGGGATTAAGACTGTGAGCCCCACGTGGGATAACCTGATCACCTTGTATCTCCCCCAGCTCTTAGAACAATGCTTCGCACATAGTAAGTGCTTAACAGAGACCATCATTATTGTTATTATTACCCCCACGCTTGCTACAGAGAAGCAGCATGACTTAGTGTATAGAGCATGGGCGTGGGAGTTGAAGGTCAGGGGTTCTAATCCCGGTTCCATCACTTGTCTGCTGTGTGAATTTGGGCAAGTCACATCACTTCTCTGTGCCTCAGTTACCCATCTATAAAGTGGGGATTGAAACTGTCAGCGCCATGTGGGATAGGGGCTGTGTCCAACCAGATTTGCTTTGTATCCCACCCCAGTGCTTAGTACCGTGTATGGCACATAGTAAGTGCTCAACAAATACCTCAGTTATTATTATTAATATTGTTATTATTACTGTATGTCAAGCACTTCGCTAAACAGTGAAATCAGATGAGATGGGTTCATTGCAATCAGATCAGACAGATCCTGTCCCACAGAGAACTCACAGACCAAGAGGGAAGGAGAACAGGTATTTTATCTCCATTTCACAGGTGCAGAAACTGAGGCACAGAATGGTGATAGCAGAAGTAGTAGTTTTTATTGAGTGCCCTTGAGTGTGATGCATAGTACTAAACATTTGGGAAGTACGGATAAAGGAAATGACATATTCCCAGCCCTCAAGGAGTTTGCTCTCTAATGGGGAGACAAGTAATCAAAATGAATAAGTGAATGAATCAAATGATCAGTCAATCAGTGGTATTTATTGTGTGCTTACTACAGAGCATGGTACTAGTGCATGTGAGTGTACAATACAACAGAATTGGTAGGCACAACCCCTGTCCACCTGGCTCTTATGTCTAATGAGAGTCATGTTTCATGGATTAAATTGAATGTTTAATTCAATAAATACATATAAATAAATTCTGAGGCTGGGTATGTCCCAGGGTTTGTCAGCAGACCAGTGGCACAACCGCTGGGAGGGAGAACAAGTATTTTAGTCCCATTTTACAGATGAGGAAATTGAGACACAGAGAAGTTAAGTGACTTGCCAAAGGTCACTTAGTAAGCAAGAGGCAGTGCTGGGCTTAGAACCGAGGTCCTTATTATTTAGTTTTATGGTATTTATTAAGCACTTACTGTACAGCAGGCATCATTCTGGGGAGATAGATGTTAATCAGGTTGAACACAGTCCCTGTCCCACATGGGACTCAGAGTCTAAGTAGGGAAAACAGGCACTGAATCCGCATTTTACAGATGGGGAACCTGAGGCCCAGGGAAGATAAATGACTTGCCCAAGGTCACGTAGCAGGGACCTGGGTGCTAATCCTGGCTCTCCCAGGTGCCTCCGACTCCCAGTCCTGCGCTCTTTCCATGAGGCCACAACTCCAACTCCCATGCCTGTGCTCTTAGCATCTTACTGGAGAGAGAAGCCAAGGGGTGCAGTGACACGAACCTCGGGATTAGCAAAATGTTGCATCACCTGGCTGTCCTGAGGCATCGTGGTGCGAGGTGTTTGTGTGTATGTGTGTGTGTGTGTGTGTGTGTGTGTGTGTGTGTTGTGTGTGTCTGTGAGAGAGAGAGAGAGAGAGAGAGAGAAGAGAAAGAAAAGCTCAATCAACTCAAATCGTTTTTCCTAGCCAAGGGTCAACCCACGATTTCTCTATCTGTAGTTGGGCAATCCTCTGTCTGCAGTATTGGCTGGATAGGCAGATGGATTCATGGCCCTTCCCAGGGCCATTTCCTCCACCCTCTGTTTTTCAGTTCCCCACTCCCAGCACGCCCCCCCCCACCAAAGCAATCAAAGGAACACGATGCACGGATATTCACGTTCCAGGAAAATGTCTCAGCATTTTCTGAAACTCCGTTGGTCTGCTGGCTTTCCTTTGAAATGTTTGTTTAGAGTAAACAGGATGCGGGTTGCAAAGCTAAACAGAAAGTAGGAGTGGATTTATTCCTTCCTTGCAGTTTCTGGTTGCTATCTAAATAGTGCTTAGAGAATATAGGGGGTGGCAGTGGGGGTTGTGTCCCAAGTTGGCCCCAGGAAACAGTCCCCTCCTAGCAGACCTTCAGCTGGGATCCTGGGTGTTTGTGTCAATACTGAGCCCCTTCTGGGAAGCTGGGTCAGGCACAGGATCCCTCTGGGGAGGGTTCCCCCTTACAGCAAGACATCGGCCTCAACAACGTCTCCCAGCAAGCCCAGTGCCTGAACCACCAGACCTCTGAGTCCAGGTGTCAGGTGGGGATTGGGCTGGGAGGTGCTCATGAAGATCTGCATGCCACTCCCCCATGCCAGTAAGCTGGCACCAGGGCCAGGTGCCCTTTCTGGTGAAGAGTCAGGAAGGGCTGCTAAGGCAGGTGGGAGTGCCGGGGCCCAGAGTAGTGGGTGGATGGAACACACTCCCTCTGCAACAGACCCTGATTTGGTCCCAACTTACTTGTGAAAGGACCAGGGGTCTCCCCAAACTTCCTTCCCAGCAGCCAATGAGAACCCATTGGCATCCTCACTTAGGCCGGGAGTTACTATTTCTAGTCCCATCCAGCCAACAGTGTCAAGCGTCGAGGCTTCTGGGGGCACCACATTTTCATACTTCATCCCCACTCACGATTCAAGGGCGGATAAGCAAAATGAGGTGGCAACCATGGCGATGACATAGTGGTGGCCATCATGGTTTGGGTGGAAGTCATTACCATGGTGGTAGTGACAAGCAGGGTATTAGAGCTGGTGTTGGCAGTGGTCGTGGTAATTATGGTAGCAATCACAATAATAGTAATGGTGGTTTTGGCTGTGGTGAGAGTGGTGGTGATGGAACTGTCAGTCTTGGTCGTGATGATGAAGATGACGGCAATGATTAAGGCCATAGGAGCTCATTCAATCCCGCTATGGCTACTGCCGACAAACCACCTTTCCATGGGGAAAGCTGGGGACTAAGATGGGGGTTTCCTTCTCCCTTCCTGCTCCTCGGAGAAGGCTTCCTAATTATTTCTGCTCCTCCTCCTGCTCCCCCCTGCCCTTCCAGGTTTCCAGCGGACCGTGGCCATCGCTGACTCCAACTACAATTGGTTCTATGGGCCGGAGAGCCAGCTGGTTTTCCTGGATAAGTTCGTCCTACGGAATGGCAGCGGCAACTGGCTGGCAGAGCAGATCCGACTGAACCGCGTGGCAGACGGGCCAGGCTCCCCATCCAAGGGCCAGCGCTGGTGCACCCTGCACACGGAGTTCCTCTGGTACAAGACACGTGGGTCCCCTATTGGGGTGGGAACCTGAGCAAGTGGCGTGACCCTAAACCTTGGTCCCCTCAAGGCTAACAGGGATTTCTCTCACTGATTGGCCCTGCCTGCAGATGCCACCCAAAGCTCCTTCGCTTAGTTCTGGGCTGGCTGACCTTTAAGTCTCAGGCCCGATTTTAGTCCCAAGCAGCCATACAGTCTTGCTCTAGGGCTGGGCATAGCCCTCTGGATGTCAGCTTTGGTTCGGGGGTAAGGGGACGGGAATTCACCTTGTTGTGGTTCTTTGTCTGAAACCAAATGCTTATCCCTGACCCGAGTCCCCCAAAGCCTCCTGGAAATTGGCCGGTGGATCTGATGGGAGAGCTGCTGGCCGGAAACCGTGGATAATGACGTGCCCATTGGCTCCGTCTGCCCCGGGTGTAAGCATCACGACTCTCTCCCCCTCCGAGGCTGGTCCCCCAGAGAGCGATCAGGGGTTCAGGCTTCTCTGGCAGGCCTTCCTCTCCCCACTGAGTGTGCTCGCCTGGCCTGGTCCAGGGCCGCTGAGGGGCTCCAAGCCCGGTGTGGAGTGATTTCACCCTGGTTGGGGTTTGGGAGGTGAGGGCCCAGATGGGACTCTCCAATACGGGGCGGCTTCTGGGCTGTGTCTCAGGGAGAGAAAGGCCTGGGAATTCAGAAGGTCATGGGCTCTTACCCCAGCTCCGCCACCTGTCTGCTGTGTGATCTTGGGCAAGTCACTTCACTTCTCTAGGCCTGGGTTACCTTTTCTGTAAAATGGGGATTGAAACTGGGAGCACCACGTAGGATAGGGTCTGTGCCCAACCCTATTTATTTGTATCCACCCCAGTGCTTAGTACAGTGCCTGGCACATAGTAAAGTGCTTAACAACTTCTCCCTTCTAGACTGTGAGCCCGTTGTTGGGTAGGGACCGTCTCTATATGTTGCCAACTTGTACTTCCCAAGCACTTAGTACAGTGCTCTACACACTGTAAGTGCTCAATAAATACGATTGAATGAATGAATGAATGAACTATTACAATTATTATCATTACTGCCTTAAGGAACCCTCGGCCTGGATAGGAGAGGGCCAGATGACTCCTGAGCAGACTGTTTCCCGGGGCGCTGGGGCAGGGTGAAAACCTGGTAATGGCCAGTCAGTTGAATTGACCTCAGCCATGGCTTGGCACCCCCGAGAGCTGTCAGTCATAGAGCTGACTCCAGAGGGATGGCTCCTTTTTGTTTTTATGGTATTTGTTAAGCACATATTATGTTCCAGGGACTTACTATGTTCCAGGGACTGTTCTAAGCACTGGGGTAGATGCAAGCTAATAAGGTTGAACTCAGTCCATGTCCCACATGGGACTCGCAGGCTTAATTCCCATTTTACAGATGAGGGAACTGAGGGACAGAAAAGTGAAGTGACTTGCCCGAGGTCACACAGTAGACAAGTGGTGGAGTCGGGATTAGAACCCAAGTCCTTCTGACTCCCAGTCCTGTGTTCTATCCTAGGCATGTTGCTTCCTGGGTTATCGGTCATTCCATCCTATGTTGACTAGCCTCTCCTCAGCCCTCCCCGACTACACTCAGTAAATTGCAGGAACTGAGTCTTGACTCTCCAACACTGGTGATACTATGTGCAGAGTGCTTAGAGCACAGGCCAGGGAGTCCGAAAGTCATGGGTTCTAATCCCGGCTCCACTATATGTCTGCTGGGTGACCTTGGGCAAGTCACTTCACTTCTCTGGGCCTCAGTTCCCTCATCTGTAAAATGGGGATTAAGATTGTGAGCCCTATGTGGGACAGGGACTGTGTTCCACACAATTATCTTGTATCTACCCCAGCTCTTAGAACAGTGCCTGGCACATAGTAAGCGCTCAACAGATACCATAATTATTATACTGGGTGCCTATTGTACCTAATGTGTGCAGGGTACTGTTACTGGATGCCTGTAGTGGGTAGAGAGCACTGTAGTAGGTTCTTAGGAGGGCAAAGGCAATAAGCAAAAATGCATCCCCTGCCCTCAAGAAACTCCCATCCCAATATGAAAGGTAAGCTGACATAAATGGATGAATAGTAAGAGAGAGAGCAGAGAGCAGTGATAGATTCAAGGAGATGAATCACGAACAAATAAAAAGACAAGTCCAGAAGCGGTGCAGGGCACTGAGGGGGCGGCATGGCCAGGAAGGTTGGGGAATTTCCTGGGGACAACAGACATTCATTTCCATGGAATCTGAGGGTGGGAGTCTGCACCTGGGAGGTTTGTGCGGGCCATCGGGATGGGGCTGAGTCGGGAACCAGATTGTGTTGGGAAGGACCCGTGAGCCCCAGCGGCCTGCGCTAACGATAAGAATCACTTGTATGTATTAAGCACTTATGTGCTAAGCGCTGAAATAGATACAAGATAATCGGATGCAGGTCCTGTCCCTCGTGGGGGTGTTTACAGTCTAGGGGGGGAGGGACAACAGGTATTTGATCCCCACTTTATGTATGAGGAAAGTGAGGCAGGAAGAAGTTAATAATAATAATGATGGCATTTGTTAAGTGCTTACTATGTGCAAAGCACTGTTCTAATCAATCAATCAATCGTATTTATTGAGCGCTTACTATGTGCAGAGCACTGTACTAAGCGCTTGGAAAGTACAAATTGGCAACATATAGAGACAGTCCCTACCCAACAGTGGGCTCACAGTCTAAAAGGGGGAGACAGAGAACAAAACCAAACATACTAACAAAGTAAAATAAACAGAATAGATATGTACAAGTAAAATAAATAAATAAATAGAGTAATAAATATGTACAAACATATATACATATATACAGGTGCTGTGGGGAAGGGAAGGAGGTAAGATGGGGAGATGGAGAGGGGGGCGAGGGGGAGAGGAAGGAAGGGGCTCAGTCTGGGAAGGCCTCTTGGAGGAGGTGAGCTCTCAGCAGGGCCTTGAAGGGAGGAAGAGAGCTAGCTTGGCGGATGGGCAGAGGGAGGGCATTCTAAGTGCTGGGGAGGATACAAGGTGAACAGGTTGTCCCACATGGGGCTCACAGTCTTAATCCCCATTTTACAGATGAGGGAACTGAGGCACAGAGAAGTGAAGTGACTTGCCCAAAGTCACACAGTTGACAATTGGTGGAGCTAGGATTTGAACCCATGACCTCTGACTCTCAAGCCTATGCTCTTTCATTCATTCAATCATATTTATTGAGCACTTACTGTGTGCAGAGCACTGTACTAAGCACTTGGGAAGTCCAAGTTGGCAACGTATAGTTTGGGCCACGCAGAGTTTGCCCCATATTGACCAGCAGGCAAGTGGCGGAACTGGGATTAGAACCCAGGTCCTTGGACTGCCAGGCCCAAGTTCTTCCCCCTATTCATTCATTCAATCATATTTATTGAGTGCTTACTGTATGCAAAGCACTGTACTAAGCATTTGGGAGAGTACAGTATAACAATAAACAGACACATTCCCTGCCCACAACAAGCTTACAGTCTAAAAGGGGAGGCAGACATTAATATAATGGGGCTACTATCGAACCCCGTCCGTGCCTTCTGCAAATCAGTTGATGGCCCAGAAATTTCCCACTGGCCCTCGCGGGCTCGTGGTCAACCCAGCCCGGCCCTAGGTGAACGGAGCCACGACAGGTGACCCATCGGGCCAGGTTCATCACCTCGCCTAGGTGTTTGCCCCTAGGCCCCATTGCCCATGGAGCAGAGGGAAACTGGGATCAGGAGCGTGCTGTTTCTTCCCTCTCAAACCGCCTCCTCTCTTCTCTCCTGGCCCCGGCCCCGGGCAGGTACGACGCCAGCCTGCGCTCAGTGCCCCCGCCCGACTTCGGCACTCCTGCCCTGCACTACTTTGAGGACTGGGGTGTCGTGACATACGGGAGCGCGCTGCCGGCCGAGGCCCACCGATCCTTCCTTTCCTTCAAGTCGGGGAAGCTGGGGGGCCGGGCCATCTTCGATATCGTCCACGGGAGCAAGTACCGAGACTGGATCCGTGGCTGGAGGAATTTCAACGCCGGCCACGAGCACCCGGACCAGAACTCATTCACCTTTGCGCCCAACGGCGTGGCCTTCATCACGGAGGCACTGTACGGGCCCAAATATACCTTCTTCAACAACGCCGTCATGTTTGCGCCGGCCCCGGCTGGCGGCTGCTTCTCCCCCTGGGAGGGCCAGGTCACGGAGGACTGCTCATCCAAGTGGTCCCGGTACAAGCACGGCCAGGCAGCCGACAGCCAGGGGCGGGTAGTGGCGGCCCAGGAGCGGGGCGGTGTGGTCTTCATCCGGGGCGAGGGAGCGGGCGCCTACCACCCTCGCCTGCGGCTGAAGCACCTGCAGCGCAACCTGGTCCTCTTGCACCCTCAACTCCTCCTCCTCGTGGACCACATCCACCTGGAAGAGGACAGCCCGCTGGAGGCAGTGGCCGCCTTCTTCCACAACGTGGACATGCCCTTCGAGCCCACGGCGGTGGACGGCGTCCACGGTGCCTTCGTCCGCCAGCGGGACGGGCTGTACCGCATGTTCTGGATGGACGAGGCCGGGGCCAGCGAGCGGGCCACGCTCTCTTCAGCCGCCTACCCCCGGGGCTACCCCTATAATGGCACCCACTTCGTCAACGTCACCACGCGCCTTCGGGGCCCGGTCACCAGGGTGGCCTACCTGTTCGTCGGCCCGGCCGTGGATGTCCAGAGCTTCAATGTCCACGGGGATGCCCGGCGTCTGGACGTGTTCATCGCCACCGGCAGGCACGCCTATGCTGTCTACCTCTGGACGGCAGCTGAGGCCGAGGGCCAGCCGGTGTTTGCCCAGGTCATCGCTGACCGCCGCAAGATCTCCTTTGACCAGGCCTCAGCTGTCCAGCCCTCCACCGTGCCCGAGGTCCCCGACTACGTTGGCATCGTGGAGCAAAACCTCCAGCGCTTCAAACCCGTCTTCCAGCAGCTGGAGAGACAGATCCTCTCCCGGGTCCAGAACACAGCTGGCTTCCGGGAGACCGCCGCACGCCTGCTGAGGTTCTCCGATAAGCGGCAGACAGAGGAAGCCATAGACAGGATATTTTCCGTGGCGCGGCATCGGCGACCCAAGCCACAGCCGCTGCCGGGCAAGGCGAAGAAGAGCCGGAGGAAGGGCAGACGCTCCAGGTTCATCGACGCTGGGCCTGACATCTTTGCCCAGATTGAAGTCAACGAGAAGAAGATTCGCCAGGCAGCCCAGGTTCTGGCCCAGAAGGAGCTGCCTGTGGATGAGGATGAAGAGATGAAGGACCTCCTGGACTTTGAAGACTTTCCGCATGGGAGACACCTGGACAGTGGTTCCATCCAAAGTCAAGCCGGGTGGCCCCAGAGAGCCATCCCCGCCCAGTCACCGGCCGCAGCAGCATCCTACACCAGGCTTTTCCTCGTGCTCAACATTGCCATCTTCATCGTCATGCTGGCCATGCAGCTGAGCAACTTCCAGCGGGCCCAGAGCCTGCATGGCCAGCGGTGCCTGTATGCCATCCTCCTGGCGGATGGCTGCATCCTGCTGTGGCTCTATTCCTCCTGCTCCCAGACCCAGTGCTAGCAATGCCGGCGACCCTCGACCGTCTCCGCGGAAACCCTCCGGGCCAGAGTTCTGCTCCCCTGCCTCCTCCCTCCGCGCCCTGCCAGCCCGCGGGAAGCCCGGCTGGAGTCGGCTCTGGAAAGGGTCCGGAGGTGGGAGCGGACGGGTGCAGAGAGAAGGAATCGGATACGTAAAGGGCTGGTGGGAGAACTGAGCCAAATGGAGTCCCCAGGTCTGGAACCCGGAGGAGGAGAAGGTTGGGTCTCACCCAGTTGGGTCTGCCTGGGGTTTAGCCAGGAGCTCTGAAGAGTCAGGTGGGCGGAGGGCGGAGGAGCACGTGGGACCGCCCTAGGCCTATGGCACTGCCTGACACCACCCAGCACCTCTCTCTCTCCCTCTCTGTCTCTCTCTCGGGACCCGGCTCGGGACAGGGCTGTGGTCTCAGGATGGAGCATCCATCTGGGGGCGAAAGGGGAAGAGGCCTAGAGGGAAGGGCATTGAAACCAAAGAAAATTGGGAATAGTTCTTCCAAGGGAACAAGGAAGAGACTGTTCTCCTTTAACACACACACCCACCCACCCACACACACACACACACACACACACACACAGTCTTCTCTTCTTTCTTCTTATTCTTCCTTCTTTCTTTTTCTTCATCCTCTCCCCCACTCTACTCACTCACACAAATACCCAAGCACATACCCAAAGGTGACAGTTTCTCATTTGGAGCATGGGGGCAAAAACAGAGTAGATATTTTAATAGGGATGAGACCTGGGAGGGAACAGGCTTCAAAGAGCTCCTGGGCCATACAGCCACCATCTTGGATCTCTTCAGCTCCAGAAGACCCGTGGGGCCTGTCGAGGCATAGGGTGTGCAGGCCTCGGAGTCTGGCACATCGGCTGTGGGGGCCCACATCCCGGTCTCAGGGGAGGGGATGATTGGATCGGTTCCTTGCCGAGGCAGAGATTGGCTCTGATTTGTTCTTCAGACAATTCCAGAGCAGGTAGCCTGACTCCAAATCTGTATCCCTGAATCTGGGAAGACATTGTCAACCAATGGGGGAACAAATCCAAGCCAACCCGCAGTGCCCTGCTTGGGGCAGGACTCGCTCATGATCAGGGCATTGGTGGCAACACAGTTCTCCTGAACAAGACCTAGGTGCCTTTCTTTATGTACATTTTGATATAAATAAATAGATCCTAATTTTCTCAACTGGACCAAGAGCCGTTTTTCTTGAACTAAAGCCTGCAAAATACAAAGAATCCGTAGTAGGTTAGTCTGTTTCAGACTTAAGTCAAATGGGGCTTTAATTGAAGCTGCAAGAATGCCAGTTTTCTGGGCTTAAGCCATACCACCATCACTCTTTGGCATTTTGCAATTTATCTTTACTCCCATGCACTTATTCTGAAGGATTAGCCCTAATCTAAAAGAAGCAGACAGACCCAATAATGCATTTACCAATAATGCATTTACACAGAGAAGCAGCGTGGCTCAGTGGAAAAAGCATGGGGTTTGGAGTCAGAGGTCATGGGTTCAAATCCCAGCTCTGCCAATTGTCAGCTGTGTGACTATGGGCAAGTAACTTCACTTCTCTGGGCCTCAGTTGCCTCATCTGTAAAATGGGGATTAAGACTGTGAGCCCCCGTGGAACAACCTGATCACCTTGTAACCTCCCCAGTGCTTAGAACAGTGCTTTGCACATAGTAAGCACTTAATAAATGCCATTATTATTATTATTTGCTGAAGGGCCCGATCTGATGTTCCACCTCACAACAATCAATCAATCTGTGGTATTGAGCACTTACTGTTTGCAGAACACTGTACTAAGGGCTATGAAGAATTCAATAGAGTAGTTGGTGGACATGATCACTGTCCTCAAGGTGCTGGCAGTCTAATGGGGGAACAAGATGTTAAAATAAATTAGATAGGGGAGGCAGCAGAGTACAAGGAGATAGACATAATTGCTGTGGGGCTGGGGAATGTCGAGCATCAAAGTGCTTAAGGGGTACAGACCCAAGTGCACAGGTGATGCAGAGGGGAGGACAAATAGGGTGGGGAAATAAGAAGTTAGTTAGGGAAGGCTTCCTGGAAGAGATGTGACTTTAGCACGGCTCATATGAGTGCTTCATCCGTGGTGGGAGGCCCTTGGATGCCTTTCCCTGAAGACGTAGGTTCAGCCTTTTCCGATAGCTCTCCCCTGTCGGCCTTGGGGAGGCAGGCCAGATCAGCGTCCAACTTGAACCTTTTCCAGAAATCCTATTTTCCCTGCAGGTTTACTGGATCCTCATCTCTCTGGCCACTAGTTCTCGGTCTCTTTTGCAGGCTCCTCCTCTGCCTCCCACCTCCTAACTGTGAGTGTCCCTAAAGGTTCAGTTCTGGGTCCCCTGCTATTCTCCATCTACACCCACTAGCTTGGAGAACTCATTCGCTCCCATGGCTTTAACTACCACCCAGGCAGATGATACGCAAATGTACAACTCCTGCTCTGATCTCTCTTCCTCTCTGCAGTTTCACATTCCCTCCTGCTTTTAGGACATCTCTACTTGGAGATCCTCCTGTCATCTCAAACTTAACATGTCTAAAACAGAATTTCTTATCTTCCCACCCAAATCCTGTCCTCCCTCTGATTTTCCCATCACTGTCGATGGCACTACCATCCTTCCTGTCTCACAAGCCTGTAACCTTGGTATTATCCTTGACTCCCCTCTCATTCAAACCACATATTCAATCCATCACTAATTCCTGTCAGTCCACTTTAACATCTCCAAAATCTGCCCTTTCCTCCCCATCCAAACTGCTACCATGTTAATCCAATCATCCTCTCCCACCTTGATTACTGTATCAGCCTCCTTGCTGACCTCCCAGCCTCCTGTCTCTCCTTACTCTAGTCCATATTTCACTCTGCTACCTGGATCATTTTTCTATGAAATCATTCAGGCCATATTTCCCCACTCCTTAAGAACCTCCAGTGGTTGCCCATTCACCTCTGCAACAAACAAAAACTCCTCACCATTGGCTTTAAAGCACTTAATCAACTTGCCCCCTCCTACCTCACCTCGCTTCTCTCCTACTACAACCCAGTCCACACACATCGCTCCTCTAATGCTAACCTCCCTAGACTTTGCTCTCACCTAGCTCACTGTCAACCTCTTGCCCACCTCCGTCCTCATATCCAACAATTACTCTCCTCACCTTCAAAGCCTTAGTGAAGGCACATCTCTTTCAAGAGGCCTTGCTTGACTAAGCCCTCCTTTCCTCTTCTTTCATTCTCTTCTGTGTCTCCCTGACTTGATCCCTTTATTCATACCCCATCCCAGTCCCATTGCACTTATGTACATGTCTGTAATTTATTTATATTAATGTCCATCTTCCCCTCTAGACTCTAAGCTTGTTGTGGGCAGGGAATGTGTCGGTTTAATGTTATATTATACTCTCCCAAGTGCTTAGTATAGTGCTTCATGCACAGGAAATGCTCAATTATTAGTCATATTTATAAATATGATTGTATGAATTAATACATCCCGGGGCTATAAGGGGCCATTGTTCTCAACTCCCACCCTCCCAGGGCTGCATGCCCCTCCTCAGTATTCCTCCCATATCCTTCGTGACCTCTCCCCTAATCAGAGTCTGGGCAGCGTCAGCATGAACAACCCTGCAGCAGGGCCGGATGTTGGGGGATCAGTGACCTATCTGCCTAGAACAAGCCAAGCAGAGGCCAAAACACGTATCAGGCTCTCTGGGGTCATTCCCCGGTGGTTATCATTCCTGGCAATGAGGAAAGGAGCATCGGAAATGGGGGTGGTCAGTATGTGTGTGGTTATCTGGACACTGCAAATGGGTGAATGGTTTTCCTCAACTTTTGAAAGTATTTTTCATTAAATATCAGCATCAGCCCTGAATAAGCACCTACTTTATACAGAACCCTGTAGAAGACATTCAATGTGCAGAATACTCTGCAGGTGCTGATTGTAGGCAAAGCGCTGGATTGGGTATCTGCTGTGTGCAAAGCATAGAACCGGGCACTTGGGAGAAAAATCTCTGCCCTGAAGAAGCATGCAGTTAGATTTTGAGCTCCCTGTAGGCCAGAGACCAGGTCTTTATCCCATCTGTTACTACAGTGCTTTGCACATAGTAGCACGGAATTAATGCTGTTACTACTAATGGGGCAGGTAGCGACATAAAATATTGAATGCTTCCCAGAAAATGGTGGCAATCTGTTAGACCAGCAAGTAAGTCAGCAGACGTACTGTGGACAAAGTAACAAGAGCAAACATGTTGTCTGTCTTTAGGGTATAAACTCCTTGTGGGCAGGGAACGTCTCCTAAGTTGGTTATATTGTACTCCCCTAAGCGTGCACACCATAAGTGCTCAATGAATACGATTGATCCTGTTCCAAGTGGGAAAAAAAGTGTATCGGCAGCAACTAGGATCCCAGAGGCATGAAAGTGCATTCTAATACTTGTATCCCCTATCTAATTTATTTTAATATCTGTTTTCTGCAGCTAGACTGTAAACTCCTTGAGGGCAGGAATCATGTCTACCAACTCTGCTATACTGTACTCTCCCAAATGCTTAGTTCAGTGCTCAACCCACGGAAAGTGCTCGGCAAAAATCATTTATTGATCCCAGTTTCTTGTTAAATCATCTAGCATGACTGTATAGACTAAATCAAACAGAACTAAGCTTAACTATGCATCCCAGCTTTACTCCGCTGGCAAATGGGAATGAATTGGACAGGGCACCCTAGCTGTGCTGTCATCAAGCAGTCTCAGCAACCTGGTGAACTTCTCAAACTTGCTTAGTAATAATAATAATAATAATAGTATTTGTTAAGCACTTACTATGTGCCAGGCACAATACTAAGTGCTTGGGTGGATACAAGCAAATTGGAATGGACATAGTCCCTTTCCCACATGGGGCTCGGAGTCTTAATCCTGATTTTACAGGTGAGGTAACTGAGGCACAGAGAAATGAAGTGACTGTGACTGAGAAATGACCCTGAGTCTCATGTGGAACAGGGACTGTCCAACCTAATTATTTTGTATCATCTAACCTTGTGTTTAGTACAGTGCTTGGAACACAGTAAGTACTTAACACACAGCACAATAATTAAGAGGAGCATGGCTAAGAGAAGCAGTGTGGCTCAGTGGAAAGAGCACGGTCTTGGGAGCCAGAGGTTATGGGTTCTAATCCCGGCTCTGCCACCTGTCAGCTATGTGACTTTGGGCAAGTCACTTAACTTCTCTGGGCCTCAGTTCTCTCATCTGTAAAATGGGGATAAAGACTGTGAGCCCCATGTGGGACAACCTTATCACCTTGTATCCCCCCCAGCGCTTAGAACAGTGCTTTGCACATAGTGAGCACTTAACAAATGCCATTATTATTATTATTATCATTATTATTAGAAAATCTCTCACCCCTCCTGAAACAAAGAGACAAAAACAGAGAACACTGAGCAATAACCACACAACCTGAGAGACAGAAATGGCTTACGTCTTCCCTACTCTCCTCTGTCTAGGTCTGGATCGGGCCCCAAGCATACCTAGCTAAGGGCTGATCCAATGCATGCCCTGAAGCTGAAGGTTTAATATGATTGAAATTCAAAGAGGTGTTTTGGTCCAAGTCAGGCCTATGTGGATTCATTGAGATCTTCTAAGGCATCTTGAGTGTACCCACTTGGTGTTTGGCTCTCCCCAGGCAGATGGGGGAAACTTGATTTTCTGACTAAACGCCCTGCCCATTGGCAGCCAATCCCTCCCCTTTGACTGACAGCTGCCCTGCCCTGTTCCTGACCTGCCCCATCTCTACCTCCGCCCTGCCTCAAGTCCACACTCTTCTGTCCTTTCATTCAGTCATTCATTCAATCATATTTATTGAGCGCTTGCTGCGTGCAAAGCACTGTTCTAAACGCTGGGGAGGGTACAAGGTGATCAGGTTGTCCCATGTGGGGCTCACAGTCTTAATCCCCATTTTACAGATGAGGTAACTGAGGCCCAGAGAAGTTAAGTGACTTGCCCAAAGTCACATAGCTGACAAGTGGTGGAGGTGGAATTAGAACCCATGTCATCTGACTCCCAAGCCTGGGATCTTTCCACTGAGCCATGCTGCTTTCCTGGACTGTGTTCACCCTGATTAATTTGTAATCTACCCCCTTGTTTAGTACAGTGCCTGGCACATAGTAAGCAATTAATACCATTAAAAAAGAAAAAGAAAAAAAAAATCCTCTGTCTCAGACTGAGGCCTTGCAGAGAGCCAGAGTCTGCTGTCTGTTGTGACAGTCTCCTGGGCCAACTAGGCAGGAATTGTGTCGCGGGGGACCTCTGAGCCTTTCTGGGTCATGACAATGCTAGCTCACAGCTGATGCCTGACCAAGGGGAGAAGGGTTTCCCATTGAGCTTCTGGCTCAATACCAACTTGAAACCTGGAAATTGGGCTTGCTGGTTCCTAGTAATAATTATTAATCTCTTACTTGTTAAGGGCTTTCTGTGTGCCAAGCACTGTACTAAACCATGGGTGGATATGAGATAATCGAGTCAGACACAGGCTCTATCACACGTGGGACCCCCAGTCTAAGTGGGAGAGAAAACAAGTATTTAATCCCCATTTTACTGGTGAGAAAAACAAGGCACAGAAAAGTTAATAGACTTGCCCAAGGTCACCCAGCAAGCAAGTGGCAGGGAACTAGGATTAGAGCCAAGTCCTCTGACTCTCAGGGCTGGGCTCTTTCCACTAAGCCACGCTGCTTCTTACTTCCTCCAAGGAAAGTAGAAAAGGAATCTTAGGACCTGAAACAGATATTGGGGTCGGGTGGAGACAGATGCAGGAATCGGGACAGGAGATGGAACAAGGCTGGTATGGGGGTAGGGTAAAGGACAAGAGAAAGTAGACAGGGGACAGAGAGGACAAGGATGGAAGCAGGGGCATGATTTTGGCTAGGAAAGGTGATTGGCACAGACCTTGGTATAAATGCCTGGCCCTATCCACTTATGTCTTACTGATGAGAAGTGAGTGCCCAGATCTATTATAAAGAATCTCACAAATTCATAACAAAAGACCTATAATTTTCTGAGGCTGTTGCCAAGGCAGTCCAAAAGGTGATGTCTCTGTGAACTGTTCATGAACTCTTCCTTTGAAATCATCCCCATTCTTGATTCCCCTGGCTCTCCAGAGTGAAGGCATCTAATTGTCAGTCGTCTGTTGTTAAGATGATTTTTGTCCTTTCCTACCACGTTCTTCACCAGTAGCCTCAGAAAAACTGGTCTCGATAGTCACCAATTTCTCACCTGAATCTTTTACTTTTTCACACCCAAAAATGCACACAGAGAAGGTGCAATAGAATAGAAGGTGCACTTTCTCTCGGAATTCTCCTCTTATACTTACTGGGCCTCGCTCCCATCTCTCACCATTGACCCCTTGCTCACATTTTCCCTCTGGCTTGGAAGTTCCTCCCGCTTCACACCTCACAGACTACCACTCTCCCCATCTTTGAAGCCCTACTAAAATCACATCTCCTCCAGAAAGCCTACCCTGTCTAATCTCTCATCTCACCACCCAATTCCTCCTCTACTGCAACTCCCATGCACTTGGATCCTCCTACCTAAGCATTTAGCTACTTGCCCATTGCCCCCTGCAACCAGCCCCACCATACTTTCGTACAAATCTTTTTTTTAATGGTATTTGTAAGTAATAATAATGACATTTATCAAGCAGTATGTGCAAAGCACTATTCTAAGCGCTGGGGAGTTTACAAGGTGATCAGGTTGTCCCATGTGGGGCTCACAATCTTAATTCCCATTTTACAGATGAGGTAACTGAGGCACAGAGAAGTGAAGTGACTTGTCTAAAGTCACACAGCTGACAAATGGCAGAGCCGGAATTTGAACTGATGACCTCTGAGTCCAAAGCCTGTGCTCTTTCCGCTGAGCCACACTGCTTCCCCCAAATGCTTTCTATGTGCCAAGAGCAGTTCTAAGCACTGGGATAGATACAAGTTAATCAGGTCAGCAGGCACAATCCCTTTCCCACATGGGGCTCTCATTCTTGTCTCCATTTTACAGATGAGTCAACTGAGGCACAGAGAAGTTAAGTGGCTTGCCCAAGGTCACACAGCAGACACGTGGCAGAGCTGGGATTAGAACCCAAGTCATCTGACTCCCAGGCAGGTGCTCTATCTGCTAAGCCATGTTTCTTCTCCACTCTTTGTATTTGGTCACTTCCCTCACCGACAGTTTATTTTAAAGTCTGTACCTTCAGCTAAACTAAGCTCAGCCGCTAGACTGTAAGCTTCTGGAGGTCAGGGACCATGTCATGTCTGACCATGTCAGAGAAGCAGCGTGGCTCAGTGGAAAAAGAGCCCAGGTTTTGGAGTCAGAGGTCATGGGTTCAAATCCCAGCTCTGCCAGTTTCCAGCTGTGTGACTTTGGGCAAGTCACTTCAGTTCTCTGTGCCTCAATTACCTCATCTGTAAAATGGGGATTAAGACTGTGAGCCCCCCATGGGACAACCTGATCACCTTGCAACCTCCCCAGCACTTAGAACACTGCTTTGCACATAGTAAGCACTTAATAAATGCCATTATTATTATTATTAAGTCTTCTTACTCTATGGTATTCCCCCAAACTCTTAGTTCAATGTGCTGCACAGAGTAAGCACTCAGTAGATAGCATTGATTGAAGCCTTTATGATCTAGACTGGGAGCCCGTTGTTGGGTAGGGACCATCGCTGTATGTTGCCAACTTGTACTTCCCAAGCGCTTAGTACAGTGCTCTGCACACAGTAAGCACTCAATAAATACTATTGAATGAATGAATAATAGGGAGACTGGTGGACAGGGACTATGAAATGTACATTGGGAAGAGGAGGAAAAATGTGGGTTTAACTGGTAGGCCGTATGTAGGCCACTGTCAGTGTGAGTGTCTGAAGGGGCTGGGGATCGGGGCTCCAATTAAAAATGTGGTATGATAGGACAAAAATTTCCTTAACAAAAGAAGACTGACAATTAAATGTCTTCATTCTGGAAAGCCAGAATGAATGAATGAATCATCCCCGAGAATGGGGATGATTTCAAGGGAAGAGTTCATGGACAGTTCAGTTCACAGAGATCATCTATTGGACTGCCTTGGCGACAGCCTTGGAAAATTATAGCTCTCTCGTTATGAATTTGTAAGATTCTTTTTAATCGATCTGACTTCCTTCTCATCAGTGAAACATGCATGGATAGGGCCAGGCATTTGTACCAAGGTTTGTGCCAATCACCATTCGGGCCCTGGATCTCAGCCCAGAGGGAAGCACATGGAACGAGGGGTGACACAACCACTTGTAGCTCTCCGGGATTTTTCCACATCCCTGGTCTCCAGTCCACCCAATCTGTCACCACAAGTGGCTCCCTTCCCGCTAAGGTTCTTATGTGTGGAGAGGTAGGTATGTAGTAAGCACATCCCTTTCCAGCTGCGTCGTCAGTCAGCATCTTGACTGCAACGCCCTCTCTCTTCATATCCAGCAGACAGTTACTCTCCCATCCTTCAAAGCCTTTTTGAAGGCACATCTCCTCCAAGAGTCCTTCCCTGACTTAGCCCTCCTTTCCTCTTCTCCCAATCCCTTCTGCATCACCCTGACTTGCTCCCTTTGTTCACCCCCAACTCAGCCCCACAGCACCAATGTACAGATCTGCAATTTATTTATATTAGTGTCTGTCTCCCTCTCTAAAACTGTAAGCTCATTGTGAGCAGGGAATGTGTCTGCTATATTGTTAAATTGTACTTGCCCAAGCACTTAATGCAGTGCTCTGCACACAGGAAGTGCTCAATAAGTATGATTGACTGACTGACTTACTGGCCTCCCCGGAATGAGGCGGTCCACATACCTTGATGCTAACCCAGTACAGGTGCTGAACTGAAGATGGGACGAGGACACTGGATCATGTTTAGGAATTCAATGCCTGTTCTCCCTCCTACTTAGACAGTGAGCCCCACTTGGGACTAGGACTGTGTCCAACCTGATTAATTTGAATCTGTGGTGAGCCCACAAGATGCCTTCTTAATGACTGTTTGTGATCCTGCGAACAACAGCAAGGAAGAGACTGCAAAAGCAGGTGATTGTGAGCCTGTTGAGGGCAGAGGGTGGAGGGAGGTGGCACTTTATCTCCTTGGTCTACCTGGTAACGGGCCTGGACCAATCAATGACTTCCATGAACAACCCCACCTGCTATGCCTAAGGCAGATAAAAGAAGCTTGTTTTGAATCATGGGGGGCATCTGGAGGCAATACAGAGGCACGCGAAAGGAATGCAAGAAACAGTACAGAAAAGCAGAAGGCAGCAGCATTTGGAAGCAGAAAGAAGAAACATTGACAGAACAGGCTTCTTTGACCCCAAATTGGTATTGAACCCTTGGTGGAGTGGAGTGAGTGTGTGTATGTATGTGTCCCTCCCTTGCATGCTGATAAAACTAAGTCTAAACTTTCCACAATAATCTTGGTGATCAGAGGTGTGGTTTGAACTCTACTACGTGTCACTGAGGCTCCCCTGATCCAGGAAGATCCTGGTTGGTATGAACTGGAGAGGGAGGGGACTCATGACAGTATCTACCCCAGTGCTTAGAACAATGATTGACAAATAATAAGTTCCTAACAAACACCGTAAGAAGAATAATTCTGTACTTAAGGCCACTGTAGAAAGATATGGAATTAGAAACTCCATCTAGTAGCAGCCATGACTTGAATCAAACTCTCAAATCAGAGAAGATCAAAATGAGGATTTAATTAATAACACAAATGGGAAAGATAATAAAAATCATGGTATTTGTTAAGTGTTTTCTATGCGCCAACTACTATGCTCAGTTCTGGGGTAGTTACGAGATAATCAGGTCAGATGCATTCCCTGTCCCACAGCCTAAGTGGGAGAGAGAACAGGTATTAAATCTCCAATTTACAGGTGAGGAACATGAGTCACGGAGAGGTAAAGTGATTTGCCCAAGGTCTCACAGCAGGTAAGTGGCAGGATTAGAACCCAGGTCCTCTGGCTCTCAGGCCCATGCTCTTTCCATTAGACCTTACTCCTTCCCCAAAAGATCTGAAGAGAAAGTGCTGAAGAGCAGGTTTGTGAGATTGCATGGACAGATCCTGAAGAAAGTGCTTAGTATAGTGCTCTGCACACAGTAAGTGCTCAATAAATATGATTGAATGAATTAATTTAGACTGAAGATTTGATTACCAAGGGTCACCAGCAGCTTGAGGAAAAACTGGGAAGCAGGGTTGAAACTAAAATCCCCCCAGCTTAAGCTAATAGTGAAATTAACCCACCCCAATTTCCAGGCCTAGTTAGAAATGAGAGCAACCCGCCCACCAATAAACCTGTCCTTACTTTGTGCAGAACACTGTACTGAGCACCTGGGAGAGTACAGTGCATGAGAATTAGCAGGCATGTTCCCTGCCCACAGTGAGCTTACAGTGGCACCTGCAGAGCTTTCTAGCTGGATCTCAGGGTCAGGAGGCCTAATAGGTAGAGTGTCATACCAAGTTCCATTCCTACACTCAACCCCAGTAGAGCTCTGCTCAGCCCTCAGAAGGGTGGCCCTTTGTAACCTATTGGCCAAGAAACTTGTCCTTTTCCAGATTATCCCGCTGGCCCAGTTGAGGAGAGATGGGAGGCCAGCCGTCTGGATGGACTGAGCTGTGAGCCTGTTGATGGGTAGGGACCGTCTGTATATGTTGCCGACTTGTACTTCCCAAGCGCTTAGTACAGTGCTCTGCACACAGTATGTGCTCAATAAATACGATTGAACGAATGAATGAATGAACTGAGTTAGCATCTTGTTCTCTAAACCTAGCTGTAATTCTTTTTGTCTCCCCCACTAGACTGCAAGCTCCTTGAGAACAGGGATCGTGTTTACTGACTCTATTGTACTCTCCCAAGCACTTAGTGCAGGTCTCTGCACACAGTAAGTGCTCAATAAATACCACTAATAGATTGACTGATTAAACCTAGGTACCATCCCGAAAAATAAAGGCTGTATCCCCTTATGACTACATCCTTTTTTATGGTATTTGTTAGGCACTGACTAAGTGTTAAACACTGTTCTAAGTGCTGGGGTAGATTCATGTGAATTAGGTTGTGTCCCCCAAGGGGCTTACAGTCTAAGTAGGAGTCTGTGAAAACTATAGCCTGTGTTGCAAACTCAAGGGTGAGAAGAAGGGCACAGAAGGACATTTTTGGTGGCCTGTGGCCCAGCCTTTCCGGACAGCCAGGAGACGTGTTTCCACGTTTCAGTACTGGATATCAAAGAGATTTGGCCAGGAAGATTACCAGAAAGCATCTGCTTTTCACTTCAGCCAGGCTGGTAATGGCTTCTTAGCTTGGCAGATTTCCTTTTCAAATTCCTTCCTCCTGGCTTGCAAATACATTGCCCTGACTTTCCTCTGAAGGAAACTCCTCAGCCCTTTGCCCCTGGGTCCCCACACTGCTTACCCTAGAGGAGCAATCCTAGATGGTGCCGGAAGACAATTCTCAGGGATGTGGGGAAACCACAGATAATAATTACTATTATTATTATTGTGGTACTTAAGTGCTTACTACATGCCAAGCTCTGTTCTAAGCACTGGGGTAGATACAAGGTAATCAGATTACATACAGTCCCTGTCCCAAATGGGGTTCACACTCTTAATCCCCATTTTACAGATGAGGTAACTGAGGCACAGAGAAGTTAAGTGACTTGCACAAAGTCACACAGTAGACAAGTGGCAGAGTGGGGATTAGAACCCAGCCCCTTCTGACTCCCAAGATCATGTTCTATCCATTAAGCCGCACTGCTGGGGAGCCACTGATGTAGATTCCAAGGTAACGTGTCATGAGTGAAAAGCCCCTGGGGTCCGTGTCTACCTAAAGAGACTCATCTCATGCCACGTCCAAGATTGCTTTAGTAATAATAATAATAATGATAGCATTTATTAAGCACTTACTATGTGCAAAGCACTGTTCTAAGCACTGGGGAGGTTACAAGGTGATCAGATTGTCCCACAGGGGGCTCACAGTCTTAATCCCCATTACACAGATGAGGTAACTGAGGCACAGAGAAGTTAAGTGACTCGCCCAAAGTCTCACAGCTGACAGTTGGTGGAGTCAGGATTTGAACTCACAACCTCTGACTCCAAAGCCCGTGCTCTTTCCACTGAGCCACGCTGCTTCCCCAAGCCTGCTTCCTGGATCCCTGTATTAGGCTTCCCCAGCCCAGCTCCACCTGACAGTGTACCAGGGTTCCTAACAACAGCGACCTGATAACGGAATTAGGACTCTTGCCCTTTTTTAATGGTATTTTTTTAAACACTATGTGCCAGACATTGTTCTAAGCACTGGGGTCAGTACAAGTTAATCAGGTTGGGCATAATCCATGTCCCACATGGGGCTCATACTCTTAAATCCCCATTTTACAGATGAGCTAGCCGAGGCACAGAGAAGTGAAGGTCACAGAGCAGACAAATGGCAGATCTGGGATTAGAACCCAGCTCCTTCTGGCTCCCAGGCTCTATCCACTAGGCTACACTGCTTCTCACTGCTTGTCCTTGAGTCTCAGGTCGCTCCTGTTCAGGCAGAGATCCAGTAGGCAATAACTCCAGCTCCCTACCCATGCTCCTGTCCCCAGAGACTTGCAGATAGGAGCAGTTGAGGCTTCAGCTATAGGGGGAGGACAGTTGATCTCCTCTACCCTTCTGTGTCCCCACATCCTCTGCCAAGCTCATGATCCATTGGCGTCTTCAATTCTCCTATGGACTTTTCTATTTGACAGCCTTTACCCACTGATGTATCCTCTCTCCTCGCTCAAACCAGCCACCGACCAGTCTCTCTGCAGCTGTTGGTTCAACCAACAGCGGGATCCCTAGCAGCTAGCAGTATCACCTTTAGCCTCAGACTTCATATGGCCTAGTCAATCAATCAGTCAATTGTATTTATTGAGCTCTTACTGTGGGCAAAGCACTGTACTAAGTACTTGAGAGAGTACAATATAACAATGAACAGACATTCCCTGCAGCAAAATGAGCTTACAGACTAGAGGACAAACTTAAGAGTAGGGGGCTAAGAATCAGAAGACCTAGTTCTAGTCCCCAACAATAACAATGGTGGTATTTGTTAAGCATTTACTATGTGCCAAGCACTGTTCTAAGTCCCGGGGTAGATACAAGGTGATCATGCTGACCAAGGGGGGCTCACAGTCTTCATTCCCATTTTCCAGATGAGGGAACTGAGGCCCAGAAGTGGTGCCCAAATTCACACAGCTGACAAGCGGCGGTACGGGGATTGGAACCCATGACCTCTGACTCCCAAGCCCGGGCTCTTTCCACTAAGCCATGCTGCTTCTCGATCCGGTCCCCCTACAGACTTTTCCGCAAAACTCAGCGAGTGGGATTCCTTTCCCAGCCTTGAAAGTCCCAATAAAGCGATTCCCCATTTTAAATTTCTTTTCCCTCGTCATTCTTCAGAGAGGCCCTCACCACTTGCCTGCTGTGTGACCTAGGGTGAGCCACCTAAAGGTAAAATGAGTAAGAACCTTGCTGTTCCTAAATCAATCAATCAATTTATTTATTGAGTGCTTACTGTGGACAATGGGTGGCCCATGGCTTAAAGGGATCCTCCCCACCCCCTTTCTCTCCCTTCCCCTCCAGTCCCCTGAGGCTGCTTGGCTGACATAGGACTCTCCTGTAATTGGCAGTGACCCGAGCTGACGGGAATGCTCTGCTCCATTTTTTCACCCCCACCTGGTGCAATGCAGGAGAGATGCTAATTACTAAGGGAGCTCCCTGCTGGCTTTTCTGGCCAGGACTGCACTGATTCAACTTTGGGGGAAGCCAAACCTACAGGATAGGAGGACTGTCATTTCCCCCTTCCTTTGGGAGTCACTGGCCACTCAAAATTAAAAGCCCAAAACCAAGCAATCATCAATCAAGTAAGAGAATCACTGACACTTCTCAGAAGTGAAGGATCCTGCTTTAATATCAGGGATCAATAAACATGTAAAAAGAGTCTCTCTCCTGTTTCCTGACTCCTCCAGCCTTTCGGTTTCTAACTACAAGTTTCTGCTCTTGCCATGGAGAAGCAGTGTGGCTCAGTGGAAAGAGCACGGGCTTTGGAGTCAGATCATGAGTTCAAATTCTGGCTCTGCCAATTGTCAGCTGTGTGACTTTGGACAAGTCACTTAACTTCTCTGGGCCTCAGTTACCTCATCTGTAAAATGGGGATTAAGACTGTGAGCCCCCTGTGATCTCCTTGTAACCTCCCCAGTGCTTAGAACAGTGCTTTGCACATAGTAAGTGCTTAATAAATGCCATTATCATTATTATTATTATGGAGCTGTGGTTCAAGCTCATCTTCAGCAATGGAATCTGATAGCAGGCAGTGGGTTAATAATAATGATATTTGTTAAACTCTTACTCTGTGCCAAGCACTGGGGTAGGTACAAGATAATCTGGTCAGATAGTCCCTGTCCCACATGGGGCTCTCCCCATTTTTACAGGTGAAGAAACTGAGGCACAGAGAAGTTAAATGACTTACCCAACATCACCCAACCGACAAGTGAAAGAGCCAGGTTAGAACTCAGTTCCTTCAGACTCCCAGGCCTGTGCTCTATCCACTAAGCTATGCTGCTTCCCATGGCCTAGTGATTACAAAGTGTTACCAAGAGTCTCAGCTCCAAAGAAAAGTGGAATTTGTGGGGGGGTGAGAGTAGGCAAGGCAGGGAAACTAGTGTCTAAACAGAAATTCTCTCCTGACAACGGGCAATTAGGTGGAGGTGAAAGTCATTAGCTTTTGACTTTGGAGCAGCAGCTGTGAGTGAACACCCTGTTCATCTCAGGTGGGGAATTTGAAAGGATAGAAGTAGGTTCAAGGGATTCTCAAAACAACTCCCCTTGCGTGGAGATGGAGGGAGCCAAATTCTTCCGAGGAAGGAAGTGTAGCTGGAGGCTTGGAAGAAGACAGTGCCTGCCTCCATGTGATCATTTACAGCTTTTTATTTCAGCCTGTATTATGGGATTAATGGCACCTGGGCTTGGGCCATGACTTGCCAAACAGTCGATGGCAATTATTGAGTGCTTACCACATGCAGAGCACTGAACTAAGCACTTGGCAGTACCCTACAATGGAGTTGTTAGACACAGTATCTGCCCTCAAGGAACTTAACACCATACAGACAATCTTCCCCCTTGTTATCATCATCAGGCTTTATTGATCATCTGCTGACTTTGAAGTAGACTACTGGGTACCTACTGTAAACTCACTGAGGGCAGGGAATGTGTTTATAATAATAATAATAATAATGATGATGACATTTGTTAAGTGCTTACTATGTGCAAAGCACTGTTCTAAGCACTGGGGGGATACAAGGTGATCATGTTGTCCCATGTGAGGCTCACAGTCTTAATCCCCATTTTACAGATGAGGTAACTGAGGCTCAGAGAAGCTAAGTGACTTGCCCAATGTCACACAGCAGACGTGGCGGAGCAGGGATTAGAACCCATGACCTCAAGTGCTTAGTACAGTGCTCTGCACACAGTAAGCACTGAATAAATATGATTGAATGAATGAATGAATGACTCCCAAGCCCGTGCTCTTTCCACTGAGCCATGCTGCTTCTCTCCTAAGAGCTTAGTACAGTATTCGGCACACAGTAAGTGCTCAGTAAATTCATTCATTCATTCAATTGTATTTATTGAGCGCTTACTGTGTGCAGAGCACTGTACAATAAATACAACTGACTAACTGAAATGCACTGACTGGGGCACCACTATAATGGACACATACTGTGTATGGAACAGGGTACTATTTGGAAACATACAATATAAACAGAAGGCAGAGCCCCTGCCCATTTACTGGGAGAGATGGGGAGACACTTATTTCATGCATACAATGGGAACAAAATTAAAAATATTGATTCAACTGGTAAAACTAAAGGTAAGCAAAAATGAATAATAATGATTACTAATTATTAAGTGCTTACTCTATGCAAAACGCTGTGCCAAATACTGGGTAGATTCAAGGTAATTAGGTCAGACCCAGGAGGTAGTGTGGTGTAGTGAAAAGAGATTAGGTCTGGGAATGAGGAGACAAGTTCTAGTCCAGGCCCCAGCTATGCCACTGACCTGCATCACACTTAAATAGTAGCTTAAACTCCCTGTGCCTCAGTTTTCTCTTCTGTAAAGTGCGGTTAAGATAACTGTTCTTTCTCTCTCTCGGACTATGAGTTACCTGTGGGACAAAGACTATGTCTGCTCTTATTAACATGGATCTGCCCTAGAGCTTGGCACATAGTAATGCCAATACTATAGTAACAGTAATATTAATAGTAGTACTAGAAATAGTGGTGGTAGTAGTAGTAGTAATAATAATAATGGTGGTGGTGGTGGTGGTGGTGTGTGAATGCAAGGAAAATGACTAGTGGATAACCTGCTCATAATGGGGAGATCAGTCAGGGAAGACCTCCTGAAGAAGGTGGTTTTTAGGGGGTTTGGGAGGTGAGGAGAACTGTGTCCTGGAATATGAGTAAGGAGGGCTCAAGCAAAGGGTGGGAGACAGAAGAGTCAAGAGTGAGGAACAAAGAGTGTAAACTGGGGTGTAGGGGGAGGAGAGAGCCTTGAATCCAACAGCCAGGAGTTTGATTTGGAGGGAAATGGGGGTCTATTGCACTGCCATACCTAAATGACATAGAGAAAGACGGCCATGAGTACGAGCCCACTGGGGAAGCCTGAGACAAAGCAAAGCAAGACAGAAACAGACACAGGCCGAGAAGCGAGGCTGAAAATCTGGGACCTCTTCAAGTTGCCTCCGTGGACAAGTCCTCTTAGGCCTCTTTCTCCATATGGCAGAGTGATCCCCTCAGCTGTGCCTCTGCCATTTTGGGGGTCTGATGTTCCTGGAGCTGCTTTTTTCCCGGCCCCAACTGTCCCAGGGGACCCCTACCCCCACAGGTGGGTACCCAGGAATTGAGTCATGCATTCACCCCCAGTTGGAGAGAAGTGGGGTGCAAGAGTGACACCAAGAGCCAGCTGCAGGAGGAGCCTAGAGGGCCATGGATAATTTCACCCTCACAGAGCTGGTGGGATGTCCCCACCCTGAGCATGGCTGGGCAGGTGAACCTCGGTCCTGTTGGTGGAGGCAGGGAGGGGCAGAAGTGTCCCTCGCAGGTGGCTGAGTGGAGCCACGGTGGGTCTCGCGGCAGGGGAGGCAGCCTGGGCGCTCTGGACGGCTCTACCTCTGCAGCGGCAAGATCGATTGTCGGTGACGACACTGGGCTGGGTCCACCCAAGAGACAGGCTGCTCGGGGCTGGGAAGGTGATGCCCCTGCCCCCCAGGAGGCGATGCCATAAAGCCGGGAACCCAGGGGACCTCACTCGCACTCCTCTCGTCTCCCCGATGGAGCTACTGCACAAGACCTGGGACTTCCTCGCCCAACACAAGAGTGTGATGGGCTACAGCCTCCTGCGGCTGCTGACAGTGGGAGGGGAGATCCTGTTCTCCCTGTCGGCATTCCAGTGTCCCTGTGGCGACGGGAGCTTCACCTATGGGCTAGTGTACCTCCTGGCCCCGGCCCTGGCCCTGCTGCTTCTGGGCTATATCCTCAACGGCCAGACCTGGAAGCTCTTCACGGGCATCTGGCTGAACCCGCGGAAAGTCTTCCCACCCGAGAAGCGCTGCCATTTCTTTTACATCCTCGGGAAGATCTCCCTGCAGGTGTGCATCGCCCCAGCGATGTGGATGTCCGTGGCCCTGCTCAACGGCCAGTTCTACGTCTGTGCCTTGAGCGGCTCGCCCGGACCCTGGCGCCGGGCCAGGCTGTGTGCCAACAAGTCCGGCCTGTGCCTGGAGGAGCTGCCATGGGTGGCCTGCAACCAAACCATCCTGCCCCCAGCCCAGGCTGAGGACATCGTACGGGAGCTGCGAGCAGAATCGCAGGTGAGCACAGTGGTCATGGGGTGGACTGGGGGTTGAGGTTGTCTGCACTGTGTTTTGGTGTACATACAGAGGGATGAGAAGCAGCATGGAGTAGTGGGTAGAGCACAGGTTGGGACTCAGAAGATCATGGGTTCTAATCCTGGGTGTGCCACCTGTTTGCTGTGTGAATTTGGGCAAGTCATTTAACTTATCTGTGCCTCAGTTACCTCATCTGCAAAATGAGGATTGAGACTGTGAGCCCCACGTGGGACAGGGACCGTGTTTAACACAATTTGTTTGTTGGATTATGCAGAACATTGAACTTGGCATCTACTTGTGTGCAGAGCACCGTTTTGGGACAACTATTGTGTGCAAAGCACTATAGTAGACTCCTACTGTAGTTTTGTGGGATCAGATTGCATTACATCTACCCCAAAGCCTAGCACTGGGCTTGGTACCTAGTAAGGGATCAACAAATGCTAGTTATTAGGAGCAGATGATGGGTCTTGAGGGTCTTGGATTGATACAAAAGAGCCTTTGGGTCAGGGCTGGGGGAAAAAACCACACTCCATTATGGGGAAGCTTCCCTTCATCCTTGATCTGTTCCTGACTCAATCACTGCTGCTCCTTGCCATCACTGAAACCTGGCTCTCCCTAGACAACACGGTCTCCCCTTCTGATCTCTAAAAAGGGGGCCTCACCTTCACCCACTACGCCAGACTCACTGGGAAAGGCTCACTGGGAAAGGAGGAGGTGTTGGCTTTCTTCTTGCACCCTAATGCTGCTTTCACACCAACCCACCTCCCCCATCCCCTTTTTTCCCTTCCTTCGAAGCCCATATCATCCGCCTCTACCACCCACTCCAGATAATAATAATTATTATTATTATTATGGTATTTGTTAAGCATTTACTATGTGCCAAGCACTGTTCTAAGCGCTGGGGTAAATACAGGATAATCAGGTTGTCCCACGTAGGACTCACCGTCTCAAACCTCATTTTACAGATGAAGTAACTGAGGCACAGAGAAGTGAAGTGACTTGCCCAAGGTCACACAGCAGACAAGTGGCGGAGCCGGCATCAAAACCCATGACCTCTGACTCGCAAGCCCATGTTCTTGCCATTAAGTCATGCTGCTTCTCAATTTAAGCGCTTACTACGTGCCATGCACTGTTCTAAGTGCTGGGCTAGATACAAGGTTATCAGATTGCCCCACATGGGGCTCACAGTCTTAATTACCATTTTACAGATGAGGTAACTGAGGCACAGAGAAGTTAAGTGACTTGCCCAAAGTCACACAGCTGACAAGTGGAGGGGCAGGGATTAGAACCCATGACTTGTGACCCCCAACACTGTGCTCTTTCCACTAAACCACGCTGCTTCTCGTAGATTCTAGAAACGGTCACCTACCACCCACCGTGTCCCTCCTCCAACTATTTTAAAGACGTTGATTCCTTTCTCATATTTTTTCTCTCTTTCTCCATCCCTATATTGATTGTTGGGTACTTCAATATCCACATAGATATTCCTGACAACCCTCCCACTGCCTGCTTTCTATCACTCCTCAACTTGACTGACCTCCTGCTCCGCCCCACCTCACCCATTCGCCAACTTGGGCACATACTCAATCTCATCATCTCTCGCCACTTGCACAATCTCTACCTTCACCAACTCCGAAATCCCTCTATCTGACCACAACCTCCTCCCCTGCCTTCTCTCCCACACACCTCTTCCCTGCAAATCTGGGCTGTTCCCCCACAGAGGCCTCCGATCTTTTGGCCCCATCCATTTTTCTCAAGTCATCGTGCCCCATTTAGCCTCCACACCCAAACTACCTTCCCTTGTTGACCAAATCAATGATAACACCACCCTCTCTACTGAACTCAAGTCATTCGCTCCCCTATCCCTTCGTTGATCTTGTATCCCTACCCCACAGCCCTGGATCACCTGCACATTCCACCTCCTTTGCTCTTGTGCATGAGCCTCAGAATATTGCTGGCAGAAATCTAGGCATCAGGCCAACTTCGTCCACTTCAAGTTTATTCTTTCATGCTTTAACACTGCACAATAATCTGCCCAGCAAAATTATTTCTCTGTCCTTATTGACACCCATGGCCATTGCCCTTATCAGTTTCTCCAAATGTTTAACTCCCTCCTCAAACCTCCTTCCTCCTGCCTTCCCTACTCCTTGCCCCCAGTAACTTGGCCTCCTACTCTATTGAGAAAATTGAAACTACCAGGAATGATCTCCCTAAATTCTCTCCTGCCTCTTCCCAGTCCCTTCCCCTTCTTCAACTCTCCCATCTTTTTCCAGTTGTATCTCTAGAGGAGATATCCTGCCTCCTCTCAAAATCCACCCCCTCCACCTGCACATCCTACTCCATTCCCTTGGACCTTATCAGAGAAGCAGCATGGCGTAGTGAATAGAGCAAGGGCCTGGGAGTCAGAAAGTCATGAATTCTAATCCCGGCTCCACCATTTATCTGCTGTGTGACCTTGGGCAAGTCACTTTACTTCTCTGTGCCTCAGTTACCACATCTGTAAAATGGGAATCATGACTGTGAGCCCCGCTTGGGACAGGGACTGTATCCAACACAATGTGCTTGTATCCACCCCAGCACTTAGTACAGTACCTGGCACACAGTAAGCACTTAACACCATTATTATTATTAAAATGCTTGCTCCCTTCTTCCTTCCTTAACTGCCATTTTCAACTGCTCACTCTCCAGTGGCTTTTTTGCCGCTGCTTTCAAACATGTCCATGTCTCCCCTTCTTAAAAATACTCTCCCTTGACCCCATGGCTCCCTCCAGTTATCACCCCATCTCCCTCCTACCATTCCTTTCCAAACTCCTTGAGTTGTCTACACCAGCTACCTCAAATTCTTTTCCTCCATTTCTCTCCTTGACACCCTCAAATCTGGCTTCCATCCCCTTCACTCCATAGAAACTGCCCTCTCAAAGGTCACAAATGATCTCCTACTTGCCAAATGTAATAGCCTCTACTCTAACCTAATCCTCCTCGACCTTTCAGCTACCTTCAACACTGTCAACCACCCCCATCTCCTGGAAACGTAATCCAACCTCAGCTTCATTGACACTCTCCTCCCCTAGTTCTCCTCATCTCTTTGGCCACTCATTCTCAGTCTTCCACCGGCTCCTCCTCTGCCTTCCACCACCTAACTATGGGAGTCCCTCAAGGTTCAGTTCTGGTTCCCCTTTTATTCTCCATCTATACCCACTCAGAGAATTCATTCACTCACATGGCTTCAACTATTATCCTTATGTGGAAGATACCCAAATCTACATCTCCAGCCTTCATCTCTCTTCCTCTCTGCGGTCTCGCATTTCCTTCTGTCTTCAAGACATCCCTATTTGGATGTCCTCCCATCACCTCAAACGTAGTATGTTTAAAATAGAATTTATCATCTTCCCACACAAATCCTGTCCTCCGCCTGACTTTCCCACCACGGTAGACGGCATCACCATATTTTCTGTCTCACAAGCCTGTCACCTTGGTGTTATCCTTAACTCCTCTCTCCCATTCAACCCACATATTCAATCCACCACTAAATCCTGTCGGTTTGACCTTCACAACATCACGCTGAGAAACAGGGTGGCTTAGTGAAAATAGCATGGGCTTGGGAGTCAGAGGTCATGGGTTCTAATCCCAGCTCCACCACTTGTCAGCTTGATGGCTTTGAGCAACTCATTCAACTTCTCTGTGCCTCAGTTACCTCATCTGTAAAATGTGGATTAAGACTGTGAGCCCCACGTGGGGCGTCCTGATAACCTTGAATCTACCCCAGTGCTTAGAACAGCACTTGGCACATAGTAAGTGCTTAACAAATACCATTATTACTATTATTATTATTATCATCATTATTAATAATAAAATCCTCCCTTTCCTCTCCATCCAAACTGCTACCACATTAATTCAATCCCACCTGGACTACTGTATCAGCCTCTTGCCTCCTGTCTCTCCCAACTCCAGTCCTTACTTCACTCTGCTGCCTAGATCCTTTTCTACAAAAACATTCAGGCCATGTTTCCCCAGTCTTCAAGAAACTCCAGTGGTTGCCCATCTACCTCCATCAAACTGAAACTCCTCACCATTGGCTTTAAAGAACTCAATCACTTTGCCCCGTCCTACCTCACCTCAATGTTCTCCTATTACAATCCAGACAGTACACTTTACTCCTCTAATGCTAATCTTCTCACTGTTCCTCAACCTCATCTATCTAGCTGCTGGCCTCTTGCCCACATCCTGCCTTTGGCCTGGAATGCCCACCCTTCTCATATCCAACAGACAAATACTCTCTCCACCTTCTAAGCCTAATTTTTTTATGGTTATTGAAGGCACATCTCCTCCAAGAGGCCTTACCTGACTAAGTCCACTTTTCCTCTTCTCCCACTCCTTTCTGCATTGCCCTGACTTGCTCCCTTTATTCATCACCCCTCCCAGCCCACAGCACTATGTGTACATCTGTAATTTATTCATTTATATTACTGTCTGTCTCCCCCTCTAGACTGTAAACTCGTGGGCAGGGAATGTACCTGTTTATTGCTATATTGTACTCTCCAACGTGCTTAGTTCTGTGCACTGTACATAGTAAGTGCTCAGTAAATACAGTTGGTTGACCGACTGACTGATTCTTTTTGAGGCAGACTCAATCCCAGGCAGAGGGAGAGAAGCAGGAAAGAGAAACTCTTTCTCCCTCTTGGACTTGGCACTTATTTCTCAGGGTTCTTTCTGGGCTGTTACCCTGTTGGACTGTCTGTCATGGCCTAATGGATAGAGCATGAGCCCGGGAGTCAGAAGGATCTGGGTTCTAATCCTGCCACTGCCACACTTAATAATAATAGTAATAATAATGACATCTATTAAGCGCTTGCTATGCGCAAAGCACTGTCACTTGTCAGGTCACTTAGTTTCTTTGTGCCTCATTTGCTTCATCTGTAAAATGGGGATTAAGACTTTGAGCCCATTAAGACTGTGAGCCCCAGGTGGGACAGGGACTGTGTCCAACCTGATTAACTTGTTTCTACCCCAGTGCTTACTATTGGCACATAGTTAACACTTAACAAATACCATTAAAAAAATGGGCTGTCCTGCCAGTACCAAAGAGGATCCTGGGGACTCTTCCCACTGGCAGTAATGGATGCTGCTTCTCTTGTTTGGGTTGGGCTGAAGTTGCCTGGTTATTTCTTCCCCAGTGTGTTCATCTTCCCGTTCCTAGGCAGGGCACCTCCTGTAGGCCAGGAACTGTGACACCTTCGAGTATCTTTATGCCTCTGCTGGACGCCTAGCCCAGTGCCCTGGGCATTGTAAGCACAAACACATAGCAGAAATCAAGCCATCACTAAGACTTGTTCCCCAGGATATGGCAGAAGTAGCATGGCTGACTGCTCACTCTGGGGTTACTCTGCAGCTGTTTCCTATTTGGGGTTTGGGTGGGGAAAGGAGTGGGAAGTGAAGAGAGGAGGCTCAGGAAGGATGGGAGGGTGGACAGTAGAGAATTGGCAGGGAGAGAAATAGGGAGGCAGGGAGAGCAGATAAAAAGGCAAATAGAGGGAAGTGGGGAGGCGAGAAAGAGAAGTTGTCCTGTCACAGTGTACTTTCTTCATTCAATGGTATTTATTGAGCACTTACTGTGTGCAGAGCCCTGTACTAAGCACTTGGGAGAATACAACAATGAACAGACACATTCCTTGCCCACTTCCATAGACTGGAGGAATTGGGGGGCCCGGGGGAGAAGGTAGCAGCTCTATTGATCAAGCTCCATCTGATGATGGATTTCTCTTTGTGAACCTGAATGTTCCAGGGTTCTGCTTTTCCTCCAGATCATCGGCTGGGGCTTCATCTCATCCACCATGCTCATCTTGCTGCTGGCCACCTGCTATGGCCACTGCCGGTCCAACATGAGCCATGTCCAGATGAAGTTCTGGAAAATCTACCAGGATGAGGAAGTGGCCCAGCTGGACAAGAAGTTCAAGGACTACGCCGTCCAGATGAGTGCGAGGAACCTGGCCAACTTCTTCAAGGAGGAGAGTCCAGAGTCCTTTGCCCTGCCTAGTTTCCAGGATTGGGAAGGTGCCTCGGTGGTGGACTCCTTCAGTGTGACTGAGGAGATTCTGAGCAGTCTCCATAAGATGGTGGAGAGAGACAGGAAGGGCTGCAGCCCCACTACTGGGGCGGCGGGAAATCTGACTCAAGCTAAGCAGCAGCATGATCCTGCCCAAACACTCTGTCAGCTAGTGGGGAGCTGAATCTTCTCCTCATCTGGCTGAGACCTGTTTCCTTCTGGAATGCAACTCCTTCTTTATCATCATTGTCATCATCACTGTTGTCATCACCACTATCGCCAGTATTTATGGAGGGTCAGCTGGGAGCAAAGCACTAGACCGGACACACAGTGTGTACAGATCACTGGTCTGGAAACCTGTTGTGAATAGAGCACTGCACTGGACACCTACTGTGTAGAGAGCATTGGTCTGGACATCTCGATGCAGAGTAATATGCTGAACACCTTCTGTGTGCTGAGTATTGCCCTAGGTAGGTACAGCAGAAAGCAGGCCCTGGGTTGACCAAATGGCTTTTTCCTATTTTTTGGTTTTGGGTGGGGAAAGCACGGGGAAATGGAGAGGAGGGTCAGGAAAGAAAGGGAAAGGGGGATGAGGGGAAGCTGGCAACCAGCAAGGAGAGGATAGGAAGGAAAGTGAGCACTTAGAGCAGTGCTCTGCACACAGTAAGCGCTCAATAAATATGATTGAATAAATGAAAGTAAAGTGGAGAAAGGAATAATTAGAGGGAATGAGGGAGAGTTGAGGTGTGAGAAGCGAGGCAGAAAAAGACATGATGCCCTACCCTTGAGAAGCAGCATGGCTCAGTGTAAAGGGCACTGGCTTGGGAGTCAGAAGTCATGGGTTCTAATCTCAGCTCCACCACTTGTCAGTTATGTGACTTTGGGCAAGTCATTTAACTTCTCTGCCACAGTTACCTCATCTGAAAAATGGGGATTTAGACTGTGAGCCCCATGTGGGACAACCTGATTACCTTGTATCCCCCACAGAGCTTAGAAAAGTGCTTGGCACAAAGTAAGCACTAAACAAATACCATCATTATTATTATTATTACCTCCAAGTTTTGACTTCAAAGAGGTAAACAGTAGATCTAAATTACTAAATTCATTCATTCATTCAATCATATTTATTGAGCGCTTACTGTGTGCAGAGCACTGTACTAAGCGCTTGGAAAGTACAATTCTGCAACAGATAGAGACAGTCCCTATCCAACAACAGGCTCACAGTCTAGAAGGGGGAGAGATGCTTAACAATACCATCAAAGGATCCTGCAGCAATCAGTAGGTACTCAGAAATTTGTTTGGTATGTGAAAGAAATCCGTTTAGAGTAGTGTGCCCTAATGGAAAAAGCATGGGGCTGGTTGTCAGGTGACGCAGGTTCTGGAACTGGCTCCGCCACTTGCCTGCCATGTGACCTTGGGCAAGTCACTTAATCCCTGTACCTCGGTTTCCTCATCTTTCATTGGACTCATGTTCTGGTCTATAAACCCTTTCAACTCTCCACTGGTAGACGTTATTCCAACATTTTTTGCTATCATGTCAGATGCTATTCTTCTCCAGATTCTCTAAAACCACAAAAAGATAGCTTTGGTCATCCTCAGAAACTTTGGTGAAGAAACATCTTGTCGTGGGGTCCAAGGAGGAGGAGGAGGTGTCAGGAGTGGTGTTGGCCTGGCAAAGGGGCCAGGGTCCATCCATCCATCCATCAATCAATCAATTACTATTTATTGACTACTTACTGTATGCACAGCACTGTACTAAGCATTTGGGGAAGTTTGATACAACAGACTTGGTCATGATCCCTACCCTCAAGAAGCTTATAATCTAGTGGGGAAGACACCATAGTTAAGTGTGAGAATTGATACAGGCACAAGAGAATAGATAATCAAGGTGCCTGAGGAAACCACATAATTAGGTTTGGGGAGTGTTAATTTGGGTAGGTATTCTGGAGGAGGTGACTTTTAGAGACCCTTTGCAGAAGGAGAGGGAGAGGGTTTGGGACCCTGAGGGTGGGAGAGAAGCAGGGGCATGAAAGGCATGAGTGATTCGTTGAGGTGGGAGAGAAGAGAGCCAGACAATGGGAGGCAGAGCTGGGAAAAGGAATGGCTTATGAAGAGCAGCAGCCACACAGGCCTACAAGGCAGCCAGCTCCAAGGGCCCACCTGACTTGGGAGAGAAGGGGGCTGCAGGCTGAGGAAAGGTGCTGCTAAGCCCCTGGCTCCAACTCCTAGGGTCCATATGACGGGGAGAGAAGGGGCTGTGAACTGAGGGGAGGCTCTACTAGGCCCCCGACTCCAACTCCAAGGGTCTGTGTGACTGGGCGAAAAGGAGGCTGCATGCTGAGGGAAGGCAATTCTAGGCCCTCCATTCCCAGCTTCAGTGATGAGCTTGACTGGGAGGGAAGGGGGCTGCGGGCCGAAGAATGGTGCTGCTAGGCCCCACCAAATCCAGCTTTATGGGTCTGCGTGACTGAGAAGGAAAGGGGCTGGCGGTCTGAGGAAAGTTGCTACTTGACTGGAAGGGAAGGAGGCTGCAGGCTGTGGGAAGGCCCGGCCACACTCTGAGAGGTTTCTGGGTAAGCGCTTAGTACAGCGCTCAATAAATACAATTGAATGAATGAATGCCAGGCCCTTGGCTCCAGCTCCAAGAGTCCACGTGACTAGGAGGGAAGTGGGCTGTAGGCTGAAGGGAGGCCCGGCCATACTCTGAGAGGTTTCTGGTAAGTCAGCCTGCAGGCCAGGGCTTATGAAGAGCAGCAGCCATGCAGGCCTACACGACAGCCAGCTCCAAGGGTCCACCTGACTGGGAGCAAAGGGAGCAGCAGGCTGAGGGAAGGTGCTGCTAAGCCCCTGGCTCCAACTCCAAGGGTCCACGTGACTGGGGGGAAGGAGGTGCGGGCTGAGGGAAGGCACAGCTAGGCCCCCAGTTCCATCTCCAAGAGTCTGCATGATTGGGAGGGAAGGTGCTGCTAACACCTCCAGGTCCAACTCCAAGGGCTCCCTTAACTGGGAGGGAAGGGGACTGCTGGCTGATGAAAAGGTGCTGCTAGGCCTCCAGCTCCAAGAGTCCGCATGACTAGGACGGAAGTGGGCTTAGGGAAGGCGGGTAAGCCAACCTCTGGGCTGGGACAAGAGAACACAGGAACAGAAAGTCTCTATTTCTGTTTTTCTACGGAATAAAAAAACCACCAAACTTTTGGTTCCGGGAAGGTGGCTCTGAGACCTTTTGAAAATGAAGTAAAGGCCCCAGCACTATGTGTCCTTCTCAGAGATCAGTGGGATGAGATGGGCCCCAGGAAGACAGTCCCAGGTTTGGGGGCTACATAGAGTCTACCTCCCCAGCTGCAGTGCTCTAACAGGACCCAACCTCCTCCCTTTTGGAGTGCCTCATGATTGTCCAGCTCTGCTGGGGTCCCCTTATTCAACCATGCAGCAGCAGGGAGGATGGGCAGGTGTGGGAGGGGAGAAAGTCAGAACAGGTGCTCCCAGCTTATCAGTGGGCTTGTGTATTCAGAGACTCAGGCCCCATGCTTGGAAAGCCCCACTCCTGACCTCCTTGTAGAGAGCTACCCCCAGTCCTGGGCCTGGCTTCACACCCCCAATGAAGGTTCCTCATGGGTGGGGATGGGGGTAGGGGGCAGGGGACATTTGGACATTTAAACAACTTTCTGAAGACCTGAGGGTGGACTGGGCTTGCCAGAAAGGAACAGCAACTGAAATGAATGACTACCTGAGGGTGTTTATTATCATTACTGCAGAATAAGCACATTAGCTAGGGGACAGACAGATAGACAGATGGAACAGGCTAACTAGCATTTGAAGTGAGTCTCAAATCAGAGATTTTTTTAAAGTGGTATTTGTTAAGCTTTTACTATGTGGAGAAGCAGCGTGGCTTAGTGGAAACAGCACGGGCTTGGGAGCCAGAAGTCGTGGGTTCTAATTCTGGCTCTGCCACTTAGCTGTGTAATTTTGGGCAAGTCACTTAACTTCTCTGTGCCTCAGTTACCTTATCTGTAAAATGGGAATTAAGACTGTAAGCCCCCTATGGGACAACCTAATTACCTTGTATCTACCCCAGTTCTTAGAACAGTGCTTGGCACATAGTAAGCACTTAATAAATATCAGCATTATTATTATTATGTGCCAGGCACTGTATTAAGTGCTGGGGTAGATACAAGCTAGTCAGGTTGGACACAGTCCATGTCATACATGGGGCTCACAGTCTTAATCCCCATTTTACAGATGAAGAGAACTGAGGCATAGAGAAGTTAAGTGACTTGCCCAAGGAGAAAGTGGCAGAGTCTGGATTAGAACCCAGGTCATTCTGATTCCCAGGCCCATGCTCTATCCATTAGGCTGAGAAGCAGCGTGGCTCAGTGGAAAGAGCCCGGGCTTTGGAGTCAGAGGTCATGGGTTCGAATCCTGGCTCCACCACAAGTCTGCTGTGTGACCTTGGGCAAGTCACTTAACTTCTCTGAGCCTGTTACCTCATCTGTAAAAATGGGGATTAAGACTGTGAGCCCCACGTGGGACAAGTTGATCACATTGTATCCCCCCCAGCACTTAGAACAGTGCTTTGCACATAGTAAGCGCTTAACAAATGCCATCATCATTATTATTATTATTATTATTAGGCATTGCTTCTCAGATTGAGAAGAGTTGATTACTCTATCAACTCCACCAGGATTGACAAAGCACCTCCCAGGCCCAGGGTACCGTGTGAATCCAATCGTGTTGTATCTACCTCAGGGCTTAGCACATAATACCACAGATATGGTTTTTTATTATTATTATTATTGTTATTTTGTGTAATCAGTACCTTAAAGCATTCTCCTAACACAATAGATGTTCAAAATAAAGGTCTGCTCTAAGGTGGTGTCCCGCACTGAATTGGTCCTGGGTGTGCTGAGTTTATAGTAATAATAATGGTATTTGTTAAGCACTTATTATAAGCCAAGCACTGGGGTAGATACAAGATAGTCAGGTAGGAACCAAACCCTGTCCCACATGAAGTTGACAATCTAAGAAGGAGTGAGTACGAGTATTGAATCCCTATTTTACAGAAGAGGAAACTGGGGCATTGAGAAGTTAAGTTACTTGCCCATTATCACACAGCAGGCAAGTGGCTGGGATTAGAACCCAGATCCTCAGACTCTAGAGACCTGTGCTCTTTCCAGTAGGCCACACTACTCCCCCAAGTGCCTGCTAAACTAAATGTACTTGGTTCTTGGGTGCACACCATAAAAGTAGAAGACACAAGTCATTGTCCAATGCGGAAACAGGCATGCACAGATTCTGTACATATAATAACAGCGAGAGGAAAAACAGAGATACAACTAATAACAATAATGTTAAGCAAAACAACGAATCAATAAATGGAATGAAGATATAGCTGCATGAGGGCAGAAGTGGCTGGCAGGGTGGGCGGACCAGATAGGTGGAGACCATTTAGAGAAGGCCTCCTGGAAAATGCATCGATGCTTTTTGGCAAAGCTAGTTTTGGTTTCTGCTCCCAAGTCCTTGAAGATGGAATGAGGCAAATCTTCATGGACAGGACCGGTGGCATCTGAACATTCCTGCTAAGGGCATCCTGGGGGCCTGAACCTGCAGACTGGCCCAGCAGGTCAGAGATGCTGCGATTTTACAAGCGAAAAGGCAAGGTGGCCGGAAGGCGTTTCCTGGGTCCAGCCGCATGCTCTTCCGGCTGATTGAGTCCGTCCCAAGCCTGCATCTTGATTTCCAGACTCAAAGGGGCCGCTGCACCCTCTGCTCGGCTCCTCCATCTAAAGCACCCTCCGCGAGCACACCGCCTGCCCTCGCTCACTTGTTCCGCCTCCGCCTCTTCTCCTCCAGCTTCTTCAGGAAGGTTATGCCGATCTCGGTCACATTGTCGCCCTTCAGCCTGTCCTGCAGGAATGTGACGCTGGCTGCTAGGTGGACCTGGAAAACACCATGTCTGGCTCAGTGCCCTGAAAAATGCCACCCGTTCTCTCTGGGGCCCATGGCCTGGCTGATGTCTTGGCCACAATGGGAACGGTGGCCAGAGCAGAAGACCGAGACTCCCATCCTTCCTGCAGGAGCAGCAGGACTTAATTTATTCCCAGGCCTGTCAGGACACAAGGCCTCAGAACCTCTGGGCTTGGCTGCCCAAGGCTTCAGTACTTCTGGGGTTGGCTGTCAATTATAAAAGCCTAGGTAAGATCTCTCTCTTAGATTTATCCATGTCTTAGATTTTGTCAGCATCCGACAATGGTTCCACACTTGTAGCTTCCTCTCAGACAACATCTTTACATGACTGAACAACCCGGGATCATTGTTCTTGAAGCAACATGGCCTTGTGGGAGTCAGAAGGACCTCCATTTTAATCCTAGCCCTGCCACATGTCTGCTGTGTGAAGTCACTTCACTGCTCTGTGCCTCAGTTTCCTAAGATGTAAAATGGGGATTAAGACTGTGAGCCCTATATGAGACATGGCCTGTGGCCGACCTGATTAGCTTGTATTTACCCCAGTGCTTAATACTGTGCCCGGAACATACTAAGCGCTTAACAAATACCATTTGAAAAAAAATGACGATGCCCCTGCCTGCTCACCCTGTCGTTTGACATCATCCCCTGAATCCCACTCCCTCTCATTTCAAAGTAAGCAGAGATTCCCTCTTCCAACCCCAGAGAGGCCAGCCCCAGTCTGGACCTGCCCATACAGCACTAAGCTGCAGATCTGTGCTTGGGGTTGGAGGACAGACCCAAGTCCCCCAACCTCCCCTTCCAGGTGGCGTTTTTTACCCCCACAAATCTCTGAAGCCTTCAGAGTGCAGAGGGTCCTCATCGGGAAATGACCAGGGACTCTCACCTCCAAACACTCGTGATATCGCGTAGCTAACCTAGCCGGGACTTCTACCGACAAATGGATCCTTCAATTATCTCTCTGATGTGGATTTGCCATAAATAATTCTGCCATCGGTCAAACGGCAGAGTCATTTGAATCACCACATTGAGACCTTTAGAGGCACTGCAGCATTAAAAACGTTGTATAAATAAATGATGAATATAAAATTAAACATTGAAATTAGAGGCATGAATATTTTATACTCAAGCCTTCTTTCTTCTTTCTAAAACATTTTCCTTTCCCAGCCCCTCAAAGACACCATTGGCCTAACTTTCGTGCATTCATCAGGATTTGCTGAGGTAAAAGCGTGTGAAATACCCATACGCTGGACCCCAAGTTATCTGCTCTGTTCAAATGTAAGAGGCTAAGTATTATTTCCAAACAATAATGATGATGATGATAATAATGCTCCAAATTTGTAGCTGTCTTTCAAATTTTTCCCTAAGCACTTTCCCATCACTGATTCTCATTTTGTCCACATAAAATCCCTATGAGCCAGGGAGAGGTAGGGGTAATTATTCCTTTTTATAGAAGAGGAAACTGAGGCACAGAGAAGTTCAATGACTTGCCAGAGGTCACACAGCAGGGCAGGGGCAGAACTAGAACTAGAACTTTCTGGCCATGGGCTTTCCAATGGATCAGTGACTGTTTTTTTTTCATTTTAGGCTTTTGTTGGGGTGTTTGCCACATCCAGCATGGGTCCATCTTAGATTGACCCAATGCAGTGAGTAGATCAAAGCCACAGGCAGTTCTGAGCCCTGGTTCCATTCTGAAAAGAGATCCTTCTGGCCCTTCCAGCATATCCAGTGAAGGGCTCCACAGCCATGTCAATCCAGGGTCTTCACCATCATTCCCCACCCAGCCCTGGATCACCTGCATCCCCTTTCCTCCCCCTCTTCTTTGCTTCTCTCAGGTGTTGGCAGCCCTACAAAGTCCCACCAGTGCAGCCACGAGAGGAGAAGAGATTTAAGGCCACAATGCCCACTGTTTGCACATATCCCCTCCCCAGGATGACTGATGAGCATAAAGGCCTGGTTTTATTTTGAGTAGGGGCTGAGGTTGTGAGAGGAGTGGGCCTTTTGGGGCACCATGAAGCCAAATTTGACTTTATGGGCAGAGATCCTTCTGTTGGACAAAGATTCCCCAAAAATTGTTGTTGAGGTGGCTATCACCTTTTTCAAGCTTACGAAGGTTCAGTTCAGCAGGTTCAGCTGCTAAAGAGGAGGGGGCAGGCAGGACAGGGAGGCAGGGTGGGACTCTCTCAGTGGCCATGTTGGGTGTGGGCAAACGGGGGTTTTAGAGCAACCATTTTTGCATTTCCCTGGGGCGTCACTTGTCTCTATCAGCCTTCATAAGACCCCTTGCCCCGGGTTCTGGACCCAATCCCCACCCCCACAGGCCTGGGGACTGAGCTGGGGCTCCAGTCTAGGCCCAAAAGGGTCCAAAGATGCCCATGTGACTCATCTTAGACATCCTCCCTGCCACATCCAAACTGCCCCTCTCCCACACCTCCCAAAGTTGTGGAAGAGCCTAGGACTGGAAGTCAGGAATGCTAGGACAGAGAGTATCTGCTGCCAATAATTCATTCTTTCAGTCTTATTTATTGAGTATTTAGTGTGTACAAAGCATGGTACTAAGTACTTGGGAGAATACAACACAGCAACAGACACATTTCCTGCATACAGCGAGCAATAAGCAACATATAGTGGCTGCCGAGTGCTCTCGTATGGAGCTTCCCACATTCAAAACCAGAGGGGATTATGTCACTGATGCAGTAGTCTCAATGGGTGGGGTTTTCCACCCATCAGATCAGGGCAAATAGTCAACAGGCAGATTTGCCTACCAATCAGATCCTGCCTGAAGGGCTCCATTCGGAGAAGGGGGCTGGAAAGGCAAATCATAAACCAATGTTTTAATTGGAAGAATGAGACCTGGAAGCCATTCATTTGTCCTAGGAGTCGTAGATGAGCAAGAAGCTGACTCTAGGTGTGGTAAGGAGGGAGCAATTGGTGGTGGGGCCTGTGGTCAGCAGGCGGACTGCACAGACCTAATAAGGCAGCAACACTCCATGTATGGATTCGACAACTATGCTCAGAAGCTTCTGAGTGTGCTTGTAGACCTGGGTTGAGCCAGGCTTGGAGAAAGCTGTGGAGGCTAACTCTAACCTTAACTGTAATTCTTTTTTTTTAAAAAAAAAAAACAGGGCCTACTGTACCTCCGAAAGAAGGTGAACTTAAAGTTGGAAGACCTCCTTTCCTCTTCTCCCACTTCCTTCTGCGTCATCCTGACTTATTCCCTTTATTCATTACCCCCTCCCAGTTCCGCAGAGCTCATATAAATATATGCAATTTATTTACTTATATTACTACCTGTCTCACTGTCTAGACTGTAAGCTCTAGACTGTGGGCAGGAAATGTGTCCATTCATTTTTGTATTGCATTCTTCCAAGCACTTAGTACAATGCTCTACACATCAGGAAGCACTCAGTAAATATGATCGACTGACTGACTGACTGCCCTGTGTCTCTATCAAAAGGGCTTTCACCAGGGATTCTGCCCACCGGGCAATGGCCTGGGCAGACTAACACTGACTCCCGGGCACCTCGGGAACATTACCATTTCCAGTGCCCCTCGTATGGCTCCACACAGCAGGCTGCAGTAGCAAAGTCCAGACCGCCCCGCCGGAAGCTCCTCCACGATATCTGACAGAGGGTTCTTGTCCAAGATGAGGGAAAACTCATTCGCTGTTGGACTGCTACAGGTGACGCTGGGCGTGATCCCCAGGTACATCTTGAAAGCCACCTACAGGGAGCGAAAGCACATTTCCCGAGAATTCAACTTGACCTAAGTGACTGGGGGATTCTCGTAAGTCCACACTTCCAATACGATGAACCTCATTAGTCTTATTAAGCGGAAACTAGCTCCCCCAGGCAGGGCCCAGGGAATAGTCCTCGCCACCCTGATAGTACCCACTGGAGCACAGAGATTTCCCCTGCCTCAGAGCTGCTCAGCACTGGGGCAGCACTTTGAAGGGAGTGAAATGACTCAAGAGTGTACGTAAAGTTCATAGACAAAACATGCGATCGGAGTCACTCCTGGGAAGAAGGTGTACCCTAGGGGTGGAGCACTGGACCAGAAACATATTCCATGACAGCATTGAAGGGGATTTCTAGGAAAGAGAAATAATTCAAAGGTACCAACCCCATACCACTGAATTTCTAGCTTTACCGTTCTAAGTCAAATTTGGGAGTTGCTCTGGTGCCACAGTAAGAATCCCATTTCCAGTGGCTCTTTGGTGCCTTGAACTCCCACAGTTCCAGATGTGGGGGTCAAAGGGCAACCCTGTAATCCAAGCCCAGACTGTCTAGAGACCAGATCATGAATCATGACTGGTTTCACCCTGGCCAGGTGACTACCTCTGCTCTTACAACTCCAGCAATCTTCCCCATCCAGAATGAGCCTGGGGCTTCAGGAGACAGCCCTTTCCAGACTCCCCAGGCCTCAGGCTGCTCCCCGAAGTGATGGGGCAAGGTTCCAACTTCTTTTGTTTTTATGACATTCATTATGCACTAGCTATGTGTCACATAAATACAAATTGTCAATTCTATGGTGTTTCCAGTGAAATGTATGGATCTGAAATTTGGACAGTGAAAAAACAAGATAGAAAGAGCATCGATCCTTTTGAAATGTGGAGAAGGCTTTTGCAAATACCATGGACTTCCCAAACAACAAACAAATGGGTTTTGGAGCAAATTAAGCCAACGTGGTCTTTGGAAGGCCAAATGACTAGACTTCAATTAGCATCATCAGGAGGACTAATTTTCGGAAGAAGACACTAATGTAAGGAAAAGTCCAGGGAAAACATGGAAGAGGCAGACCAGTGGATAGTTGGATAGAAATCATAACAATGATAATGGAAAAACTGTTAACAAGGTTAAGGATTATGGCAGAAAATAGAACATTTGGGGAAAATGTATCAATAGTGTTGCTATGAATCGGGAACGACATGACAGCACTTGATAGTAATGTGTCGAATGCTGTCATAAGTGCTGGGGTAGATACAAGTGAATTTGGCTGGACACAGTCCCTGTCCCAAATGGTGCTCAGAAACTAAGAAGGAGGGAGAACTTCTTTGACTTGAGGATGACTAGACTGGCCTCAGGAGCCAGAGAAATAGACCATAATAATAATAATAACAATAATAATAATAATAACAATAATTGTGTTATTTGTTAAGTGCACACTGTGTGCCAGGCACTGTACTAAGTGCTGGGATGGGTAAGAGCAAATCGAGTTGGACACAGTCCTTGTCCCACATCAGGCCCACAGTTTCAATCCCCATTTTACAGATGAGGTAACTTAGGCCCAAATAAGTAAAATGACTCACCCAAGGTCACACAGCAGACAAGTGGCAGAGCCAGGATTAGAACCCACAACCTTCTGATTCCCAGGCCTGTGCTCTAACCACTTGACATGCTGCTTCTACCCTCCCCAACCACCCACCCAGCCCCTGCCCAATGAAGAATTAATCTCCCTCACCCCCAGCTCTGTTCAGGCTCAGCTAGGATCCCCAAGGGGGTCAGCAAACTGCATCCTTCTCCCAGTCTCAATAAAATGCCAAGAGTGAAAAAAAGAAGAGGAGAGGAGAGGAGAAAGAAGCCTATCCAGCTCCCAGCCCAGAAGCCTTCCTGGAAAAGGGGCTTCTCCACCCTACCGTGCTCTCCAGCCACACCGCAGGGATGGAAGGACGGAAAAACTCAGAGGGCCCCAAGAGGTCAGGCTGCAGTCTGACCAGGAGGCGGCAACAGCGGAGCATATCTGGGAGAAAATACTCATTTCTGAAGAATGATATTGTTTCCCATCCAGCCCAAGACAAGAGGCAGCCCCTCCCTTAACCCTGGCTTTCATGACCCGATCAAATGCCCAGGCTGTTGATTTGGCCGGATGGGGAACATCTCTGCCCTGACCTCCCTTCCCACTGCAGGAATAGACAGACAGCTTTGTCGTACTTAGTTTAAGGGGGAGAAGGAGCAGGAGGCAGTCTAGGAGACAGGCCAGGAGACAGGCAAGGAGACAGCAATAGCAAATCATATCTGGGAGGAAATGACATCATTTCCCTCTGGGCAGGGACTCAGAATCGCTGCTGGGGCTGGGGGGGCCCGGCACTGGAGCCCAGTACCCGGTGCTGTTGGCCACCGAGGCTTCATTTCCCCATTCTGTCTGGGGGCTCCAGCCATGGAGAAGTTTCAGAGCGTCCTGAGAGTCCTGATGGACCGCAAAGTCGCCATCGGCTACAGCTTCCTGGCTCTGCTGACCATGGGGGGTGAGCGCCTGTTTTCTCTAGTGGCATTCCAGTGCCCCTGCAACAGGAACAACTTCCCATATGGGATGGTGTTCCTGCTGGCCCCTGCCTGGGTCCTGCTGGTCATCAGCTACTTCCTGAACAACAGGGCATGGAGGCTCTTCACCGGCTGCTGCAAGAGCTCCTTGAAGGCCACATCAGTGGGGTCACCAGCGTTTCGAAGGACGTGCCTCCGTGGCTTCTGCGTCTTTAGTCGGGTTACCCTGGAAGCGCTCGTGGCCCCGCTGATGTGGCTATCGGTGGCCCTGCTCCATGGAACATTCTACGAATGCGCCATGAGTGGTACGTCAGAGAAGGGCCTCCTGTGGGCGGTGTGTGAGGGCAAAAACCCCCAGTGCCAGGGGGAGTTACACAAGGTGGTCTGTGGGCAGGCGGCCCTGACTGCCCAGGACACACAGGAGCTGAAGCGATCCCTGCAGGCACAGTCACAGGTAAGACAGCAACGGGGCTCGGTGTGTCTCTGGGGAAAGAGACCTGGGTTTAAAAAAAAAAAATTTAATGGTATTTGTTAAGCGCTTATTAGGTGACTGTCACTATCCTAAGCACTGGGATAGATACAAGATAGGTTGGACACAGTCCATGTCCCTCAGGGGCTCACAGTCTTAATCTCCATTTTACAGATGAAGTAAGTGAGGCCCACAGAAGTGAAGTGACTTGCCCAAGGTCACACTGCAGACAAGGGGCAGAGCTGGGATTAGAACCCATGTTCTCCCACTGCCAGGCCTCTGCTCTTTCCACTAGGCCATGCTGCTTCTCAAGTTCAAATCCTGGCTCTGGCCTCACCCTGCTGTGGACTCCAGGAAAGTCGCTTAACCTCCCTGACCCTCGGTTTCTCCATCTGTAAAGTAGGGGTAGTATCCCCACTGTCTCTCCCTTCTAGACTGTGAGCCCGTTTATTGGGTAGGGACCGTCTCTGTATGTTGCCGACTTGTACTTCCCAAGCCCTTAGTACAGTGCTCTGCACACAGTAAGTGCTCAATAAATATGATTGAATGAATGAATGAATAAAAGAATGTTGCAAAAATAAAACGAAACCATTTATGGGAAAGCACTTTGGGAACCTAAAAGTGCATTGCTTTATAAATTTAAGGTTTTAGAATTATCCCTGCATTCTTTTTTTTTCCCCTGTCTGTGAGATTTTTTTCAGTCTCCACATAGAGGAATAGTAAGTTTTCAAATTAGGAAAAGCTCAAAATATCATGGGTCATCGGAGGTCCAGGGTAATTTCTGCTGGATCATGTGGGTTTTTCCCTTTAGGAAGGAACAGAAAGCTTATTCGCTTCCCACATGTCATTGCCAAACTACTAGTCAGGAACTGAAAAAAAACTCCAGAGACTTAGAGTCCCAGAGCACTTCACTTTAGAAAATGCCTACTCTGGTTAAAGTTCAGCAGTGGCAATGCAGAAGAGAAAACAAAAACCTTACAAAGAAAAAAAAAATCTGTGTGTTGCAGTTTTCCTGAATGTTACTTTTCTCCGAACTGGAAAACGCTGAAGCTCCAGCCAGGACCCTGAGGCACTGGGAGATGACTCTTAACTCTGACTTTCTAAGGGCTGAATTTCCCAAAGCCCACAAGAATTTGCCCTTTGTGGCAGGAAAAACAGAAATTGTGTTTGTTCTGGAGAGGGAGGATGAGAGGGGAGGGAGAAGTGAGGAGATGGGAGAGAGGAGGCAAGGAGCCGAGTGCATATATGACTGCCCAGAAATGTCACGGAACTGCTGTGAGGTTAAGGAAAGTCAGGATTTGGCCTGACTGAAAAAAAAATAATGGCTTTCTTCGTGAACCCTGGACTCTTTCCGATGTTGGGGGATGGGGGATAAGGTTGGGGGGGCACACCGTCACATCCATCAGATGCAAGTAGGGAACAGATTGGCTTCATCCCACCCCTGTGTCAGGACAAAGATTTTGGTAATGGAACCCAGATCTTCTGACTCCTAGGTCTTTCCACTTGGAGGGTCTAGAATTGAAGTACTTATCTTCCCACCTAAATCTACTCCAACAATGAAGAGTTTTTGCTTAATGTGGAGAGATGTGTGCTAGCGACACTTCTAGATGATAATCCATGCCGCAGTGTGTGGTGTAAACTGGAAGAGGGAAAGGCTGGAAGCAGGGAGACCCATGAGGAAATTGATGCAATAGTCTAATTGTAATATAACCAGAGCTTGTAGCAAGATGGTAGCTGTTTGGCTGGAAGGGTGAGCCAGGAGACGTGGTGAAAGAAGGGGCAGGATTTTGCAGGGAGAGTTGAACAGGGAGAGAGGCAGTGTTGCCTAGTGGAAAAAGCTCAGGCCTGGGAATCAGAGGACCTGGGTTCTAATCCCATCTCTGCCACTTCTCTGCGGGTGACCTTGGGCAAGTCACTTCACTTCTCTGGGCTCACTCACTTCATCTGTAAAATGGGGATTAAGATTGTGAGCCCTATGTGGGGCAGGGACAAGTCCAACCCCATTATCTCACCAATACCAGTGCTTAGTAAAAGGCCTGGCACATAGTAAGCCCTTAACAAATCCCACAAAAAAAGCGATAACAAAACGTTGAACATGGTAAACATGGCTAAAGGCTTCTGACAGGAAAAATAGAGGTGTTATTGACTAAGATATGATGGTTATGGGGAGTATAGATTTAAGAGAGAAGATGAATAGTTCCATTTTAGACATGTTATGTTTAAAGTGGTGATGGGACCTCTAATTGGAGATGTCCTGGAGGCAAGTGGAGATGAAGATCTAGACTATGAGCCCGTTGTTGGGTAGGGACCGTCTCTATATGTTGCCAACTTGTACTTCCCAAGTACTTAGTACAGTGCTCTGCACACAGTAAGCGCTCAATAAATATGATTGAACGAATGAAGGACTGCAGGTTCAATGAGATGTCTCAAAGAGGATGTGGGATTGAGTTCTGCAAGAGAGTGGTTGTAGAGCAAGAGAGATGAGGGGTTCTGATTCATGCATTCATCCAATCATATTTAATGAGTGCTTACTATGTGCAAAGCACTGAACTAAGAGCTTGGGAGGGTACAATGCTACAACAACAGACACATTCCCTGCCCACAAGAAGCTCACAGTGTAGAGACGAGCTCACAGTCTGATCCTATCTGGATGGCCCAGTTTCTTCTCAGTTCCGTTTAGTCATTCCCTTGGAGGTTCCTGCATCCTCACCCACCGACACTGCCCAAAAATTGATGGCCCTGCCACAACGGACATCACTTCCACCAATGAGAAGTCATCAACATGTCTGGTTGGTAACTCACAACCATCTATTTTGTGGTATTTGTAGTGTTCATTATGTGCCTGGCACTGTACTGAGTGCTGGGGTATATAATAATAATAATAATAATAATAATGGCATTTATTAAGCACTTACTATGTGCAAAGCACTGCTCTAAGTGCTGGGGAAGTTACAGGGTGATCAGGTTGTCCCACGGGGGGCTCACATTCTTAATCCCCATTTTACAGATGAGTGAACTGAGGCCCAGAGAAGTGAAGTGACTTGCCCAAAGTCACTCAGCTGACAACTGGCGGAGCCGGGATTTGAACCCATGACCTCTGACTCCAAAGCCTGGGCTCTTTCCACTGAGCCACGCTGCTTCTCTATATATCAGTTAATCAGGTTGTACACAGTCCATGTCCCACACTGTACTCAAGCCTTAATCCCCGATTCATAGATGAGGTAACTGAGGCCCAGAGAAGTCAAGCAACTTGCCCAAGATCACTCAGCAGACAAGTGGCGGAGCCGAGACTAGAACTCAGGTTCTTTTGGCTCCCAGGCCCACGCTCTTTCCACTAGGCCACACAGCACCCCCTCATCCCCCCAACAACCACACATTTGTTCTGCTACTGAACATTCACCCTCCGCCTCCCTCCTCATGCCTTGCCCAAGTTGCAGCTGGACTTAAAGTCACTTTCCTGAAGAAATTCAAGTTCTAGCCAGCCCTCGGCTATCCAGGTTTGAAGGTCCAATCCCTTGTTTCCCCTCTCTTCATTCTCCTTCTGACCATTTCACCACTTTTTGGCCCACCCCCCAGCTTGACTTGAGGACCAGGGGCAGGTAAGACTACTGGGTTATTGCCGGGGGATGAGGCTTTTGCAGTTCATGAGATTCCTTTTATGTCCAATTCCCATGTGCTCCAGGGCCTCAGACACAGACAGGGATCTCCATCTCCCCTAAACCCTCCCTGATTCTGTAAACTCGTTGTGGACTGGGAACATGTCTACCGACTCTGTTGTACTGCACCTCTTGAGCGCTTGATAAATTCCACTGATGATCGGTGGTGATGATGATAATCTTGTGACTTTCCCTCCTAGATCCTAGGCTGGATCCTGATTTCTGCAATATCCTTGGTCACTCTGCTGGTAGCCTGCTGCAGCAGCTGCTGGTCTAAAGTCAGCCACCTGCAGATGAAGTTCTGGAAGATATATGCCCAGCAGGAGCGGGAGCAGGTCGAGAAAGCCTTCCAGGAACGCGCGGGCCAGCTGAGCGTCCGCAACCTGCAGTGCTTCTTGGAGAACAAGCAGCCTGAGCCCTTCGCCCTGCCCTCTATCAAGGCCTGGGAAGATGCATCAGACCTCTATTTGCTCCAAGCTGGCCAGCAGCACTACAGTACACTCCACCGCGTGGTCGAGGGCGGCACAAAGAGCAGCCCTGCCGGCTCCGAGATGGCGTTGGACTTTGTGGACGGCCACCATGATGTGTAGGGTCTGGCACCCTGGGGTTCCTCAGGGTTTCCAACCAACACCCATCATTATGGATGTTGGATGGGAGGGCCCAAAGGGGTACCTCTCCCTCCCAATTTCTCTGTGAAACTAGAAACTGGCATCCGGGAGGGCAACCAACCCACAGATCCTTCCTAGCAGTCCCGGTGTCTGGATGGAGGCAACGTCCTGAGTTGGAAGGGCCGTTGAGTTGACCCGGGAATGACTCTGCTACAGGTCTGATGTTCTAAGTCGTTCTGTTGGCAGGGCCGACAGTGCTGGAGGATTTGGGATGACCTGCGGATGAGCTGCCCACACTGGGTCACCCGGGGGAAAGTTAGGAATGCAGAGGGGAGAGTTGGAGTGGCAGGTGGCCCATCCCTAACCATGAGGGTGGGTGCCCAGGAGGTCAACCGGCCGTCGGTTTCTCCAAGGCCATGTTGGAGACAGAATCCTGGCCCGGATGGAACGTGGGGCTGATCACGGGTGGGGTCGCTCGGAAGCTGAACTAGAGGTGCACTGTTCAGGGGTTGAAGCTTTGCCCTGACTTCAGCCCACTGAGATAGTCCCAGTGGGAAGGGACAAAGGGTAAGGTTTGGGGGGAAGGGGGACAGAGGGAAGAAGATTGCCTTCCTGGACCAGCGCCAAGCCTTGACCTGCCTGCTGTAATGGGCTGTTCCCAGGAGTCAGAGCCAGCCGATGTTGGCCTCGGAACACAAGCTAATTCAATAAAGGAGGCTCCTCGCGTAGGCAGACAAGCATGGTTTCCAGGCTCGGGGGATTAGTCAGATCACCAGCCTGTGCAGCTGGAGGGTAATTCTACCCCCAGAACTGAAGAGCAGGGCTGCCTGCCTGAGCTGAGTGCAGCAGGAGAAATGGGCTGGCATGTGGGGAGACTGTCAGTGGGGCTTGGAGGCAGAGATCCTGGCCTCAGGCCAAGTGGAGGTTGTGGTTTGGGGGTTGTCTCTGCCCAAGGAAAATCACCAGAACATAAATATGCAGATCCTAAAGCCCAGAAACGTTGACCTGGGCGTCCAGGTTTCTGGGGGTTGGGTGGCCCAGAGAGGGGCAAGATTGCTGAGTGTCAGTCAGCACTGGGCCTTCACCTCCTGGGATCACCAGCCTAGGAGGAAGCTTACTGGGGCTACACATGGAGGGTAATGCCGGCACATGATCCCTGCATCCCACCCCTATTCCTGGTGTCCCACCCTTGCCCCTAACATTGTAAGAGTGGTAGCTAGAGAGCAGATAGGAGCCACCCTCTGCCCTCTAACTTATCTCTTACTTCCTCTGCACCCCTTTACCTGTCTGGGAAGGTGGCATTGTCCAAAGGTGTAGACACTCCCTCCTTCATCCTCCCTCAGCTCTAGAAAATCAGCCCTCCAAGGCTGGGAGAGGCCGTGAAAGTCATATGGTCCAGCCCTCTGCATCTAGGCAGATGAACACCTAACCCATTCTGGGCAGATGCGTGCCTATAATCTGACCTAGTTCTATGAAGGGCTGAGTCTGGCCTTTTGAATTCCTGTTAGTGGCCTGGAGCTTGGGGCTGGGGAATTTGATTATCAAACAGGGCATGAGGAACCCACTGGAGTTGGAGGGTGGTGAGTTCAAAACAAAAAAGCAATGGGGGCAGCATGGCCTAGTGGGAAGGGCATCAGCCTGGAAATCAGGAGACCGGCATTCTAATCCCAGCTCTGCCACTTGCCTATTGAGTGACCTTGGGCAAGTCGGCTAACTAGAGACTTCAGTTTCCTCATTGGTAAAATGGAGATTAAATATCTGTTCACCCTCCAACTTAGACTATGAGCCCTATGTGGGACTGGGACTGTATCCAATATGCTAATATGGTATCTACCCCAGTGCTTTAGTACAGTGCAAATGGTAAATGCTTTAAGAATTCCACAATTATTATGATTCAGAAACCCTTTTAACCTAGAGAGGGAGGGGAATGGATTCCCATAGGAAGCTATGCAGTTGGAGGTACCAGCAGGTTCCTGAAGAGTTGTTATAGAGCCATAGACAGAATCCATGTCGGATCACTAGAGGAAAAATGAAGGAGATTGGTCGGTCCAACCCTAACTGTGAGGGAGGGCGACCAAGAGACACCCAGAACACAGTTCTTCTGAGTGGTCTGCTGCCATCATTGAACAGACTGTGAAGCTGACCCAGGGAAGCGGTACTCACAGGCTGATATCTGATTCCGTAAAATCAGGGATTAAACATCCTTTTCCTCCCTAGGTCCCCCAGAGAGGGAAGGGTCAGTTCCTCTTAGAGGATCTCCATTGTCCCCCTGCTTGAGGAGGAGGGTAAGGGGAGGAAAGGGAGAAGAGAGAGGGAGAAATGTAGCCTGACAGGGGCTGGGACAGACTGGGGCAGAGAAGTACTATGCAACATTAAACCTGTAGCAGAGAGGAGATTTTCTATTTATTGACCCATCTCCTAGCAGGAGTGGACTGCAGGAAGAAGTCATTCAGTCAGTCAATCATATTTATTAAGCGCCTAACTGTGTGCAGAGCACTGTACTAAGCACTTGGAAGAGTATAATATAACAATGTAATAGACACCTTCCCTGCCCACAACAAGCTTAAAGTCTAGAGGGGGAGGCAGACATTAATATCAATGTATTACAGTTATAATAATAATAATAATAATGGCATTTGTTAATAATAATAATGATGGCATTTGTTAAGTGCTTACTATGTGCAAAGCACTGTTCTAAGCACTGGGGCAGATACAAGGTGATCAGGTTGTCCTATGTGGGGCTCATAGTCTTCGTCCCCATTTTACAGATGAGGTAACTGAGGCCCAGGGAAGTTAAGTGACTTGCCCAAAGTTACATAGCTGGCAAGCATTGGAACTGGGATTAGAACCCATGACCTCTGGCTCCCAAACCCATACTCTTTCCACTGAGCCACGCTGCTGTACATAAGTGCTGTGGGGCTGGGAGGGGGGATGAATGAAGGAAGCAAGTCTGGGTGATGCAGCCAGGAGAGGGAGAAAAGAAAAGGAGGGCTTACTCAGGAGAGGCTTCTTGGAGAAGATGTGCCTTCAATAAGGCGTTGAAGGAGGGGAGAGTGTTTGTCTGTTGGGTATGAAGAGGGAGGGCGTTCCAGGCCAGAGGCAGGGTGAGGACGAGAGGTCGACAGCGAGATAGACAAGACCAAGGTACAGGGAGCAGGTTAGCATTAGAGGAACAAAGTGTGTGGGCTGAGTTGAAGGGCAGGAAGAAGCAATGTGGCCTAGTGGAAAGAACATGGGCCTGAGGGTCAGAGGACCTGGGTTCTAATACTGGCTCCACCACCTGTCTCCCATGTAACCTTGGGAAAGTCTCTTAACTTCTCTGTGTCTCAGTTACCTCATCTGCAAAGTGGGGATTAAGACTGTGAGACTTCTGTGGGACAGGGACTATATCCAACCCAATTATCTTTTATCTACCCCAGTATTTAAAACGTTGCCTGGAACATAGTAAGCGCTTAATACCATAAACAGGGGCAAGAGGACTGGGGTCACTCCAGTTGCTCTCAGCTGATTCCTGGTTTTGTCTTTGGTGTGAAGAGCCCTCAGGTGATTCACTACTTAACAACAGAAAAATGCATTCTGGGAGGCCAGGTAACCTGGGGCGAGATTAACCATCAGCTGGGAAATATAAAATGGAGAATCCCATTTTCTCAGTGTCCCTAATGCTTCATTCTGCTATTACTGTCCTCTTCATCATCAGTATTGATTATGTGCTTCTGTGCAAAGTCTCCTTCTCAGCCCTGGGGGATGTAACAGCGAAGAAGCTAATGGAGAGGTAAGCAAACAGATGATAAACATAAAATCTGCTAAACCTGGACTTGCAGAGATACAAACAAATTCCCTGGAGATGAGCGATATGTGCATATTTCCATCATTTGACTTGAGATTGCAAGCCTGGCTGAGGGGGAGACCCTGCCTCCTGGAGGAGGTGGCTTTTTAGGAGGGTCCTGACTGTGCCTCTCACCTCTTTCATATTCATTGCCCTTTCTGGAACTCCCTGCCCATCAGCTTTTCCAAACTAAATCCCTCCCCTTCTTCAAAGCACTCTTTAAAACCCATCCCCTCCAAGAAGCCTTCCCTGGTGAACCCCCTATCTATTTATCAGTCACCTCAACACCCATGTACTTAACCATTAATTTATTTGCCAGTTCATTCATTCACTTAGACTTGTTATTTACATTTATCCCCAGGCTCTTTCAGCTAATAAATACCACTGATTGCACAATTGTGTCTTCTTGCCTGTACTCTAAGCACTTTCTACAGCACCAGTCCACAGTAAGCACCTAGTTCAGTCCCCTGCAGAGAGTGACACCCAATAAAGGCCCAGTAGGGGACCAGTATGGTACTCTATATGGAACAGGAGCCCAGTATAGCTCAGTAGTGCTCTTCACACAGTAGGCATTTAATACACACTGATGATACTGATGAAGAAAATCAATAGTATTGAGTGCTTATTACTGTGTGCAGAAGCACACTGCAATCAGCACTTGGCAGTAGACATGTTCTTTGCTCGTAAGGAGCTTACAGCCTAGAGGGAGAGACAGACATTAATATAAATAAATGGATTACGGTTATGTACACAAGTGCAGTGGGGTGGAGCATGGTGGGAGTATCAAGTGCTTAAAGGTTCAGATCCAAGTGCATAAGTGACACAGAAGGAAGAGGGAGTTGGGGAAAAGAGAGCTTAATTGGGGAAGGCCCCTTGGAGGAGATGTGATTTTAATAAGGCTTTGAAGGAGGGGAGAGTGGTGGTCTATCTTATATGAAGGGGAGGGAGTTCCAGGTCAGAGGGAGGATGTGGGAAAGGGGTTGGCAGTGAGATAGACAAGATCAAGGTACAGTGAGTAAAGTTGGCATCAGAGGAGTGAAGTGCACTGAGTGGGTTGTAGTAGGAGAGTAGCAAGGAAAGGTAGGAGAGGGTGAGCTGATTGAGTGCTTTAAAGTTGTTGGTAAGGGTTTCTGTTTGATATGGAAGTGAGTGGGCAACCACTGGAGGTTCTTGAGGGTTGGGGAGACATGGAGTGAATTTTCTTCTTTAGAAATATGGTCTGGGCAGCAGAGTGAAGTAAGGACTGGAGTGAGGAGAGACTGGAGGCAGGGCGGTCAGCAAGGAGGTTGTTGCAGTAGACAAGGCAGAATATGATAAGTGCTTAGACACTGATCCGCCCTGAGTCCAGGAGTGCAGACTGATACAGGTTTGTATCTGCTGAAGAGAAAACAGCTTCAGGACAGACCCCAATATTGCGGCGGTTAGTCCCAGGCCTGGTTTGGTGAGAAGGGCTAGGGCAGGATAGAGGGCAGGCAGCAATGGCCAAACATGTCCACCTTGGTCCCTATAATCAGTCAGGGGCCAGTGTTGGTCTGAAACTGGCAGTCCTTCTAGAAGCCATAGCCTTGGAAATTGGACCCTTTGGCTCAGTTATCTGGGTTCCTTACCAGGCTAGAATCTCCTAGGCCAGACCATTCCGGCCCCTGTTTATGAGCTTCTCCTTAAAATATGAAGCTTTCAAATTTCCCTCTCGGGCTTCTCTTTAGGCAGTTTTGCCTGTCTTGCATCCCATACACATTTGCTTTCAATTACCCCATTGATTTCTCCCTGTCACGCTGCAGAAAGCCATTGCTTTCATTATTTAATTAAGGTAAAATTCCAATTCACATCATTAGATTTAAAAGCATAAGGACAGGGCAAACCAGTACACTAGATCGAATCCCAACCTTCCAACCCGAAAGCCAGAGGTCCGGGTATTATAAGGCCTCCATGCTGGCATTTTCCTAGATCTTTTCATTTAATCTTGCTGAGAAAGCATCAGTACTGCAATATTTACTGAGAAAGATGAGGTATTCAATCTATGTCATTCAGAGGCTCCAGAGTCAGCCACCATAGGAGAACTGACTTGGGAGAAAGCCAGCTCGCTGTCTCGCTGATATGCAGAGAGTTCATACAAGGCCAAGTGGATTGTAAATGAAGTCAGGAGGCCTGGTGGCTCAGCAGGAGCATCTTTAAATGTACACCCACTGCACACACATGCACACACACATACACACACGTACACACACATGCATCCACTCCCACAAAAACACGTACCACTCTCTTTAAGATCATCAGTCTGAGACAGGATCTCAGCGTACGCTGCTAAAAGACTCTTTGAAAATTATTATTTACTATAAGAACACCAAACCATGAGTAATGCTATTACTGAAACAGCCTCATGGCCCACCGGACCCAGGATTCTGTCTCTGACAGGAAGCTCAGGAGACTTGGAGGAACTGTGGGCTGGTCACCCAACTTTCCCTCCAAGAACCCAGAATAAACCACTCATCAAATCCCTCTATTATCCCCAACATTTCACTCTACCTGTGTCTCCGTCTCTTTCTCTATGTCCCTCACTCCTTCACTTGATCATTCTCTCTCTCTCTCTCTCTCCCTCTCTCTCTTTGTCTCCCCCCCCCCCCCCCCAACAACACCATGTCTCCCTCTGTCTCATTTTCTCTTTCATCAGACCCCAGGCCACTTCTCCCTGGGTGAGCCCCACAGTTCTTCCAGTCCAGGATGTTGTCTCTGACAAGAGAACCAAGATACTGGAAAAAGCCATATGCTGGTTGCACACCTTCCACCCACCCCATGATGTCATCTCACTCTGGAGATTTCTGCTAACAGTCTCTTGAGGGGAATTTCCCTGGAATCCAGCCCTCGCCAACCAGGTACACCTCTAGCCACAATCAAGGAGTCTTGCGTTGCTGAATTGAGGTGAGAAGGAGGCTGTAAATCTGATTTACCCAGTTGACTCTCTCTGCTCCCAAGTTATGGCCCTAAGATGGCTGGGGAAGTGCTATGAAGAGACCAAAATGAGACCATAATGACCACTGTTTGCTGGGTCTAGACCTGTGACTGTCTTTGTCTTTGAGAAGCAGAGTGGCTTAGTGGGAAGAGCATGGGCTTGGGAGTCAGAGGTAGTGGGTTCTAATACCAGCTCTGACACTTATCAGCTGTGTGACTTTGGGCAAGTCACTTAACTTCTCTGTGCCTCAGTTACATCATCTATAAAATGGGGATTAAGACTGTGAGCCCCTCATGGGACAAACTGATTACCTTGTATCTACCCCGGTGCTTTGAAGAGTGTTTGGCACATAGTAAGCGCTTAACAATCATTACTATCATTATTATTATTTGCCATTAACCTGTGCCTCCTCTCCCACAGCAAATGAGGCACACAGTCCAAGAACTCTCCCCACGCAATATCCTGACACCCTGATTTGGAACTTGAAGCCAGTAACTCCTTCCCCCCTCTCCATCTGGGGTCATGGTCTCTCTCTAGCAAAATCAACTTAAATTCTGAAACAGAATAGCAAAACTCCACTGTAACTAGAGGAGAGGTGACTGGGCGGGGAGAGAGAAGAGAATTATGGGAGCAGGTAGAGAGGAAAGGAGATTCAGGGAGAGGACAGAGTTTTCGAAGTACCTGGGCTGACACTTTTTTGATAGAGATTATTTCCTGAGACATTTCCCCCAAGTGAAACCCGTCTCTGTCAGTCACAGCATCTGAACCTGTGGCAGCCTGGGACAGCCTAAAGCCCCCTGGGATGGGGCTTCTAGCCATCCCTGGCGTAAACATCTTTACCTGAGCGATCAGGTCTGCCACTTCCGAATAACTGCGGCACCTTCGCACGCAGGAACGAGCCAAGAAGTCATCCACCAGCCGCACTCCAATGCTGTATCCCCTGTGAAAAAGCCAAACGGGGTGGTTGGGTCCTTAGGGGTTTGCCAAGAATCCGTGGACTAGTGATCCATGCTGGGCTATTGGACGGAAAGGAGAAAGATGTGGAGAAAGGGAAGAGTTGGACTCTCATGGCCTATCCTTAACCATGAGGATAGAATAACCAACACACAGTTCTTCCAAGTGCTGTAGTGTCCCTTTTGGGGACAAAGTCCAGGGTGGGGTGGACACAGTGAGGCTTCACTAGGGGGTGATGAGTCCCTGTTCAGTGCCTTGATTAGAGAAACTTTGCTCTGGGCCAGGGTTAGAGATAAGAACCACTTGGGAATGGCTGCAGCGACCAGAGCCGAGAGGGTCAGCGCCTGGCTGGGCCGACAGGGGTTGGACCAGAGGAGGCAGGGATGGAGAGGGAGGGATGCAGGGCAGAATCAAACGATGGTATTTAATGGGCACTTACTGTGTGCCAAGCACTGCACTAAGCACTTGGGAGAGCACACTAGAGTTAGTAGACACAAACCATGCCTCTGAGGAGCTTACTTTCTAACAAGGAATAGGCGAGAGGCTTAAGTGAAAGAAAACCAGTGCCCTTCCCACTGCTGACTCACTAGGCATGTGAAGCACTACCTACCCTGCTTCTAAAACTCCCCGGAATATGCTGCCAACTGCAGGGAACACGTCTACCAACTCTGTTGTATTGTACTCTCCCAAGCACTTAGTACAGTGCTCTGCATACAATAAGTGCTCAACAAATACAACCAATTGATTGATTGGGGGAGTTAGCCCCTCCTTTCCCCAGGGTCTATTTCCTGGTCGGAATCTGAGCACACTCCCCCGAGGCTCACAATGGGCAAGATGTTTCAAGTCCGGCACCGAACGTCCTCCTGCCAGCCCTCTGACCTCTGGCCCAAACAGAGGGGTTTCTTCCAGAGACAAGCTGGAGGGCAACAGGTAGCAGGAAAGAGACGTCTGAGCCAAGCTCAGAAACGTTTCTGGCCCATGTCTGGGGACCCAGGGCTCTCAGTCCCGGCACTGAGCACAGCAGAAGATGCTGGGATGGGCAGGATGAGATGTGGGGGACACTGACCAGTTACTCAGTTCTCCCAGGGCCTGGACCACGGTCCAGCCCGACCAGCAAGCCGTGAAATAAATATTCATCGACAGACCATCCTTCCCCACAGGGCTGAATATTTCAACAGCATCCAATGCGGGCTTTTCTTCCAACAGCCGCCAACCTGAGGGAGAGCACAAGGGAGCTTGCTCCAAGCACTCTACTCTCCCCCTTCTGCAGCAGTCATCCTAACACTCCCAATCGCATCCAGAGTACTGTCAATATGGCTTCTCTCACCGGGGTCTTTCCCATCTGTGGTCTGATCATCCCCCTCTCTTCATTTACACTGTGGATCCCTGAGGAACCAGAGACTGGGCCTGTCTAAATAGCTTTGTGCCATGACCCAGCACTCAGTCCAGCATCCCAGGCCTTAAAAGCACATAGCAAAGGACAGCAGCAGTAATACAATTGAGACGACAGTGGCCCTGACAGCAAATTCAACATGTTCATTTGGCCAGATTGATCTCACGACCAAGTCTTGCTCTGTCTGGCTTCTAGTTGATGGCCCATTTCAGAAGGTTCATTCATTCATTCAATCGTATTTATTGAGTGCTTACTGTGTGCAGAGCACTGTACTAAGCACTTAGGAAGTACAAGTTGGCAACATATAGAGACAGTCCCTACCTAACAGCAGGCTCACAGTCTAGAAGGGGGAGACAGACAACAAAACAAAACATATTAACAAAATAAAATAAATAGAATGAATATGTACAAGTAAAATAGAGTAATAAATATGTACAAACATATATACATATATACAGATGCTGTGGGGAGGGGAAGGAGGTAAGGCGGGGGGATGGGGAGGGGGGAAGGGGGAGAGGAAGGAGGGGGCTCAGTCTGGGAAGGCCTCCTGGAGGAGGTGAGCTCTCAGTAGGGCTTTGAAGGGAGTAAGAGAGCTAGCTTGGCAGATGTGCAGAGGAAGGGCATTCCAGGCCTGGGGGAGGACGTGGGCCGGGGATCGATGGCGGGACAGGTGAGAATGAAGCACAGTAAGGAGGTTAGTGGCAGAGGAGCAGAGGCTGCGGGCTGGACTGTAGAAGGAAAGAAGGGAAGTGAGGTACCAGGGGATGAGGTGATGGAGAGCCTTGAAGCCGAGAGTGAGGAGTTTTTGCCTGATGCGTAGGTTGATTGGTAGCCCCTGGAGATTTTTGAGGAGGGGAGTAACATGCCCAGAGAGTTTCTGCACAAAGATGATCCAGGCAGCAGCGTGAAGTATAGATTGAAGTGGGGAGAGACAGGAGGATGGGAGATCAGAGAGGAGGCTGATGCAGTAATTGAGTCAGGATAGGATGAGAGATTGAACCAGCAGGGTAGTATAGTGGCTAGAGTATGGGCCTAGGAGTCAGAAGGTCATGGGTTCTAATCCTGGTTCAGCCCCCGTCTGCTGTGAGATGTTAGGCGAGTCACATCGCTTCTCTGGGCCTCAGTTCCCTAATCTGTAAAACGGGGATTAAGAGTGTGAGTCCTATGTGGGACAGGGACTGTGTCCAAACTGACTACCTTGTATCTTACCCAGTGCTTAGAATGGTGCTTGCCACATAGTAAGTGCTTAACAAGCACCGTAATAATAATTATTATTTTATTTGTTTTGTGGTTTTGTTTGTTTTTGTAAGAAAGTTGTGACGTTTCTAATCCTGAAAGCCCTCGGCTGTGGCCCATTTCAAAACCAAAGCAGCTTGGGCTATTGTAACTCTGAGTTTGGGGTCAGAGAACTGTACTCATGAAAGCCTAGAGGGAGGAGCCCCCAATCCATCCACCCACCCACCCACCATCTGGCCAGAACAGATGGTCCCTGCATTCCCGGGGTGGCAGGGTTGGGCTTGACTGCTACACCCACCCAACGGAGGGAGAGCTGACCATGGTTGGGAGGTTCCTAGCCTCTGAGAGCCCCATGGTCCCAGCTGTGCCAGCAAGGGGTCCGTGGACTGCTTAGTACAGTGCTTTGGACATAGTAAGTGTTCAATAATTGAATAGATGAATGAATGAATGAATGAGGGCAGCAGGGACCCATGACATCTGTCACTTACATCCTGTCCAGATACTGATTGACATCTTCATCCTTCTCAAAGTCCTTGCAAAGCTGAGCCACCAGGGCTCCGTAGGTGAGGACGAAGAGATCTCTGCTCTGCAAGCCAAAGAGACAGCCCTGGATTAGCTCTGGGAGCCCAACGCAACCGCAGGAACAACATGCCGAGAACACAACCACATCTGACCCAGCCCCATCCAGCTTGTCTCATTCATTCATTCAATCGTATTTACTGAGCACTTACTGTGTGCAGAGCACTGTACTAAATGCTTGGAAAGTATAATTCAGCAGCAGAGACAATCACCACCAGTCCCCTGGGGGGAATCGTGTGCTGGTTGCCATCCTGGAAATCCACCCTCATGGCTAGGGACAGGACAGCCAACACTCCCAACTCTCCCCCTCCATCCCTGACTTTCTGTCCAGTGAATCAGCATGGACATCTTGTTTATTGATCCCTGCAGACCCCCTGGGATCCTCCTGGGTGCTGAGGTGGCTGGTCCAGGCGGTTTATTGAAAGAACCACCACCCTCGCTTGGAGGACCTGCTTAATCATCTCATGCTCGGACCCACGGCCACGAGCCACCTTCATCATTCTCTCCCGGATCCTCCTAAAGGGCCCATAGTCCAGAGCTTAAAACAGTGCTTGGCACGCAGTAAGTGCTTAACAAATACCATCATCATCATAGTAAGCAGAAAAGGCACACATCCCCAACTGACAAAAATTTTATTTCCCTCCCTACAGGAAAAGCAGTTATCCTCTAATGCCATCTGTTGCTGTCAGGCGCGGAACGTTACTGCAAAATAACCATTCATTAATCATTCCCTGCCCCATTCATTCATTCATTCATTCAATCGTATTTATTGAGTGCTTACTGTGTGCAGGGCACTGTACTAAGTGCTTGGGAAGTACAAGTCAGCAACATAGCCATGCATATATGCTCGTGCATGGTGCGCGCACACACACACACACACACACACACACACACACACACACACAAAACACAAAATCGTGGGTAGAAAAAACATGGACACGGGTGTCCGAAACCTTACTATTTTATGGTTTTCTTGTCTTCTGTTGGTTGAACGAGACATGGCCTGTGAGCGGCGTGGCTATGAGCATCAATTTCTTTTTCCTCTCACCCCACAAACCCTGCCGTACTCAAACCTGTCCTTCTCTTTGAAGTCTGCTCCTACGCTTTCTTCTGGAGCAGCACGGAATCAGAATCTTGAGGGGGCGAGAGAACGCTCCTTGCATTAGCCCTCGCATCAGAATTTCTGCTCCACCCTTCTGGAAGGGTCAGACTCCACACAAACAACACACACATACACAAACGCACGCACAAGCCTGTGTGAAGCGAGAGACGAGAGCGATGGCCCCTGGGAATTCCAGAGTGGTGTTTTGTTCTCCAGCCAAGAATTTTCTTTTTCCCCCCATTTATGAATAACAAACAGAAACTTTCCTGGACCAAGAGAGAGTGAAAAGCCGGCTTCCGATAATCTCCATATTGATCCCTAGATAAATTAGAGACATGTCTCTCCTTTCCTGCCCCATCAGATAAAACCAGGCCCCTCAGCCTGGTTTCAAATGAGGAAAGCCATCCTGCCCAGCCATTTTTTATGGTGTTTGTTGAGTGCTTACTTTGAGCCAGGCACTGTACTAAACCTTGGGGTAGATACAAGCTAATCAGGTTGGACACAGTCCCCATCCCACATGGGGCTCATAGTCTTAATCCCCATTTTGCAGATGAGCTAATTGAGGCACAGAGAAGCCAAGTGACTTGCCCAAGGTCACCCAGCAGACAAGTGGCAGAGCCGGGATTAGAAACCAGACCCTTCTGACTCCCAGCCCTGTGCTCTTTTTATTGGGCCACACAGCATACCTTGCATAAAGTGCTGTTTGCTAGGTTGAAAAATGATGTCTCTGGGAACTAGGAGGTAGAGGGGGGCAACAGCAGTCCAAAGGCCTCTCTTCAACCCCTTCCTCCAACTCTAAAGTTTGCACGACCCTCTGGGTGCATTGATATTTCGAAGCATCTTCATTTCTGCTCAGAAGCGGCTCCGGGGTGTGGAGTTTGGGGTCTGGAAGACAACTGAGCTTTGTATGGGTGAATCACCCAGAAAGACGCCAGCAGAACTAAACAACCCCCAGCCCTTCTGAGCACCCTGCTCTCCCCCTTGGCGACCAGTGCTGGCCGCCGCCTCTTTATTGACGCCACATCCCCGGCATTTCAAGTTCAAACTCGAGACACTGTCATCCTGGACGGCTGGAAGACGCAAAGGGATCAAAGCTCATCCTGAAATAGAAGCGGCAAATTCAGCCCGAGAAAGTCGCTACTAATTGCTCCCTGCTCCTACCCATTAGTGCTGCTGGCTTTGGCCTGAATTGGATATGAGGGGGATGGGAGAGACCCCTGTCTACAGATTGGACTGGGCAACGCTGGTGGGCAAGACTTACCCTCTGTTGGTGAGGAAGGGTGACTGTAAGCTGGTCGTGGGCAGGGAACATGTCCATCGCTTCCCCAGGAACATCAGGCTGGGAAGACAACCAGAACTGGCCCAGACCCATCCATCCTGCAAGACCACCTGTTCTCTAGGGGGAATCGTGTGCTGGTCACACTTCTGGACATCCACACTCATGGCAAGGGATGGGCCATCCAACACTCCTTACTCTCCCCTTTCATCCCTGACTTTCCATCCAGTGAATCAGCACAGATCCCTTGTCTGTGGATCTATCCAGACCCCCTTCATTCATTCAATCTCATTTATCGAGCGCTTACTGTGTGCAGAGCACTGTACTAAGCACTTGGGAAGTACAGGTTGGCAACATATATTGACAGTCCCTACCCAACAACGGGCTCACAGTCTAGAAGGGGGAGACAGACAACAAAACAAAACATGTGGTCAGGCATTTAAGTCATCAGAATAAATAGAAATAAAGCTAGATGCACATCATTGACAAAATAAATAGAATAGTAAATATGTACAAGAGAATAGTAAATATGACCCCCTTGTGACTGAGTCAGTCCCCTGGGATTGGCTCAATCACTCAGAGCACTGTACTAAGTACGTGGGAGAATACAACATAACACTAAATGGACACATTCCCTGCTCACAGCCTAAAGGGGGAGAGAGCATTAATATAAAAAAATAAATTATAGCTATGTAATTAAGTGCTGTGGGGCTGAGAGGGGGATGAATAAAGGGAACAAGTCAGGGAGACCCAGAACTCAGTGGGAGAAGAGGAAAGGAGGACTTAGTCAGGGAAGGCCTCTTGGAGGAGTTGTGCCTTCAGTAAGGCTTTAAAAAAGTGGAGAGTAATTAATTGTCTGTTGAATATGAGGGGGGAGGGTGTTCCAGATGAGATCAAGGTATATTAGGAAGGTTATCATTAGTGGAGAAAAGTGTGTTGCCTGGGTTGGAGTAGAATAGCAAGGTGAGGTAGGAAGGGACAAGGTGATTGAATGCTGTTATATTGTACTCTACCAAGTGCTTAGTACAGTGCTTTGCACACAGTAATTGATCAATAAATACTATTGATTGATTGATGGATTGGTGGGCAAATCCGGCATCTTCTGTTGGCCTTCTGTTCCCTACTTGCTATGGGCAGGGAACGTGTTAACCAATTCTGTTCTATTGCACTCTCCCATGTGCTTAGTACAGAGCTCTGCACACGGTAAGCACTTAATAAGTATAACTAACTGACTGACCGATTGGTCCTGTTGGTGAGGGCGGGTGAAGCCAGTGCCCTCTTTTGACGAGGGCATGGCTGTTGGCATGCCCAGTCAGGGGTCCCAGAGCCGCTGTTGCCTATGAAACTTTTCTTAGGAGACCAGGCCTGCCTGGGGGCCTGGGGTCTCTCTTTTTCATAATCATCAACCAGTGGCTGATTAGTAAGATTGTACCTTAGTAGTTCAGATATATTACAATTTTTAGAGGACCTATCCAAGTAGCACATTAGGAAAAGTTAAAATAAGTGTAAGACATATTGAAGGTAAAATTAAAGTTAAATGTTAAACAATAATTAGTATTTCATTGCAACAGCTTCTGCTAAGAGAATGTTCAACTGAATGCAACATAGGGTAATATGAGACAGGACGTGAACAGCTTGCGGTGGGTACCGAGGGGCTGATCTGTCCTGGTTGCCTGCTGGAGACAAATTAATGAATCAATGAGTCAATCAATCAAGCGTCTTTACTGAGGGATGACTGTGTGCAGAGCACTGCACTAAGCACTCAGGAGAGAACAATACGACAGAGTTGGCAATAATAATAATGATGACTGTGGTATTTGTTAAGTGCTTACCATGTATGTACCATGCACTGTTCTAAGCGCTAAGATATAAGCTATTCTGGTTGGACACCGTCCCTGTCCCACATGGGGCTCACAGTCTTAATCCCCATTTCACAGACGAGGTAACTGAGGCACAGAGAAGTGAAGTGACTTGCCCAAGGTCACACACACGAAAGAAGTGGCAGAGCGGCATTAGAACTCAGGTCCTTCTGACTCCCAGGTACATGCTCTATCCAGTAGGTCACGCTGCTTCATAGGCACATTCCCTGACTACAGGAGCTGACTGTCTAGTGGGAAGGCCCTGCTGGCACATGGCTCATAGCCTTTGGCCAGAGGCACCCTCCCGCAATCTAGCCTGGCCCCTAGGCTACTGCGAGCCCCTGCATTCATTCAATAGTACTTATTGAGCACTTGCTGTGTGCAGAGCACTGTATCTGCCCGCGGCTGCCACCCTGGGTCTTCTCATGGGGACTGTGGGAGCGGGGGTGTCCAGACAGCCAGGCAAGGGTGTGGGTGCTCTTCCGCCTTCTCTCCCAAGTGTGGTGATTGGGACAAGACCCAATTAGTGAAGGGGAAGGTCTCAATCACCTGCCCCTGCCCAGACCCCCAGACTGTGTCCTGCCCCAATTTGAAAGTCCCCAGGCCCAGGAAGGATTCCGTTCATCCAGGCTCCATATGGGGTAATCGCTGAGCCTGAACCAAGCACCCTCACACCCAACACCAGCAGCTGCCAGAAAGAGAAGGTGGTGAGGGGAGGTGAGGATGGTGAGGGGTGGTGAATGAAAAGTGGAGACTGAGGGATGGGGCGGAGGCAGGTAGCTCTACCCCATGCCTCAGTCTCCACTTTTCATTCAATCATTTTTATTAAGTCCTTAATATGTGCAGACCACTGTACTAATCACTTGGGAAAGTACAATACAGCAATAAAGAGTGACAATCCCTGCCCACAACGAGCTCACAGTCTAGAGGGGGGAGACAGACATCAATACAGATAAACAGACATCAATATAAATAAATAAAACAGATATACACATAAGGACTGTGGGGAAGAGCAAAGGGAGCAAGTCAGGGCAACACAGAAGGGAGTGGGAGATGAGGAAAAGTCGGGCTTAGTCTGGGAAGGCCTCTTGGAGGAGATGTGACTTCAGCATGGCTTTGAAGTGGGGGAGAGTAATTGCCTGGCAGATTTGAGGAGGCCAGAGGTAGGATGAGGGGCAGGGTTCAGCTGTGAGACAGGTGAGATGGAGGCACAGTGAGAAGGTTAGCACCAGAGGAGCAAAGTGTGTGGGCTGGGTTGTAGAAGGGGGCAAGGTGATGTAGTGCTTTAAAGCCACTTCCCATGGAGACTTGTTCCCGGGGCAGCTGCACACCCCACTTTCTCCCCTGCAGCTTTCTTTCTTTCCCCTTCGGAGGAGAGGTTCCAGGGGCCAGAGTAGGGGGGCTATACTGATGCCGGAATTGCTAGCAGCGAGTGACTCCTGTCCCCCGTCCGTCGTCCCCAACCCCCCGAACCCCCCTGCCCCTGCTCCCGGGTCCACCTGCAGCCCTACCCGCCCGAAGTGTTTGATGTGGTCTAGACACGCCTCGGCCTAGGCCCCTGGCTGCCCATGAGAGCCAACGGGTGTATCATCCTCGGCCCCTGGCTGTCCGTGAGAGTCAACGGATGTTTCATCCTGCGCCCTCCTGCTTGGCTTGGCTGATTCCCAGGAGGCTGGAGGTGTTTCAGATAAACTGAATGGATTCGGGGAGTGTGGAGGAGGGGGATGAGAGTGTGTCTATTCCTTAATGATTAAAGTCCCACATTGAAAATCCTATTTTTCTAGGCACCACTGCTGTAAGGCTCCGTGGAAAGAGCCCGGGCTTGGGAGTCAGAGGTCATGGGTTCTAATCCCAGCTCCGCCATTTGTCAGCTTTGTGACTTTAGGCAAGTCACTTCACTTCGCTGTGCCTCAGCTACCTCATCTGTAAAATGGGGATTAAGGCTGTGAGCCCCACATGGGACAACCTGATCATCTTGTATCCTCCCCAGTGCTTAGAATGGTGCTTCACACATAGTAAGCACTTAACAAATGCCCTCATCATTATTATTATTTTATTATTAGGTGGCCACCACAAAATCAATCAGATGCCTCGAGTCAGATCTAATTAATCCTTCAGATTGTAAGATTCTCGAAAGGCAGGGACTGTGTCTTTTACTCCTACTGTGTACTTCCAAGGCTCTCGTAAGGCTCTCTGCACCATATAGGTGCCCTATATGGGGCTCTGAAGATACCTAGGACAATGCCTTGCCCGGTAAATACTCTGCTCAACCAATCGATAGCATTTATTGAGTGCGTACTGTGTGCAGAGCACTGTTCTGTGCATTTGGGAGAGCACAGTAGAGGGCATCTGCTGCTGCTGCTGCTGCTGATGATAATGATGATGACAACAAGGATGACAATGATGACCATGAGTAATCACCTCATTGATAAGTCCAGGCAAAGGGTTATTTCCTGCCTGCACCCTTCCTGCAGTCACTCTGGGTTCTCAGCCCTTTAAGGCATCAGAGTCCTTGAAACTGACATTGCCCTTTCTGGATACACAAAGCCAGCCTCTTCAGCCATGGTGCCATTGGTCTCCAAACCTTGCTCCTCCAATCCACCAGTCTTCGTTTCTCTCCCTTCAGTTTAAAGGACTGGAAATACAACGAGTAAAGTTTTTTCCCAGGGAAGGCTCCCCAAATCAAAGATTTGGCATATGAACCCCCTCCTTGCAGCCTCCCCCTCTCCTCCCACCTGCCCCGGCCTGGCTGCTCCTGCAGAGAGTAGCAGAGCACAACCACAGCAGCAACAGCAGCAGGGCCCTCTCCGAAAAGAAAGCTTTCTTACTGGTTACTTGACCCAACCAGTCCAACCAGTAGTGACCTATAAAAAGGGCTCCGGCTGGGAAAGCTCCCAGCTCTGAAGAGGTTGCCAGCTACTGCCATGATGAGCTCTTGCTGGGAGAGGATGGTGTCATCCCTGCAGGGCAGCGGGACCTTCATCAACACCCTGATTGGGGTGCTGACTGTGGCTGGCCAGCAGCTCTTCTCCCGCTTCACCTTCGCCTGTCCGTGCCAGGCGGGCAAGAACCTCTACTATGGCTCGGCCTTCCTAGCCGTGCCCACCCTGGTCCTGCTTATCATCGGCTATGCGCTGAGGACCCAGACGTGGCGGATGATCACCGATCCGTCCTGCAGGTGTCCGGTGAGGCAGCTACAGGGCCCGGGCTCCCTGCACCGCCAGCTGGCCTGCCTGGTTTGCATCAGCATCACCGGGCGGGCGCTGGTGGCCCCACTGATGTGGCTGGCAGTCACGTTGCTGACCGGAACCTACTACGAGTGTGCAGCGAGCGAATGGGCCTCAGTGGACCGTTACCCGGAGTTTGACGGCATCAGCCCTGAGGAGCGCAGGGATATACTGGCTGGATTTCCTTGCAGTGGCGGCATCCCTGCTAAAATGACCCTGGTCAGGGAGGAGGTGATGCTACAGCTTAGGTACTCCTCTCAGGTGAGTCTTCCCACTCTTCTCCTGCAGCGGTCCCACCACTCCTTTTCCCCAGCTGATCAAGCCAACACCCACCCACCTGCTCCCCACCCCACCCCGTTAGCCTCCTGGGGAAAGAGGAACCGCAGCCTGGACCTGCATCTGGACCCATGAGATAGCAAAGCCGTGGTGAGGGATGAGTCCTATCCTCTGGGGACCTATCACTTCTGTTTTCATTTTCCACTCACTTGCCCAACCAGGCTCCCGCCTGCAGCTGAAAACTCTAACTTTCTGGCTGCTTCTTCTTAGTCTCTTTCACAGGCTCCTCCCCTGCCTCCCACCCTCTAATAGCGAGAGTGCCTCAGGGTTCAGTTCTGAGTCCCTGCCATTCTTTATCTATGCTCACTCCCTTGGAGCACTCATTCGCTCCCATGACTTCAACTTCCATTTCTTCTTTCAGGACCTAGCTATCTGGATATCCCACAGACACCTCAAACTAAATAGAACTCCTCATCTTCCCACCTAAACCCTGTCTTCCCCTTGTTTTTCCCATCACTGTAGAAAACATCATTATCCTTCTTATCTTACAAGCCCATACCCTTGGAATTATTTTTGAATCATCTCTCTCATTCAACCTATATAGTTAAACCATCACCAAATCATGGCGATTTACCTTTGCGATGTCTCTAGAGTCCCTCTTTTCCTATCCATCCAAATGTTTCTATACAGATCCAAGTACTAACCATATCCCACTTTAACTATTGATCAGCCTCTTTTCTGACCTTCCTTCCTCCTGTCTTTCCCCTCTCTGGTTTATACTGGACTCTGCTGTCTGAATCATTTTTCTAAAAAATCGTTCAGTCCCTATTTTCCCACCCCTCAAGAACCTTCAATCATTGCCCATCCACTTCCACATCAAACAGAAATTCCTTGGGACTGGTTTTAAGGCGCTCAATCACCTTACTTTCTTCTACCTTACCTCTCTGATCTCCTACTACAACCTAACCCACACACTCTACTCCTCTAAAGCTAGCCTATTCAGTGTCCCTTGTTCTCATCTATCTCGCTAATGACCTCTTGGTTACGTCCTCCCTCTGGCCTGAAACTCCCTTCCGCTTCGTATCCAACAGACCACCACTCTCCCTACCTTCAAAACCCTCCTAAAATCACATCTCCTCCAAGAGGCCTTCCCTGACTAAGCTCTTAATTCCCCTACCCACCTTCCCCCCTGTGGCGCCTATGCACTTGGCTCGCTACCCCTTAAGCACTTGATATTCATCCTTCCCTCAACCCTACAGCACTATGAACACATGCCTACACTCTGCCTTTTCTGCTATCTGTAATTTATTTCAATGTCTCTCTCCCCTCTAGACTGTAAGTTCCTTGTGGGCAGGGGTTATGTCTATCAACGTTATTGTATTGTGCTTTCCAAGCATTTAGTACTGTGCTGTGCATACAGTGCGTGCTCAATAAATACCGTTGATTGATAGATTTGTTTAGAGTTTACTATGTGTTAGGCACTGTCCTAGACACTGAGTTGGATACAATATAAGCAGATCAAACACGATCCCTGTCACATGTGGGTTTCACAGTCTAAGAGTAAGGGAGAAGCCTGAATTTAAAGATGAGGCAACACAGGCACAGAGAAGTTAAGCAACTTCCCCAAGGACACACAGCATGCTTGAGGCGTTTCCTCAACTATCGCTTCTGCTATAGTCTGGCCAGCTTCCCCCTTTACCCAGAGAAGGTAGACAGAGTCCCCTCTGTTGCCCATCTCCCACGTCTGCCCCCAACAGGCATGGACCCAGCTCTCCTGATGAAGGTTTCCTCAGGGCTTCTCCAGGTTCAAGTTCAGTCCACAGAGCTCCCAGGCACACTTAAAAGCAGGACAGACCCTCTAAAGACAAGCTGAATTCCCCAAGATCAGGGTACGACATCGAGAAGGATTCCCTGCCCTAGCTCCTGACCCACCCCAGCGTTATGCCTGTTTGTCCCATGTGTTCTCAGAGCAGAACGTGGAGACCAAATCAGGGGATCTGCAGTCCAGGTGCCCAATCAGAACCCAGTCAAAAGTTACTCGATCAGTTCTGGTGGCCTGCAGACAGGCTGGGGGCTCAGATGGTCCAAGTCTCCCAAAGTTCCTAGTTTGCAAAACAGGGGAAATTGATCAAAGAAAACAAAAATACTTTTTATCCTATGTTCCTGTCCCAAAGCAGATTGGAGAGGTAAGGGGGATGGGGTTGGTGGAAATGCTGGAAAGCTACGCAAACCATTTTTGCTCTTGAACATGGCACTTGCTGTGGTAAGTTTATGGAAGAGTGTCTCTTTAGTGTTTGGAGGGTGAATGAGATTCACAAATCTCCCCTATCCTCCCTATGCCCAAGCCTAAGGCTTGGGCATAAAGGCCAACTGCCAGGCTTGAATCAACCCCTTCCAGGCCCTGTCCAGATAGAAGACCAGTTTTCACCTATTTACCCCTTGTTTATTGACTTTCGATTTATTCATTTACGGCAGCAGTGCCAACTCCACTGCTGGGGGCAATGGGGACTGATGCCCCTTGGCTCCCAGCTATGGAGACAAAACAGCCAATCAATGGTATTTCCAGAGAGCAGAGCACTGCACTAAGCATTTGGGGTAGTACAACATAGTAGACATGATCCCTGCCCTCAAGAAGCTTACAATCTATCATAATGTTGTCAAGCACTGTACTAAATAGTGCAGTAGATACAATTAGATCAGACAAAGTCTCTGCCCCACATGAGGCTAACAGTCTAAGAGAGAGGGAGAACAGGTATTGAATCCCCTTTTTATAGATGAGGAAACTGGGGCACAGAAAAATTAAGTGGCAGAGAAACAGCAGGGTCTAGGGAATAGAGAACAGGCCTGGGAGTCAGAAGGACCTGGGTTCTAATCCCTGCTCGGCTACATGTCTGCTGTGTGACTTTGGGCAAGTCATTTAACTTCTCTGTGCCTCAGCTACCTTGGCTGTGAAATGAGGATTAAGACTGTGAGTCCCACGTGTGACAGGGACTGTGTCCAACTGGATTTGCACTTAGTACAGTGCTCTGCACACAGTAAGCGCTCAATAAATATGATTGATTGATTTGCTTGCACCCACCCCAGTGCTGAGTACAGTGCCTGGGACATAGTAAGCGCTTAACGGATGCCACAACTATTATCATTATTATTCTTCTTATAGCCCAAGATCACACAATAGGTGAATGGTGGAGCCTGGATTATAACCCAGATCTGCTGATTTTTAGTCTTGATGCCACTTGGCCACACTGCCATTGTTTCTGGGCTCAAATCGAGGCTCAGCTCGGGGCTCAGGCAAATTCAGTCATTCATTAGTATGAGTGCTCACTGTGTGCAAAGCACTGTACTGAGAGCTTGGGAGAGTACACTATTACAATAAACAGACAAACCCTGTGTTTATGGGCTCCCTCACCCTGCGTCTCTGATGAGCTGTTATTGCTGTCCTGCCTACCTGTCCCTTCGCAGTCCTATCCCATTAACACCCCCCCCAACACACCCCTTAACAAGTCTGCTTCCTTTTCCTTCTCACTCTTTCAGGGCACATTTGGCATCTGTGGTTGGGTCTTCCATATTTATTGTATCCTACCCACCTATTATCTTCCCCTTTAGATTGTATGCTTCTCTAGAGACAGGGATCGCATCTCCTCCTTCTTTCTGTCCTACAAGTGCAGACCAGAGCACTTGGCCCTCGGAAAGCCAAATGGGTTTCCAGCACAGTGCCATGCCCACAGTAGGTGCCCGGTACAATGCTCTGCACACCACTGGTGCCCAGCATGGTGCTGCCTGCTGCCTGCAGTCGGCATCCAGCCCAGCGTTCTGCACCGGGCCCACTGTCAGTGAACCTGTGACCCTTTGTGACCTCCTGCATGTTTTCCAGATGTCTGGCTGGATCCTGGTCACGGCTGCCAGCATCACGGCCTTTCTGTCCTATTGCCTGGTGAGGTACTGCTCCCCACTGTCCTCACGGCAGCACCATTACTGGGACAGCCTGGCCCGGAATGATCAGCAGCTGTTCGAGGAGGCGGCCGAGCAGCACGCCCGCTTCCTCGTGGCACAGCGCGTCAAGAACTTCTTCGGCTTCGTGCCCGGGAGCCAGACCATCCAACAGATCCGCATCCCAACGGGAAGGGACTGGAGGGAGATAGCGGGATTCAGCCTCGTGGGCATGGCGGACCATGGGCACGGGCCCTACTGCTATCTGGGAGACAGGGATGATGACTGTGAGGAAGGAAGGGCAGCTGGCATCGAACTGACGCCCTGACTTTATCAGCGTGGGCTCTGGGACCCCTGGCTTGCTCACCCTGGGCCTCCAAACAGACCTTACAGGATGTGAGCGGACCCGGACACACCCACCATCGAGACTTTCCCACCTTTTAGCTCTGTGCAGCCTGCTGCCCCCCTCCTGACCCATCCCACTGACCCGTGCCCCCACAACAGCTCATTCTACCAGTGGTATTTATTGAGCCCTTACCGTGAACACTGTACTACCTGTTTGGGAGATTATAACAGAGCTGGTAAACAGAATCTCTCCTCACAATAAGCTTACAATCTAGTTGGGGAGACAGGCAGTAAAACAAATTATAGGTAAGTAGAAGTAGCAGAGAACAAAAATATGTATATAAATCCTGTGGGGGTGGGGGAAGGGTGAGTATCAAAGTGCTTAGGGAATTCAAACTGAAGTGCGTAAGTAATGCAGGAGCGTGGAGAATAAGGTGGTAAAATGAGAGGTTAGTCAGGGAAGTTTTCCTGGAGGAAATATGATTTTAGTAGGGTTTTGAAGTTGGGGAGAAAGTGACCGTGCACTGCAGGATGATGAAAACCTTCTAGATGTTCATGCAAGTGTTTCTGGGAACTTCAGCGGCAGCAAAACTAAAGTGCTCAGAGCAATTGATATTTTGTTGCTGATTTGAGTGTCCTAGGACCTCAATTCTCAGAAACACTTTTAATCTTTCCCAGCTCATTCCTGGAGGAAATAGAGGGGTAGTGCAGTATTTTCAGGATGGGGTGTCCTGTTTTCACTTTTCCCCACTCACTCCCCTTCACATTTGGAGTTCACCTCAAGTTGGCTGAGTCACCAAACAAAGTCACACTGCTACCCTCTGCTGCTGCCAGAGTGTGCTGCCTTTGTCAGGTCCCCTTATGTGATATTTTGCCTCGAAACATTTTGGTCTCTTTAACATTTTCCAGTTAGCCAGCTGGCCATCACTGATTTTTTGCTTCTCCAGGATGTGTAGCTGGTTGAATCTGCTGAGCTTGATTTCCAATTTGGTTTCTACTTTCAAGCTTCTAGACTGAGCAAGCTCCTCCTATCCCAAAGTCATTTCCTGCTCCAAAACTGTCTTATTTTCCTTGGGGCTTCTCCACTGACCTGGCTATTGTGACTATTAAATAACAATAATAATAATAATAATTATGGCATTTGTTAAATGCTATGTGCCAAGCACTGTTCTAAGAGCTGGGATAGATACATGGTAAGCAAGTCGGAAGCAGTCTCTGTCCCACGTGGGGCTCACAGTCTTAGCCCCCATTTTACAGATAAGGTAACTGAGGCACAGAGAAGTTAAGTGACTTGCCCAAAGTTACACAGCTGACCAGCTGCGGAGCCGGGATTAGAACCCAGGTCCTGACTTCCAGGCCTTTGGTCTTTCCACTATGCCATGCTGCTGCTTCTTAAAGGTTCCCTGTGTCTGGTCTAGGGAGGGGCCCAGCATCTAGCCTGGCTGTGGAGGAAACCAGGACCTTTTCCCTCCCATTCCCAGTCCTCTGACTGTCTGGTCTTGCCCCTTCCTGCTCTTAATAATAATAATAATAATAATGATAATGGCATTTATTAAGCACTTACTATGTGCAAAGCACTGTTCTAAGTGCTGGGGAGGTTACAAGGTGATCAGGTTGTCCCACGGGGGGCTCAAAGTCTTAATCCCCATTTTATAGATGAGGTAACTGAGTCACAGAGAAGTGAAGTGACTTGCCCAAAGTCACACAGCTGACAATTGGCAGAGCCAGGATTTGAACCCCTGACCTCTGACTCCAAAGCCCGTTCTCTTTCCACTGGGCCACACTGCTTCACAGCTTCACTGCTTCACCCTTTCCCTTAGGGTTTCATGACAGACTGGCGCGTTCGCATTGTGATGCTTAATCGGGTGAAATCTTTCAAGATGATCTGATAAACGAGCTGATTATATTGTCTTTTGATCGATTGTCTTCATAGTTTAAAATGTGCAGTAACTGTCTTGCACTGGGGATGGTGCCAGGGAAGAAGGAAGCCCGGCTTTCCTGGACCCTGGGCAGCCTCTCCCCCCAGTGAAATGAAGGTGGGCTGGATGGATTCTCCAGGGTCCGTTCCTCTGGAGCTGATCCCTGCAACAGGGCAGTGGAGATGGAGTCTCTGGTGGGCAGTTTCCTCAGCTGGGGACTCCTTCATAAGCACTTAGTACAGTGCTCTGCACACAGTAAGCACTCAATAGATATGAATGAATTCCTCGTATTTATTCAATGAATTCAATCGTATTTATTGAGTACTTACTGTGTGCAGAGCACTGTACCAAGCGCTTGAGAGAGTACAATGCAACAACAAACAGACACATTCTCTGCCCATAACGAGCTCACAGCCTAGAGTGGGAGACAGACATTAATATAGGTAAATTAATAAATAAATAAATTACAGGTATATTCATGTGTGCTGTGGGGATGGGAGGGAGGAAGAGTGAAGAAAGCAAGTCAGGGTGATGCAGTAGGGAGTGGGAGAAGAGGAGAGTAGGGCTTAGTCAGGGAAGGCTTCTTGGAGGAGCTGTGCCTTCAATTCATTCATTCATTCAATTGTATTTATTGAGCACTTACTGTGTGCAGAGCACTGTACTGAGCGCTTGGGAAGTACAAGTTGGCAACATATAGCGATGGTCCCTACTGAACAATGGGCTCACAGTCTAGAACAATAAGGCTTTGAAGTGAGGGAGAGCAATTATCTGTCTGATATGAGGAGGGAGAGTGTTCTAGGCCAGGGATAGGATATGGGCAAGAGGTAGGCAGAGAGGTAGATGAGATGGAGGCACGGTGAGAAGGTTGGCATTAGAGGAGCAAAGTGTGTGGGCTGGGTCATAGTAGGAGAATAGCAAGGTGAGGTATGAGGGGCAAGGTGATTGACTGTTTTAAAGCCAAAGTGAGGAATTTTTGTTTGATGTGGAGGTGGATGGGAAATCACTGAAATGGATGCATTCATGGTTCCTCTGGAGCTGACAGGAGAGCGGACCGAGGAACGGACCAGGGAGCGTACCAAGGAATGGACCTAGAAGTGGACCAGGGGTCAGGCACCTGACCTTGAGACTTCTTCCCCGAGTCAATTCCCCAGAGCTGGCCCCCAACACTGGAAAATGGGGATGGAATCTCTGGGATCACAAGTAGCTTTCCTCCAGAGCTGCTCAGGGAGCAGATGCTTTACTCTCCCAAGTGCTTTGCTCTGCACACAGTAAGCACTCAATAAATATCATTAAATGAATGAATGGAAGAGTTGGGAGCCAGGCCAGTGTCAGATTGTATCATATGACTGGCAGATGTCAATCATAGGGGATGCAGTGCCGATTTGGGCTGTAATTCAATCCATTCTACTAGGGATTGGTAGATTTGATTGGATGCCCCCACTTATTCATAATCTAACCAAAAGCCTCTTGTGCAAATCACATCCCCTACCTAAGAGGCCCCTGCCCAGATCTTGCTGACTCTCTGCCCCCAGCCCCTGATCAGAGCTTTGCTCAGGTTCATTCAAAGTTCATCATCCAGCTAAGCCATACATCCCAGGGGCCGTCTCCTGGACGCCCTCTCAATCCATCAGTAATTGGTATTTATTGAGCACTTATTGGGTGCTGAACACTGGAAGCCCTTGGGAGACTACAACACAACAGAGCTGGTAGACATGATCCCTGCCTACAGTGACCTCACATTCCAGAGGAGAAGACAGACGTTAAAATAAATAAAAAAGTTATGGATACGTTCATAAGTGCTGCGGGGATGATGATGTGATTACCAAATGCTTAAAGGACATAGATCCAAGTGTGTAGGCAAAACAGATGCAGGAGGGAGTAGGGGAAAAGAGGGCTTAACTGGGGAAGGCTTCTTGGAGGAGTTGTGATTTTAATAAGGCTCTGAAAGTGGGGAGAGTGATGGTCTGGCATATAGCCAGGTGGGCAAGGGGTTGGTGGTAAGACAGACAACTTCCAGGTACAGTGAGTAAATTGGCATTAGAGGAATAAGGTGAGGTTATTTGAGGAAGGAAATCCCTTTACATTTTCATTGTCATAAATCAACCAATCAGTAGTACTTATTGAGTGCTTATTGTGTGCAGAGCATTAAATCCTGTTGGTCAATCAATCAATCAATCGTATTTATTGAGCACTTACTGTGTGCAGAGCACTGTACTAAGCGCTTGGGAAGTACAAGTTGGCAACATATAGAGGCAGTCCCTACCCAACAGTGGGCTCACAGTCGGTCCCACCTTCGCTACATAGCTAAAATCCACCTTTTCCTCTCCTTCCAAACTGCTACCACCGTAATACAATAACTCATCCTATAACACCTGGATTACTGCATCAACCTCCTTGCTGACTTCCCACCTTCCTGTCTCTCCCCACTCCAGTCCATACTTCACTCTGCTGCCCGGATTATTTTTCTACAAAAATATTCAGGTCATGTCAGCCTGCTCCTCAATACACTCCAGTGGTTGCCCATTCACCTCAGCACCAAAGAAAAACTCCTCACTATTGGCTTTAAAGTCCCCTACCACCTTGCCACCTCCTACCTTACCTCCCTTCTCTCCTTCTATATCCTAGCCCGCAAACTTTGCTCCTCTAGTGCTAACCTTCTCATTTGCCTCAATCTCCCTTATCTTGCTGCCTCACCTTCATCCTGCCTCTGTCCAAGAACACCCTCCCTCCACAATTCAAAGTGAAGGCACATCTCCTCCAGAAGGCCCCCCACTTTCCTCTTCTCCCACTCCTTCCTTTTTCACCCTGACTTGCTCCTTTTGTTCTTCCCCCTTCCTAGCCCCACAGCACTTACTGTACATATCTGTCATTCATTTGTTTATTTTAATGTCCCTCTCCCACTGTAGACTGAAAGCTTATTGTGGGTAGTGTTGGATGTAAAATTATGCCTGTTTGTTGCTCTGCATGGTCAAGAAGATGCAAACATGATTCGGACGGTCTACAAATTTTATTCTGCAGAATGGTCAGACACCACAACTTGGGAGTTGGTCAGTGTAAGACCCCAAAGAGACTTTTTAGGTTACATTTACACCCAAATAATAGCCCTTTTCCCCCAGGTGCATTTTTCAATCACTAACATAGTCATTTTGATTCTCAGATAAGGTTATCTTGGGCTCCAGGGCTTATTGACACACTCAATGGTCAGCAGTAAAATTCATTCACAAAAGACTCACTACACCAGGGGGATTTCCTATTAACAATTCAACTAGACAAGAGGGATTTTGTATTAACAATTCGACTAAACCAGGGGGATCTCATATTTACAATTGTTCCTCAAAAAAGTGTTACTTCAGCCAAGTGCTATGTTTCTACCCCTGGAGCAGGGAAGGCACGCTGGCTAATGTAGAGAAGCAGAAGCTCAGAGGTCAGGGGTTCAAATCCCGGCTCTGCCAATTGTCAGCTGTGTGACTTTGGGCAAGTCACTTCACTTCTCTGTGCCTCAGTTACTTCATCTGTAAAATGTCTGTAAAATGGGGATTAAGACTGTGAGCCCCCCGATGGGACAACCTGATCACCTTTCCCCAGTGCTTAGAACAGTGCTTTGCACATAGTAAGTGGTTAATAAATGCCATTATTATTATTATTACATATGGCAGTTTCATTACATTGCTTTCCACAGTAGGAAATGTGTCTGTTTGTTATATTGTACTCTCCCAAGGGCTTACTACAGTGCTCTGCACACAGTAATCACTCAAAAAATACAATTGAATGAATGAATGCATGCATGAATAACTTACAATGTTTAGGAAATTATATTGAATACCTATTTTTTGTAGAACATTTTACTGAGTCCCTGCTTTTGGCAGAACACAATACTGAGTAACTATTTTGAATGGAGTATTTCCAGGTTTCTGGGAACATAAAATGAAAGTTGTGAATAAGTCCCTGCCCTCAAGGAACTTGGTGATTCCTCAGTTGCTGTAAAAATACCCCATGGCTTCCTCCAAGGTCTCTGGGTCAGAAAACCTTTGAACCTTGAGGCAGATGAGTAACACCCCTAACAAGATAGTCTTTTCTGAGGAACAGAGAACAGCAATGCTGCTTTACCTCTTCATCTCAGAAAGTCATGGCGTTGCCCCAAACCTTGGGGAGACGCTGACTTCAGTCTCCGCTGCGAGGCCCCACCCTGATGATTTAAAGGTTCAGTTAACCTGTTGACTGGCCTTTGGCAGAGCAGAGATTTCCAGAAGAAACACTCCTCCATCTAAAACAGGAAATAATTCAGACCAAAGTGCTTTGCAAAGGGGTGTTTTAAGTCCCGAGTTGCAAGTCCAACATAAATCCAAGGGTAACTCTGCCTCAGGGGTTCTGCCCACCTCACCCACTGTGGTTCTACCCCCTCGGGCACCTCAGTGTGAAGGATGAAGGTTCTGGGATACACCTGATACCGAACAGAATCGGAAATTTTTTAGAGGCATCCTTCCTTATTCTGCACAGAAGTAGGTTCAGTTCAGCAGTAGGTGCTAAGGAGACACCTGGAGTCCTGGGCTGAAAGCTACCAAGGAGGCTCTTGTTATCGACAAGTAGGTTGCAAAATAGGTTAATCGGTGTAAATCGGCCGCAGGGTTCTTGTACCCAGGGTGGTGACGCAGATAGGAAAAATGACTCGGAGACATGAGTTCAGATAGAGCAGCAAAGAAGGAAAGTGGCTACCTGCCCGTTCACCTCCCGGGAGAGGTACGAGTGACAAGCAGCCCCTATCCCATTCTCACTGTGTCTTTTATTGAGTTACAGCAATTGAGCGGAGCAATTGGGAATTTCAGGAATCCAATTAGGACCGACAGGATGTTATAAATTCTCATTATTCTCTGTTTTCACTGCCTTGTGCAGGTTGTTGTTATCTGCCCTATGGCCTTGCATAGATAGGTGTTACTGGCCTTGAAGACATCTGTTGCTGAGCCTTGCATAAAATACAAAACAAGGAGTTGTTCTCTCGGCGTGCACAAAATGGAGGGTTACTGTCAGCATACACAAAATGGAGTCAGTCATGTCAAGTCCGCTAGTGGACAACACTCTCCATTTCTGACCCCCCAGAATTATAGATCAGAAGCCACCAGGAAGACCCTCCACCTCCAACTCCCCAGAATTATAGAAGATCCTCCACCTGTGATTCCCCCCAAGAATTATGGCTCAGGAACCACCAGGAAGACCCTCCACCTCTGAACCTCCAGAATTATAAATCAGGAGCCACTAGGGAGAGAACTGGGAAGTGTTTTGGTCACTTCAGAGGTGACCAAAACTCAGGTGTAACAGCGTTTAAAAGCAATGATTTATCAACCCTAGGTAAGTCTTCCTGCCCTATAGCCCCAGGCCACAGCTTGAGAACCCCCTCAGTAATGGGCTAGTGGGGGTCCTCATGGCTCAGTGGCAAGAGCCTGGGCTTGGGAGTCAGAGGTCATGGGTTTTAATCCTGCCTCTATCACTTGTCAGTTGTGTGACTTTGGGCAGGTCACTCAACTTCTCTGTGCCCCAGTTATCTCATCTGTAAAATGGGAATTAAGACTGTGAGCCCATGTGGGTCAAGGACTGTGTCTCTTCAATCATCAATGATGATGATGATGGCATTTTTTAACCACTTACTATGTGCAAAGCACTGTTCTAAGCACTGGGGAGGTTACAGGGTGATCAGGTTGTCCCACGGGAGGCTCACAGTCTTGATCCCCATTTTACAGATGACGTAACTGAGGCACAGAGAAGTGAAGTGACTTGCCCAAAGTCACACAGCTGACAATTGGCAGAGCTGGGATTTGAACCCATGACCTCTGACTCCAAAGCCGGTGTCCTTTCCACTGAGCCACGCTGCTTTCCCTGTTATTTACTGGGTGCTAATTGTGTGCAGAGCACTGTACTAAGACTTGATTATCTTGTATCTACCTCAGTGCTTAGTACAGAGTTTAGTACAAAACAATGGTTTAACAAATACCTCAATTACTATTGCTGTGTCATGTTGTAGTTATTATTGTATAATCATCATTATCATCTTCACCTTCCTACTCTTGTCACCCTTCTTTGTAATGGCATTGGTTAATCACTTACCATGCACCAGGCACTTTACTAAGCACTGGGGAAGATACAAGCTAATCAAGACTAATCAAATCAAGGGAAGCAGCGTGGCTCAGTGGAAAGAGCATGGGCTTTGAAGTCAGAGGTCATGGGTTCAAATCCAGACTCCACCACTTCTCAGCTGTGTGACTTTGGGCAAGTCACTTAACTTCTCTGTGCCTCAGTTACCTCATCTGTAAAATGGGGATTAAGACTCTGAGCCCCATCTGGGACAACCTGATCACCTTTTAACCTCCACAGTGCTTAGAACAGTGCTTTGGACATAGTAAGCACTTAATAAATGCCATAATTATTATTATTAAGTCTTAGTACAATGCTCTGTTCCACGTAGCTATCCTGTATCTACCCCACTGCTTAGTATAATGCTTCACATAGAAAGCACCTAACAAATTTTATTATTATTATTGTTACTATTCATTTCAGCACTTCTGTAGAGAGCAATCTATATTGGTGAATATTGGTATACTGGTCTAAATATATTGATATAGATAGATAGATAGATAGATAGATAGATAGATAGATAGATGTATATTGATCCGTGCAGCCTATTCACTTATTCCACATATCAATTTACTGTTTTCAGACTCTTGCTAATACCAGTCATATCTTTCTTTATTCTTCCTCCTACTCCTACTGTGTATGAATAACTTGGGTCTGCCTGCCTTCCTTATTAGATTGTAAGCTCCTCAAGGACAGAGTTCATATGCCTTTTGCTTCTGGTACACTCTCCTAAGTGCTTAGTAGAATCTCTGCCTGCAGTAGGTACTCAATAAAAGCAACTGATTGACTGCTTGACTGGGGAAATCAAGTAGACACAAATTGTCAATATAGAATAAGAGAATAAGAACATCGATACAAATGGTAAAAATAGAAGCAACTAATTAAATAGGCTCAAAATGAAGATTTACATAAGGGCTGAATCGGCTGAGGCAGCATAGCCTAGTGGATGGACCACGGGCCTTTGAGGCAAAAGGACCTGGGTATGTAATCCCAGCTATGTCACATATCATCATCAATCACATTTATTGAGCGCTTACTGTGTGCAGAGCACTGTACTAATCTGCTGTGTGACCTTGGGCAAGTCACCACATGTCTGCTGTGTGACCTTGGGCAAGTCACTTCACTTCTCTGAGCCTCAGTTACCTCATCTGTAAAATGGGAATGAAGATTGTAAGCCCCACGTGAGATAACCTGATCACCTTGTATCCCCCCAGCGCTTAGAACAGTGCTTTGCACATAGTAAGTGCTTAACAAATGCCATTATTATTATTATTGTTATTATTATTAACTTCTCTGGACCTCAGTTACCTCATCTGTAAAATGAGCATTAAGACCTAGAAATCCACATGGGTCAGGGATTGCATCTCATCAATCATCAGTGATATTTATTGAGTGCTCTGTCTACTTGTTTTGTTTCATTGTCTGTCTCCCCCTTCTAGACTGTGAGCTCGGTTGTTGGGTAGGGACCGTCTCTGTTGCCGATTTGTACTTCCCAAGTGCTTAGTACAGTGCTCTGCACACAGTAAGTGCTCAATAAATATGATTGAATGAATAAATGAAGTGACAGAGCCAGGATTAGTACTCAGGTCCTTCGGATGCCCAGGCCCATGCGCTATGCACTAGGCCACGCTTCTTCTCACTAGGCCGCTCTGCTTGGCAGGGAGAGGCCTGCAATGCCTTAACATGCTGGTTGGCCGCCTGGAATCTACTACCACATTCCTCTGGTGGATCCTTTGGGAGGAGGTGGCTCTACGCCAATTGGCTGAGATCCCTCAGGGCTCAGTCTGGACTGAATGGGGGTGACTGACCACACACACACAAGCACACACATACACACAAGTCCAAGCCATACTGTCACTATCATCATGGTCAAAGCCATGCTCATGGGCATTGAGGTGTTCAATTTGTGTCACATGGGCTAAGTGGGCTTCTTGTGGCGGATGGGAACTGGATGAGAGTTGGATGTTGAGGTACAGAGAAGTTGGATGTTGCCAACTTGTACTTCCCAAGAGCTTAGTACAGTGCTCTGCACACAGTAAGCGCTCAATAAATATGATTGAGAGAGGATGTTGCTCTGTCTACACTGGGCTTTCCTGAGGGAATCGGGAGACCCTCTGAATTTTAATTGTGCAAAGTAGGGAGATAGAGGTGTCTGAGCCACTCTAACTCAACACCACAGGGACAGGGAGGGCGAGAGCAAGACTTGGGTCCTAGTAGCACAGGTTAGAAGGACTCTATAGAGCCATGGTGGTTGGAAGATGGACTGAGGCTGTCAGAGCTCTGCAGGCCAGACAGATCAAGGCTGGCTGGTCATGGACCAGGAACAAAGTTGAACTCTGTAAAACTATGGAGGGGCAAACACAGCATCATATCCCCCAGCAACAGGACAGAGGGCCTCTATCAGAGCTTGAGGGTGGCACATTCAAGATAGGCAGAAATAATCACTTCTTCCCTCAGCAGAGGGTAAGCACAGGAAATCCATTCCCTTGGGAAGCTGAGCAGTGAGAAACCCCAGCAGGTTCCAAAAGGAGTTGGATACAAACGTGGATGATCAGCCCTTGCTGCATCACTGCAGGAAAAGTTAGGGATGGAGACGGGAGAGTTAGGGGTGATGCTTTAACCAGAGGGCAGGAATGCAAGAGGCCATCGCTACAGGGTCCGTCCAAGTTCTGGTGCTGCTAACAGGGACTGTGTGGAACATGGGGCTGATCTTAAGGAGTTGCCCCTTGTCCCTCGTATTCTCATTGCAGAAAAGGTAATATAAAGTCCACCAAATCTTGGCTTAGGGTTATTACCATGTTACCACCCCCTCTGAAGAGAATTTGTGGAGTCAAGGTCCCTGAATTCAAGGGGTTAAGTTTAGCTAGACACAAAGGCCCATGTCCCCACCACTAATGACAGAAAGTCTTTTGAAATGGATAATTGTACAGAAGATGGCGTTCTACATTTAATAGTTAATGAGAATTTGCTAATTATAGGCTGAACTGTTTGATGCGTCTCATTGAACCCATGAGGCAAGGTGGGAAAATATCTTCGCCTAGGAAGGTCTGAAAGAGTTAAGAATGACGTGATTACCCAATCAGGGAACAGTTTGAAGGAAATAAAATGAAAATATCTCTCACCAAGACAGGAAACAAGGCTGCTGGGAAATTATGTTTATGGATGTTGGAGGGGAAAGTGAGGAGTTTTGGATGATCTATCCTTAACCATGAGAGTGGGTGTTCAGGAGGGTAACCAGCACACATTTCTTCCAAGTGTCCTGCTACTACTGTTGGGCTGGATGAGCCCTGGGGGCTAGAGGCTTTGAAGGGGTGGGAAGTAGGAGGAAAAGAGGTGAGGAAAGCTGGAGGAAAGAGGAAAGAGGAAAGCTGCTCAGTGGTAAATGATTAGGTATTTACAAACTTTTGAGGGGGTCAATAGGCCAAGGACAACAACTATTGAATGTTCACTATGTAAAGATCCCTGAACTTGGTACAGTGGGAATTAAATAATGATGATGATAATTATAATAGTTAAATGTTTACTATATGCCAAGCACTGTAATAATAATGATGAGGATATTAAGCGCTTACTATGGGCTAGGCACTGTACTAAGCGCTGGGGTGGATACAAGCAAATCAGGTTGGATGCATTTCCTTTCTCAGATAGGGCTCATAGTCTTAATCCCCATTTTCCAGATGAGGCAACTGAGGCACAGAGAAGTGAAGTGACTTGTCCAAGCCCGCAGAGCAGACAGGTGGCAGAGCCTGTATTAGAACCCATGACCTTTTGAGTGCCAGGCCTGTTGTCTAACCATTATGCCATGCTGCTTTCCACTGCACTAAGTGCTGGGGTAGATACAAGTTAATCAGCTCTCACGTGGGGCTCACAGTCTGAATAGGAGGGAGAACAGGCATTGAATCCCCATTTTGCAGATGAGGGAACCAAGGCACAGAGAAGTTAAGTGACTTGCCCAAGTGGAAGAGAGAGGATTAGAACCCAGGTCCTCTGACTCCCAGCCCAAGCTCTTTAGCACTAGGCCACGCTGCTTCTCAATAAGCAATATGTGAAACAACGCTTACCCTCATTGAGCTAACAGTCTCCTAGGAGGACAGGGTGGACATTAACAAAGAAAAAGAGTATTATCATCATCAGTCATCATCAGTGGTATCTATTTGAGTGCTTACTGTGTGCAGAACACTACTAAGCTCTTCCGAGAGTACAATTCAGCAGGGTTAGTGGACCCGTTCCCTGCCCATAAAGAGCGTAGTCTCCTCACTTGGTTCAGTTGGAGGATCATTTCTGACTTCCAGTGGCCTTCTGCCCTACATTATCAGTGGCCTAACCCTAACACGGTGTAGAGGTTAGGGGGCTACTACGAATAAACCAAAGCAAGGCGCTCTATTTACCTGTCATCTTTACACTTCAGGAAGGCATGGCCAATTTGCTCAAACAGAATCAGATATAGCCCGGCTTTTAAAAATCATTCAAATGGGGAGTTTGGAGTTCCAAACTGCTTGAGGTTGTGACCCACAAGAGAAGACCTTGCTGGTTCAAGTCCCTGGCTGGTTCATTTGGGCCGATTTGCTCTCTTTTAGTAATGGACCAGAGAGGCCCCGGGGGGTGGGGATGAAGGGGGGCTTCACAGGAGACAGGCAGGTTTATGAAAAGAACTTGGGAACTGGGAGTCAGAAGACCCAGGTTCTGATCCCAGTTCCACCACTTGCCAGCTGTGTGACCTTGGGCAAATCACTCCACCTCTCTGGGCTTCAGTTTTCCCATTCGCAAAATGGTGATGAAATGCCTGTTCTCACTTTTCCTCTCAGATTGTGAGCTCAGTGTGCAGCAGAGGCTGCATCCAATCTATCATGTATCAACCCTAATGCTCAGCACATTCTTGGGAAAAGTAAGTGTAATAAATATATAACCTGAGAAGCAGCTGGCTCAGTGGAAAAAGCACGGGCTTTGGAGTCAGAGGTCATGGGTTCAAATCCCGGCTCCGCCACTTTTCATTCATTCATTCATTTATTCATTCAGCTGTATTTATTGAGCACTTACTGTGTGCAGAGCACTGTACTAAGCGCTTGGGAAGTACAAGTCGGCAACATATAGAGATGTCCCTACCCAATGGCTCACAGTCTAGAAGGGGGAGACAGACAACAAAACAAAACATGCAGACAGGTGTCAAAATCGTCAATATTGTACTGTCCCAGGAGAGTAGTACAGGATGAGAAGCAGCATGGCCTAATGGATAAAGCACTGGCCTGAGAGTCAGAAGGACATGAGTTTGAGTCCAGACTTCGCCCCTCGTCTGCTGTGTGACCCTGGACTTCACTTCACTAGGCCTCAGTTTCTTCATCTGTAAAATGGGGGTCAAGACTGAGCCCCACGTGACACATGGACTGTGTCCAACCTGATGATCTTGTATCTACTCCAGCGCTTAGTTCAGTGCCCGGAATATAGTAAGTGCTTGTCAGCTGTGTGACTTTGGGTAAGTCACTGCACTTCTCTGTGCCTCAGTTACCTCATCTGTAAAATGGGGATTAAGACTGTGAGCCCCACGTGGGACAACCTGATCACCTTGTAACCTCTCCAGCGCTGAGAACGGTGCTTTGCACATAGTAAGTGCTTAATGAATGCTACCATTATAGAAATTAGAAAAGAGGCATGTCTGTGTACTTTAACTTTGTGTGCATGAGTTTTTGCTGAGGATTGAGCTGGTGGGAGAAGGAGAACTTGTTAGCCATGAGCCAACATCACCCCAGGTGAAACATAAATGTACCTTGTCAACTAATGGCAATGCCCCTCTCCATGCCGGTGCAGGGGAGGGGGCCTGGGCAGAGGGGAAGGGGAGGGCGGAGGGAGGATGGTCCGGCAGGGACGTAAGGAGAAAGCCATATAATGCTCAGCTGAAATAATAATAATAATGATATTAATGATAACTGTGGTATTTGTTAAGTGCTTATTTTGTGCCAGGCACTGTCCTAACTGTACTACTGTACTCACTGTACTAGAGAAGCAGCATGGCTCAGTGGAAAGAACGTGGGCTTGGGAGTCAGAGGTCATGGGTTCAAATCCCAGCTCCACCACTTGTCAGCTGTGTGACTTTGGGCAAGTCACTTAACTTCTCTGTGCCTCAGTTGCCTCATCAGTAAAATGGGGATTAAGATTGTGAGCCCCACATGGGACAACCTCCCCAGCACTTAGAACAGTGTTTTGCACATAGTAAGTGCCTAACAAATACCAAAATTATTATTATTATTATTACTAAGCATGGTAGTGGGTACAAGCAAATCCGGTTTGACGCAGTCCCAGTCCCGCATGGGTCTCACAGTTCTTAGGAATTGAGGCCCAGAGAAATGAAGGAACTTGCCCAAGGCCACACAGCAGACAAGTGGCAGTGCCGGGATTAGAACTCTTCTGACTCCCAGGCTCGTCCTCTGGCCACTCCACCATGATGATGATGATAATGGCATTTATTAAGCGCTTATTCTGTGCAAAGCACTGTTCTAAGCGCTGGGGAGGTTACAAGGTGATCAGGTTGTGCCACGGGGGGCTCACATTAATCCCCATTTTACAGATGAGGTAACTGAGGTGCAGAGAAGTGAAGTGACTTGAAGTCACACAGCTGACAAGTGGCAGAGCCGGGATTTGAACCCATGATCATGCTGCTTCCAGGTCTGTAGGTGGGATATCTGGGGTGGGTGCAGAGTGCTGGCCACCAAAACTGCCCTGTTTGTCAATCAATCAATCAATCAATCATATTTATTGAGCGCTTACTGTGTGCAGAGCACTGTACTAAGCGCTTGGGAAGTACAAGCTGGCAACATATAGAGACAGTCCCTACCCAACAGTGGGCTCACAGTCTTATCTTCCCCACCCCAGAAAGGATGGGGGGTGTGTGGGGGACAGGAGAGAGATTGTCCGGGAGAAGCAGCATAGTTTGGTGGATAGAGAACTGGTCTGGGACAGAGAATGACCTGGGTTCTAACCCCAGCTCCACCTAGTGCTTGCTGTGTGACCTTGGGCAACTCATTTCACTTCTCTGTGCCTCAGCTACCTCATCTGGAAAATGGGGATTTAGACTGTGAGACCCATGTGGGACATGGACTGTGCCCAACCTGATTAATATGTATCTACCGTGTAAAGTGCCCAGGACATAGTAAGCACTTAACAAATGCCATAAACTGGGTGAAAACTGGCCCACCCCACAGCACACCCCACCCGTCCCGATCCCTAATACAAGCCACCCACTCTCCCTGCACTCTGCAGGCCTGCCTGCTGTGGCCGGGACCAAGCCCCGTGCACAGCGGCAGGGGCAGCTGACCCTGCGGACTCTGAGTGCCCAGAGGCTGCTCTTCGGATGCTGGGCCAAGGGAGCAGGGCTTGTTGTGGACTGTGACTTCCCGGGTAGACAGACACTGCGCCCTTCTAGACTGCGAGCCCGTTGTTGGGTAGGGACCGTTTCTATATGTTGCTGATTTGTACTTCCCAAGAGCTTAGTACAGTGCTCTGCACACAGTAAGCACTCAATCAATATGATTGATTGATTGATTGCCGGCCAGCTCTGGGGTTGCCGACAGCCTGGTCTCCCCCACTTTTCAGGGGTCCGTGGTGAGCACAGGGAGCACCGCTTCTCTCTCTCCAGGGGCACGGACCTGGCACTGAAGGGTTCGCTGTGTGGCTCGCCCACAGATCCGAAAGACTCGCCCCAGTGAACGGTTGGGCTCAGCGACCCCCCAGGCTACTGGCTCCAAAGCAGGGCCAAGGGAAACCAGCGTGGGATTCGGGGAGGCAGGGAGGCAAGTCACAACTATCAAGTAAGAAACATCTGTTTTGGTGCCTGTCCAGTCCCACTCTGAGGTGCTCAGGTCTGGCCTGAAAGCCTGAAAGCTGGGGAATCCAGGCAGCGGATGGGCTGGCCACCAATCCATAATAATATTAAGACTAATATTATTATTATTATTGTCATTGTTGATGGTATAGAGCATGCGTCTGGGAATCAGAAGGTACCAAGTTCTAATCTTGGCTCCACCACTCGTCTGCTGTGAGACCTTGGGCAAGTGACTTCACTTCTCTGGGCCTCAGTTCCCTCATCTGGAAAATGGGGAATAAGACTGTGAGCCCCATGTGGGATGGGGACTGGGTCCAACCCGATTTGCTTGTATCCACCCCAGCGCTTATTACAGTGCCTGACACATAGTAAGTGCTCAACAAATACCGTAATCATTATTATTACTTACTAAGTACACGAAGCACTGGGGCACATACAAGATAATCAGGTTGGACACAGCCCCTGACCTACATGGGGCTCACAGTCTACCAGCTCACTTTTAATGCTAACCTTCTTAACTGTGCCTTGATCTTGCCTATTTTGCTTCCAACCCCTCACTCCTGTCCTGTCTCTGGTTTCAAAAGCCCTTCCTCCTCAAATCCAACAGACAATAATAATAATGATGGGATTTATTACTCCTATAATAATTACTATTATTAAGACAATTACTCTTCCCCCCTTCAAAGCCTTATTGAAGACACATCTCCTCCAGCAGGGCTTCTCTGACTAAGCCCCCCCAATTTCCTCTTCTCCCACTCCTTTCTGCATCACCCTGACTTGTTTCCTTTGTTCCCCCCACCCCCACCTACAGCACTTATGTACTTATCTATAATTTATTTATTTATATTAATATCTATCTCTGTATCTGTCTAGGCTGTAAGCTCATTGTAGGCAGGGAATGTATCCATTTATTGTTTTATTGTACTCTTCCACGCAATTAGTACAGTGGTCTGCACACAGTAAGCATTCAATAAATACGATTGATTGTATTTTTAAACTGTGAGCCCACTGTTGGGTAGGGACTGTCTCTATATGTTGCCAACTTGTACTTCCCAAGCGCTTAGTACAGTGCTCTGCACACAGTAAGTGCTCAATAAATATGATTGACTGATTGATTGATTGATTGAATGAATTAACCAGCGTCTTTTTCCGATGGTTGTCCTGTGTGCCAGCGGTGTCCGTTTCTTCGTTTCCTTTCCTCTATGGCCAGTTTCCTCCCGACTCCTGCTCCCGGGTGCAATAGAGAAGCAGCGTGGCTCAGTGGAAAGAGCCCGGGCTTGGGAGTCAGAGGTCATGGGTTCAAGGCCCAGCTCTACAGCTTGTCAGCTGTGTGACTTTGGCCAAATCACTTAATTTCTCTGTAAAAGGCATTTAATCTCCATTTTAGAAATGAAGAAACTGAGGCACAGAGAAGTTAAGTGATTTGCCCAAATTCACACAGCAGGTAAGTGGCAGAGCCAGGGTTAAAACCCATGTCCCGTGGTTCCCAGGCCTGAATGCTTTCCATTAGGCCACACTGCTTCTCAGCAATCAGCAATATTTACTGAGTGCTTACTCTCTGCAGAGTACTGTACTAAGCTCTTGGGAGAGTACAAGAGAGAGTACACTATAGTACACCGGAGGAACACCATGCTCTCATTACTCATTACTTTTAGACTGTGAGCCCACTGTTGGGTAGGGACTGTCTCTATATGTTGCCAACTTGTACTTCCCAAGCGCTTAGTACAGTGCTCTGCACACAGTAAGCGCTCAATAAATACGATTGATTGATTGATTGATTGATTGATTACTCCCAGAACTGGAATCCAGGGACCATCAGCCTCCCCATCCTTCCCCACCCACAGACCCACCCACCCACTGCTCTCATGACACTGAAACTTGCACCCCAGACACACGAGAAGCGGCATGGTGTAGCAGATAGAGCACAAACCTGGGAGTCAGAAGGTCACGGGTTCTAATTCCGACTCCACCACACGTCTGCTCAGTGACCTTGGGTAAGTCACTTTACTTCTCTGCGTCTCAGTTACCTCATCTGGAAAATGGGGATTGAAACTGTGAGCCCCAAGTGGGACAAGGACTGTGTGCAACCCAATTTGACGATTGTATCCATCCCAGTGGATACAATCCACTTAACAAATACCACTATTATTATTATTATTATTATTATTATTCTCACATCCACCAATCATTAGCATTTATTGAGGGCCTTCTGGGTGCAGAGTACTTGGACTGGGAGCCTACATTGCACAGGGCTCTGTCTGTATTCCTGCTCTCAGGGTGCTTATAATCTAAGGTGCTACTTTAGAGGCATTTTCCTATTGGCTTTCCCCATGGCCCCCAGGCAGCACCTGTCCAAACTATCCCCTCTGCATCAAATAATAATGACATTTATTAAATGCTTACTATATGCAAAGCACTGTTTTCAGCGCTGGGGTAGACACAAGGTGATCAGGTTGTCCCACGGGGGCTCACAGTCTTCATCCCCATTTTACAGATGAGGTAACAGGCACAGAGAAGTTAAGTGACTTACCCAAAGTCACACAGCTGACAATTGGTGGAGCAGGGATTTGAACCCATGACCTCTGACTCCAAAGCCCACGCTCTTTCCACTAAGCCACGCTGCATATGTTGTATCTCTATAGCTTGTATCTGCCCCAGCACTTAGTACGGTATTTGCCACACAGTAAGTGCTTCATAAATACCACAGTTATTATTTTTAGTGAGGCTGTGGTACACAAGTCAATCAGTGAGTTGTATTTATTGAATGCTTACTGTGTGCAGAGCACTCCACAAAGCACTTAGAAGAGTACAGTATAGCAATGTAACGGACACATTCCCTACCCACAGTGAGCTTACAGTGTAGAGGGGGATGATGTTGACTTGCTCCTTTTGTTCTTCCCCCCTCCCAGCCCTAAAGCACTTAAGTCCATATCTGTCATTTTATTTCATTTTTTATGGCATTTATTAAGCGCTTACTATGTGCAAAGCACTGTTCTAAGCACTGGGAAGGCTACAAGGTGATCAGGTTGTCCCAAGGGGGGCTCACAGTCTTAATCCCCATTTTTCAGATGTGGTCACTGAGGCCCACAGAAGTTAAGTGACTTGCCCAAAGTCACAAAGCTGACAATTGGTGGAGCCGGGATTCGAACCCATGACCTCTGACTCCAAAGACCGTGCTCTTTCCACTGAGCCACGCTGCTTATTTATCCCTTTGCTCTTCCCCGCTCTCAACCCCACAGCATTTATGTCCATATCTGTAATTTTGTTCTATTTGTATCGATGTCTGTCTCCCCTGCTCTAGACTATGAGCTCATTGTGGGCAGGGAATGTCACTGTTTATTGTTGTGTAGTTTCCCAAGTGCTTAGTACCGTGCTCTGCACACAGTAAGAGCTCAATAAATATGAATGAATGAATGAATGAATGAATGAATGAATGAATAGTGGGGGTTTGTAAATGGTCATAGCCTCTGTGAAAGAGCCTGGCTTGGGAGTCAGAGGTTGTGGGTTCTAATCCCACCTCTGCAATAGTATTTACTGAGCGCTTACTGTGTGCAGAACACTGTACTAAGCGCTTGGGAAGTACAAGTTGGCAACATATAGACAACTTTTAGACTGTGAGCCCACTGTTGGGTAGGGACTGTCTCTATATGTTGCCAATTTGTACTTCCCAAGCGCTTAGTACAGTGCTCTGCACATAGTAAGCGCTCAATAAATACGATTGATGATGATATAGAGATGGTCCCTACCCAACAATGGGCTCACAGTCTAGAAGGGGGAGACAGACAACAAAACAAAACATATTAACAAAATAAAATAAATAGAATAAATATGTACATGTAAAATAAATAGAGTAATAAATATGTACAAACATATATCCATATATACAGGAATATACAATATATATACAATATACAATATATACAATTTATATATTCAATATAAAATATACAATATGGAGACAGACAAAACAAAACATATTAACAAAATAAAATAAATAGAATAAATATGTACAAGTAAAATAAATAGAGTAATAAATATGCACAAACACATATACATATATACAGGAATATACTATATATACAATATACAATATATACAATTTATATATGCAATATAAAATATACAACATATATACAACATATACAATTTATATATGCAATATAAAATATACAATATACATATACATCATATACAATTTATATATGCAATATAAAATATGCAATTCATATATGTATCACATACAATTTATATATGCAATATAAAATATACAATATATACACAATATATGCACAATATATACAATTTATATTTGCAAAATAAAATATACAATATATACAATTTATATATGCAATATGAAACATACAATATATACAATATATACAATCCATATATGCAATATAAAATATACAATATATACAATTTAGAAATAGAATATTAAATATACAATATATAAACAATACATACAATTTATATATGCAATATAAAATACGTACACAATACATACAATTTATATACACAATATAAAACACATATACAACACATACAATTTATACATGCAATATAAAACACATATACAATACATACAATCTATATATGCAATATACTATATATACAATACATGCAATTTATATATGCAATATAAAATGTACAATATAAATACAATATATATGCAATATAAAATATACAATATATACAATTCATATACGCAATATAAAATATACAATATATATACCATACATACAATTTATACATGCAATATAAAATATGCAATATACATGCAATATAAAATATACAATATATACACAATATATACAATTCATATATGCAATATACAATATGCAATATAAATACAATATATACAATTTATATGTGGAATATAAAATATTCAACATATACACAGTATATACAATTCATCTATGCAATATAAAATATACAATATATACAATTTATACATGCAATATAAAATATACAATCTATACAATTTATATATGCAACGTAAAATATACAATCTATCCAATTTTTATATGCAATATAAAATATACAATCTATCCAACGAATCGTTCCCGTTCCTCGCCGAGGCAGCCTCTGTCGCCCCCTGCCGGCCCCTGGCGGACCGGCCCAGAAATGGCCAGCCAAATGGGCGGGCCGAGTCCGTCCCACGTGGTTCCTGCCGGCGGCCAGACAGAAGGAGTGGATGTCAGAGCCGCGGAGCGGGCGGTGGTGGGGAGGGGGGGCGGAGGCCAGACAGAAGGAGTGGATGTCGGAGCTGCGGAGCGGGAGCGGGGCGCGCATGCGCGTTGGCGGGCCCAGGCGGGCCGGGGGTCAAAGGTCGGGGTCACCGCCATGACCGACTACAGCGAGGAGCAGCGCAACGAGCTGGAGGCCCTGCAGTCCATCTACCCTGACTCCTTCACAGGTGCCGTCGGCCCCCTTCCCTCTGACGTCACCTTTACTATTAGTATTATTATCATTCATTAATAATAATAATGATGATGCTATTTGTTAAGCGCTTCCTCTGTGCAAAGCACTGTTCCGAGCGCTGGGGCGGTTGCAAGGTCATCAGGTTGTCCCACGGGGGGCTCACAGTCTTCCTGTATATATGTTTGTACATATTTATTACTCTATTTATTTTACTTGTACATATCGATTCTATTGATTTTATTTTGTTAGTATGCTTGGTTCTGTTCTCTGTCTCTCCCTTCTAGACTGTGAGCCCGCTGTTGGGCAGGGACCATCTCTATATGTTGCCAACTTGGACTTCCCAAGCGCTTAGTACAGTGCTCTGCACACAGTAAGTGCTCAATAAATACGATTGATTGAACTCTATTTATTTTACTTGTACATATCGATTCTATTTATTTTATTTTGTTAGTATGCTTGGTTTTGTTGTCTGTCTCCCCCTTCTAGACTGTGAGCCCGCCGTTGGGTAGGGACCGTCTCTAGATGTTGCCAACTTGGACTTCCCAAGCGCTTAGTACAGTGCTCTGCACACAGTAAGCGCTCAGTAAATACGATTGATTGAACTCTATTTTACTTGTGCATATCTATTCTATTTATTTTATTTTGTTAGTATGCATGGTTTTGTTCCCTGTCTCCCCCTTCTAGACTGTGAGCCCGCTGTTGGGTAGGGACCGTCTCTATATGTTGCCAACTTGGACTTCCCAAGCGCGTAGTACAGTGCCCTGCACACAGTAAGCGCTCAATAAATACGATTTATTGAACTCTATTTTACTTGTACATATCTATTCTATGTATTTTATTTTGTTAGTTTGCTTGGTTTTGTTCTCTGTCTCCCCCTTTTAGACTGTGAGCCCGCTGTTGGGTAGGGACTGTCTCTATATGTTGCCAACTTGGACTTCCCAAGCGCTTAGTACAGTGCCCTGCACACAGTAAGCGCTCAGTAAATACGATTGAACTCTGTTTATTTATTTTACTTGTACATATCGATTCTATATGCAATATAGAACCCGTGACCCTTGACTCCAAAGCCCGGGCTGTTTCCACTGAGCCACGCTATTATTAATAACAATCGTAGTCATCTTTGGGAAGCGCTTCCTACGGGTCAAGGCTAATAATCCTAGCATTTGCTGACGTTCATTCATTCAGTCGTATTTATTGAGCGCTTACTGTGTGCAGAACACTGTACTATCAATCAATCAATCAATCAATCGTATTTATTGAGCGCTTACTATGTGCAGAGCACTGTACTAAGCGCTTGGGAAGTACAAATTGGCATCACATAATGGTGGCGTTTATTAAGCGCTTACTATGTGCAAAGTACTGTTCTAATCGCTGGGGTGGTTACAGGGTGATCAGGTTGTCCCACGGGGGGCTCACAGTCTTCATCCCCATTTTACAGATGAGGTCACTGAGGCCCAGAGAAGTGAAGTGACACAGCTGACAGTTGGCGGGTCCGGGATTTGAACCCATGACCCTTGACTCCAAAGCCCGTGCTGTTTCCATTGAGCCACACTATTATTAATAACAATTGTAGTCATCTTTGGGAAGCGCTTCCTATGGGTCAAGGCTAATAATCCTAGCATTTGCTAAGCGCTTACTCTGTGCCAAGCACTGTTAATCCATTCAGTCGTATTTATTGAGCACTTACTGTGTGCAGAGCACTGTACTAATAAGGGTGGCGTTTATTAAGCGCTTACTATGTTCAAAGCACTGTTTGTTTTTTTTTAATGGCATTTATTAAGCGCTTACTATGTGCGAATCACTGTTCTAAGCGCTGGGGTGGTTACAAGGTGATCAGGTTGTCCCACGTAGGGCTCACAGTCTTAATCCCCATTTTACAGATGAGGGAACTGAGGCCCAGAGAAGTGAAGTGACTTGCCCAAAGTCACACCGCTGACAATTGGCGGAGCCGGGATTGGGGATGAAGACTGTGAGCCCCACGAAGGACAACCTTTAGAACAGTGCTCCAGCGCTTAGAACAGTGCTTTGCACATAGTAAGTGCTTAATAAATGCCATTATTATTATTATTATTACTATTATTATTGTAGCCCCCCCAGTGCTTAGAACAGTGCTCGGCACATAGTAGGCGCTTAACAAATGCCATTATTGTTTATTATTATATCAAACACTGTTCTGTTACTGGGGTGGAGAAGCAGCGTGGCTTAGTGGCTAGAGCAAGGGCTTGGGAGTCAGAAGAGCCTGGGTTCTAATCCCGGCTCCACCACTTGTCTGTCAGATTGAGCCCCCTTTTTCATCATCATCAATCGTATTTATTGAGCGCTTACTGTGTGCAGAGCACTGTACTAAGCGCTTGGGAAGTACAAATTGGCAACATATAGAGACAGTCCCTACCCAACAGTGGGCTCACAGTCTTTCCTCTCCTCCTCCTCACCCCCTCTGCCCTACGTCCTTCCCCTCCCCACAGCACCTGTATATATGTTTGTACAGATTTATTGCCCTATTTATTTTACTTGTACATATTTACTGTTCTATTTATTTTATTAATGATGGGCATCTAGCTTTACTTCTGTTTATTCTGACGACTTGACGCCTGTCCACATGTTTTGTTTTGTCGTCCGTCTCCCCCTTCTAGACTGTGAGCCCGCCTGTGGGGTAGGGACCGTCTCTATATGTTGCCAGCTTGTACTTCCCAAGAGCTTAGTACAGTGCTCTGCACACAGTAAGCGCTCAATAAATACGATTGAATGGCTTCGGGCAAGTCACTACACTCCTGGGCCTCAGTTCCTTCATCTGTAAAATGGGGATCAAGACTGTGAGCCCCACGTGGGACAACCTGATTACTTTGTAGCACGCCCCCGCCCCTCAGTGCTTAGAACAGTGCTTGGCGCATAGTAAGAGCTTAACAAATGCCATTATTATTGATGATTATATCAAGGACTGTTCTGTGCGCTGGGATGGAGGAGCAGCATGGCCTAGTGGCTAGAGCAAGGGCATGGGAGTCAGAAAGTCCTGGGTTCTAATGCCGGCGCTGCCACTTGTTCGTTCTGTGGCTTTGGGCAAGTCACTTCACTTCTCTAGGCCTCAGTTCCCTCATCTGGCAAATGGGGAGGAAGACTGTGAGCCCCACGTGGGACAACCTGATCCGGGCTTAGAACAGTGTTTGGTACATAGTAAGCGCTTCACAAATGCCATTATTTTTTATTATATCAAGCGCTGTCCTGTGCGCCGGCCTAGAGAAGCAGTGTGGCCTAGTGGCTAGAACACGGGCCTGGCAGTTAGAAAGTCCTGGTTTCTCATCTCAGCTCTACCACTTGTCTGCTGTGTGACTTTGGGTAAGCCACTTAACTTCTCTGTGCCTCAGCAACCTCATCTGTAAAAGTGGGGCTCAAGACTGTGAACCCCACGAGGGACAACCTGATTACTTTGTAGCCCCCTGCCCCAGTGCTTAGAGCAGTGCTTGGCACATAGTAAGCGCTTAACAGATACCATCATCGTCATTATTATTATTTTGTGGGCCTCAATTCCCTCATCTGTAAAATGGGGATTGAGAATGTGAGCCCTAAGCGCAACAGGGGCTTTAACCAACCCGATTTGCCCGTACCCACCTCAGTACTTAGTACAGTGCCTGACACATAGTAAGTGCTTAACAAGTACCATCATCATTATTATTATTATTCTCTGGGACTCAATTCCCTCATCTGTAAAATGGGGATTGAGACTGTGAGCCCTATGCGGGACAGGGACCATGACCAACCCCTTTTGCCTGTACCCACCCCAGTGCTTAGCACAGTGCCTGACACATAGTAAGCACTTAATAAATACCATTATTATTATTGCTATGGTATTTGTTAAGCGCTCACAATAATAATAGGGTATTTTTAAGTGTTTACTGTAATAATGATTAGGGTACTTGTGAGTGCTTACTATAGTAATAATAATGGTATTTGCATGGCTCTGGAAAGAGCACGGGCTTTGGAGTCAGAGGTCATGGGTTCAAATCCCGGCTCTGCCAGTTGTCAGCTGTGTGACTTTGGGCAAGTCACTTAACTTCTCTGTGCCTCAGTTACCTCGTCTGTAAAATGGGGATTAAGACTGTGAGCCCCCTGTGGGGGCTCCTAATAACCTGATCACCTTGTAACCTCCCAGCTCTTAGAACAGGCTTTGCACATAGTAAGTGCTTAATAAATGCTTAATAAATCATTATTATTATGGAGAAGCAGCGTGGCTCAGTGGAAAGAGCACGGGCTTTGGAGCCAGAGGTCATGGGTTCAAATCCCAGCTCCGCCAATTGTCAGCTGTGTGACTTTGAGCAAGTCACTTAACTTCTTTGTGCCTCAGTTACCTCATCTGTAAAATGGGGATTAAGACTGTGAGCCTCCCGTAGGACAACCTGATCATCACCATGTAACTACCCCAGCGCTTAGAACAGTGCTTTGCACATAGGGCTTAATAAAGTCCATCATTATTATTATTATAATTAGGGTATTTTTAATTGCTTACTATAATGCGTAATAATAATGGTATTTATAAAGCATACTATGTGCCAAGCACTGTTCCAAGCACTGGGGTAGATACAAGGTAATGAGGTTGCCCCGCATGGGGTTCGCAGTTTTAATCCCCATTCTACAGATGAGGGGACTGAGGCCCAGAGAAGTGAAGTGAGTTGCCCCAAGTCGCACAGCAGACACGTGGCGGAGCTGGGATCAGAATCCGGGTCCTTCCGACTCCCAGGGCCGTGCTCTATCCCCTGGGCCACACTGCGTCCAGCAGCCCCGGTCCCCTCACCCCGGGGTCCATCGTCTGCCCGGATTCCCCCCAGTGCATCCGTCCAGTACAGCTTCGGAGAAAAATTCACAGGCAAGCGATCAGTACTGGGCCACTGGAAAGGAAGTTGGGCGTGTGGGTTGCTCCGTCCCCAACTCTGAGGCTGGGTGCCCAGAAATTGCAACCATCACAGAATTCCTCCAAGCCAGCAGTCAGTAGTGTTTATTGAGCACTTACTACGTGCAGAGCACCGTAATAATAAGAATGATAGTATTTAAGTGCTTACTATGTGCCAAACACTCTTCTAAGCCCTGGGGTCGATATAAGGTACAAGGTTGGACCCAGTCCCTGCCCCACATGGGACTAACAGTCTTAATCCCCATTTTGCATTTGAGGCAACTGAGGCGTGGGGAATTGAAGTGACTTGCCTAAGGTCACCCAACGGGCAAGTAGCAGAACCAGGATCAAAGGCCACTTCCAAGCCCTCGCTCTTGCCACTAGGCCACACTGCTTCTCATAAACACTTGGGAGCGTACAGTAGAGTTAGGCACGATAACTACTCACAAAGAGTTTACACCTTAGAGGGCATCTGGTGTCAATATCACGGGGACTTCTGGGCCGCAAGAGTCACGGGGTTGACCCGAAGGGGCATCGCTCACGGTTTATTGATCCACGAAGCTGTGCATGCTGGCGATACGAGGAGATTCGAGAGGTTGTGGGATGCCTTCCTGAATTAGTAGTCCATGCCGCACCGCTCCTGGTCCTAACTGGGCCAGACTACTCTCTACCCTTCGAGGATATTAGTATTATGGGTCTTCTTTTGATCGAGAAGTGTAAGCCCAGCTGGAGGGTACACTGACCCCCCATAAGAGCCACACATTTACCCATTTTCTTTTAGACTGTGAGCCCACTGTTGGGTAGGGACCGTCTCTATATGTTGCCAACTTGTACTTTCCAAGCGCTTAGTACAGCGCTCTGCACACAGTAAGCGTTCAATAAATACGATTGATTGATTTACCCAGCTAGTCCCCCACTTCTGTCCTTATCCACCCTGCTTGTGCTGGCTTTGAGACCCAGTTTTCTCCATGTTGGCCCATTGGTTGATTGAAGGCACATCTCCTCCAACATTGCCTTCCCTAACATTGCCCTGACTTGCTCCCTTTATTTCTCCGCCCTCCCAGCCACGCAGCACTTATGCCCATATCTGTCATTTATTTATATTAATGTCTGCCTCCCCCTCTAGACCAGAAGATAGGTGTGGGTAGGAAATGCGTGTGTGTTATATTTTACTCTCCCAAGCGAACTGCACACAGTAAGCGCCCAATAGTTACGACTAACTTGTACATCATTTAAGATGATCTTGCAGAATGAACCATTCATTCATTCATTCATTCGATTGTATTTATTGAGTGCTTACTGTGCGCAGAGCACTGTACTAAGCGCTTGGGAAGTACAAGTTGGCAACATATAGAGACAGTCCCTACCCAATAGTGGGCTCACGGTCTACAGAGAGCACATGGTCCCTGCCCATGTCACTGCTGGCTTCCAGGTAGTTCCTGAGGCACTGTTTGGCGCAGGTTATAACAATAATTATGGTATTTGTTAAGCGCTTACTATATGCCAAGCACTGTACTAAGCGCTGGGGTGGATACAAGCATCTGTCAGAGTGAGGGATGACTGAGCACTGACCTTCTGGTTTCTTGTTGCAGCTTCAGATGTGGCTGCAGGAAAGGGACAGGATAAAAGGATCTGTTCCCCTCAAAGGTTTTTAATGGGATGCCACTACTTGTTGGGACTGGCTCTGTTGTTGTGGGTTTCCAGGGACTAGGCTTCACCACAGCATTAAACATAATTCCCATGAGTTTGTAGGGGTTCTAAATTCAAAATTAAAGGCCCTGGACTTAGTGTTGCCTAAGGAGTACCAGCTGTGCCCAGGCCATTGTGAAATGCAGAATCAGTGTTATGCCTGTAATTTTCTTCTGTTCATGTTCGTGTGTCCCCCCCCTTCTGGACTGTAAGTTCATTCATTCAATCGTATTTATTGAGCGCTTACTGTGTGCAGAGCACTGTACTAAGCGCTTGAGAAGTTCAAGTTGGCAACATATAGAGACAGTCCCTTCCCAACAGTGGGCTCACAGTCTAGAAGGGGGAGACAGAGAACAAAACAAAACATATTAACAAAATAAAATAAGTAGAATAAATATGTACAAGTAAAATAAATAAATAAATAGGGTAATAAATACGTACAAACATATATACATATATTCAGGTGCTGTGGGGAGGGGAAGGAGGTAAGGCGGAGGGGATGGAGAGGAGGACGAGGGGGAGAGGAAGGAGGGGGCTCAGTCTGGGAAGGCCTCTTGGAGGAGGTGAGCTCTCAGTAGGCCTTGAAGGGAAGAAGAGAGCTAGCTTGGCGGATGTGGGGAGGGAGGGCATCTCAGGCCAGGGGGATGACGTGGGCCGGGGGTCGATGGTGGGACAGGTGAGAGCGAGGCACGGTGAGGAGATTAGCGGCAGAGGAGCGGAGGGTGCGGGCTGGGCTGGAGAAGGAGGGAAGGGAGGTGAGGTAGAAGGGAGCAAGGTGATGGACAGCCTTGAAGCCGAGGGTGAGGAGTTTCTGCCTGATGTGTAGGTTGATTGGTAGCCACTGGAGATTTTTGAGGAGGGGAGTAACATGCCCAGAGCGTTTCTGGACAAAGACAATCTGGGCAGCAGCATGAAGTATGGATTGAAGTGGGGAGAGACACGAGGATGGGAGATCAGAGAGAAGGCTGATACAGTAGTCCAGATGGGATAGGATGAGAGCTTGAACGAGCAGGGTAGCAGTTTGGATGGAGGGGAAAGGGCGGATCTTGGCAATGCTGTGGAGCTGAGACCGGCAGGTTTTGGTGACGGCTTGGATGTGAGGGGTGAACGAGAGAGCGGAGTCGAGAATGACACCAAGCTTGCGGGCTTGTGAGACAGGAAGGATGGTAGTACCGTCCACAGTGATGGGAAAGTCAGGGAGAGGGCAGGGTTTGGGAGGGAAGACAAGGAGTTCAGTCTTGGACATGTTGAGTTTTAGGTGGTGGGCAGACATCCAGCTGGAGATGTCCTGAAGGCAGGAGGAGATGCGAACCTGGAGGGAGGGAGAGAGAACAGGGACAGAGATGTAGATCTGGGTGTCATCAGCGTAGAGATGATAGTTGAAGCCGTGGGAGCGAATGAGGTCACCAAGGGAGTGCGTGTAGATCGAGAACAGAAGGGGACCAAGAACTGAACCTTGGGGAACCCCCACAGTAAGGGGATGGGAGGGGGAGGAGGAGCCTGCAAAAGAGACTGAGAATGAACAACCAGAGAGATGAGGAGAACCAGGAGAGGACGGAGTTTGTGAAGCCAAGGTTGGATAGTTCATTGTGGGCAGAGCATGTTTCTACCGGCTCTGCTGTATTCTCCCAAGCGTGCAGTGCGGTGCAGTGTTTTGCACATAGTAAGCGCTCAATAAATGCCATTGATTGCACACTGTAAGCACTCAGTAAATACCACCGATGGAGCAATAGCAGCTACTGTTTGCGGAACACTGTACTAAATGCTTGGGAGAGTGCAATAGGCACTTTAAATGACAGGTGGACTAGAGAATAAGGAACTGTACAGGAGTGCTCCAGTGAGAGGTGTGACTTTCCAAAGGCTTAGTTGTCTCAGAAATGCTGAAGTGGCAGTTGGAGGTGGCTATAGAGTAGAGAGACGAGAGACTAATCAGGAAAGACCTCCTGGAGGAGATGTTTTTGTAGATAGGTAGAGGAGTGATCTGTCTGAGGTGAACGGAGAGGGAGTGACAGGTAGGAGGAAAGTCGGTGAGCAAGAGATCAAGGATATGACTGAAAGAGTGATAACCTTCCCAATAGGTTGTGGCTTGAGAGGAACAAAGCATGCAGATTGGGGGCGTAGCAAAAGAGCAAAGGATATGTTGGATGGAATGAGAAGCAGCACGGCTTAGTGGAAAGAGCAAGGGCTTGAGAGTCAGAGGTCGCGAGTTCTAATCCCGGCTCCGCCACTTGTCTGCTGTGTGACCTCGGGCAAATCACTTAACTTCTCTGTGCCTCAGTTACCTCATCTGTAAAATGGAGAATAAGACTGTGAGCCCCATGTGGGACAACCTGATTATCTTGTTTTTACCCCAGCGCTTAGAACAGTGCTGGGCACATAGTAAGCGCTTAACAAATACCATAATTTATTATCATTATTAAAGAGAGCTGCTGGTCAGGAGTTTCTGCATGAGGTGGCAAGGGATGTGGAGAAGCAGTGTGGTGTAGTGGAAAGAGCTTGGGCCTGAGAGTCAGCAAGACCTGGGTTCTAATCCTGGCTCTGCCACTTGCTTGGTGCGTGACCCTGGATTAACATGGAAGCAGTTGGGATGGAGAGGACTGTAAAATGGGGATACCTGCTCTCCCTCATACTTAAACTGTGAACGCCATGCGGGACAGGGACTGTGTCTGACCTAATTAATGTGAACCTACCCCAATGCTTAGAATAATGTTTCATAAGCACTTAGCAAATACCGTAAAAGAATTGGAAGTTTTTGAGGCAAAGGGAAGTTTGCACAGAATGATGTTTTAGAAGAATGATTCAGGCAGCAGAGAAGTATGGACTAGAAAGGCTGGAGGCAGGAAGGCCAGCAAGGAGGCTGATGCAGTAGTCAAGCTGTCTGGACCAGCGTGGTTGCAGTTTGGATGAAGAGGAAAGGGTGGATTCTGGCAATGTAGAGGAAAAGCCAACAGGTTTAGGGTGATGGGCTGAATATATGAGGTTTGAAAGAGGGAGGAGTCAAGGGTGATATCAGGATTACCAGTTATGGAAGCTACATGAACCGTGAGAGAGCACTTGGTATTCACCCCACCCCAAACACCTCAACACTTATGTCCTTAGCCAGCCGTAATATATTTTAAAGTCTGTTTCCCCCTCTAGACTATAAGCTCCTTGTGGGCAGGGAATAGGTCTGCCAATTCTGTTGTAGTGCATTCTTCCAAACACTTAATACAGTGCTCTGAACACAGTAAGCACGCAGGAATTATCATTGATTGACCGATTGAATAATACAGTCAAATGATTTATCGAGAGCTCTGCTTTGGGGAAATTCTCATGATGTGTATCTTCATCTTACAGTGCTGTCTGAAAACCCAACCAGCTTTACCATCACTGTGACCTCTGAAGCTGGAGAGAATGATGAAAGTAAGTGCTTTATAAATCCACTTCCACAGGACTCCAGGCTGGGGACAGCTAGACTGGAAGCTCCTTGAGGGCAGAGATTGTGACTGCCAGTGGATTGCACTCTTTCAAGTACTTAATGCAGTGCTGTGCCCACAATAATTGCTTAATAGGTACCCTTGATTGAGTGGGAAGTGGTTCAGTTCCTTGTTTTAATAATAGTAATTATGGTATTTTTTAAACGCTTACTTCGTGCCAAGCACTGTTTTAAGCGCCGGGGTAGATGAAAGGTAATCGGGTTGTCCTACAAGGGTCTCACAGTCTTAATCCCCATTTTACAGATGAGGTAACTGAGGCACAGAGAAGTTAAAGTGACTTGCCCAAGGTCACACAACTGACAAGGGGCAGAGCTGGGATTAGTCCTCATGTCCTCTTGGCTCCCAGGCCTGTGCTGTCTCCGTAAGCCATGCTGATACCCCGGCAGCTCGCTGCTAAATCACTTCGGAAATCCTCTGTCCCACCGTGAACTGGTGGGGCTCGGGGGAGGCGGGGCAGGGAGGAAGAGCTCTTAGTACAGTGCTTTGCACACAGTAAGTGCTCAATAAATACTATTGAATGAATAAATGAATACGTGGCCCTTAAAGAGGAGACAAGTCCATCTTTGATCCCCAAGCCCACCCGTGCCACAGTGGCAAGGTTGGGAGATAGGAAGGGGATAGGAGAGAAGCTGCAGCCTTATTGTTTCCATTCCCTCTGGGTTCCTAGCCACCTTCTCTACGGCAGAGATGTGTTTTAGTGGCCCTGACAATCTCTCTGGTGCTAGCCTCCTGGGGCTCACAGGGTACGGTGGTTAGTCAGACACAGGGAGAGATAGCTAATCGATTAATCAGTCGTATTTATTGGCCACATACTGTGTGTAGAGCACCATTAAAGCAAATGGTAAGGAGTTTCTATTTGATGTGGAGGTGGCTGCCCATCCATCTTGAGTGGGGGAATACGAACTGAGCGATTTTGTTGATAAATGATTTGTGCAGCAGAGTGAAGTATGGATTGGAGTGTGGAGAGACTGGAGGCAAGGAGGTCAGCAAGGAGGCAGAGGCAGTAGTCAGGGCGGGATAGGGCAAATACTTGGTAGCAGTGTGGATGGAGAGGGCGGATTTCAGCAATGTCACGAAAGCAGAACCAACAGGATCTGGTGACAGATTGAATGCATGGGTGGAATGAGAGAAAGGAGTGAGGACAACACCAGGGTTATGGGCTTGGGAGGTGGGGAGGCTAGTGGTGTTGTCTACAGTGATAGGAGAAACAGTGGGAGGGCAGGGTTTGGGTGGGAAGATAAGGAATTCAGTTTGGGGCATGTTTAATTTGAGATGTCAGGGGAACATCCATATAGCTGTGTCTTGAAGGCAGGAAGAAATGCAAGATTGCAGGAAGGAGAGAGGTCAGGGCTGGAGATAGAGTTTAGGAGTCACCTGCATAGAGATGGGAATTGAAGCCATGAGAGCAAATGAGTTCTCCAAGGGAGCAGGTGTAGAGGGAGAATAAAGGGGATCTAGAAATGAACTTTGAGGGACCCCTAAAAATAATCATGATATTTGTTAAGTAGTTGCTGTGTCAAGCGCTGCTCCGAGTGCTGGAGTGGATACAAGGTAGTCAGGTAGGACACAGTCCCTGTCCCACTTTGGACTCACAGTCTTAATCCCCCGTTTTATAGATGAGGTACCTGAGGCACAGAAAAGTTAAGTGACTTGCCTAAGGTCACACAGCAGACAAGTGGCAGAGTCGGGGTTAGGACCCGTGTCCTCCGACTCCCAAGCCCATGCGCTTGCCACCGAGCCATGCTGCTTCTTGCTCCTTTTTCTCCTCTGCCTCCCCAAGAAAAGGAGACTGAAAAGGAGCGGTCAGAGAGCTAGGAGGAGAACCAAGAGAGGACAGTGTCAGTGAATCCAAGGTTGGATAAAATTTCAGGGAGAAGGGGGTGGTCTAGAAGTGTCAGAGGCACAGCCGGCAAGTGGCGGAGCTGAGATTAGAACCCAGGTCCTCTGGCTCCCACGCCCGTGCTGTTTCCACTAGGCAACACTGCTTCTCATCAATTACAGCTATGTCCATAAGTGCTGTGAGCCTCAAGGGGGTGGGGAATAGAGAGTGCAAATCCCAGTGCAAGAGTGATGCAGAAGGGAGTGGGAGAAGAAATAAGGGCCCAGTTGGGGCAGGCCTTTCGGAGGAGATGTGCCTTCGGTAAGGCTTTTGAAGGTGGGGAGAGTGATCGTCTGTTGGATGTGAAGTTGGAGAGTGATCCAGGCCAGAAGCAGGACGTGGGCGAGAGGGTGGCGGCTAGGTAGATGAGGTCAAGGTACAATGAATCCACTGGCATTAGAGGAGCGAAGTGTGCTACAGGCTGGGTTGTAGTAATAATAATAATAATAATAATGGCATTTATTAAGCGCTTACTATGTGCAAAGCACTGTTCTAAGCGCTGGATAATAATGGCATTTTATTAAGCGCTTACTATGTGCAAAGCACTGTTCTAAGCGCTGGGGAGGTTACAAGGTGATCAGGTTGTCCCTCGGGAGGCTCACAGTTTTAATCCCCATTTTACAGATGAGGGAACTGAGGCCCAGAGAAGGGAAGTGACTTGCCCAAAGTCACACAGCCGACAATTGGCGGAGCCGGGATTTGAACCCAAGACCTCTGACTCCCAAGCCCGGGCTCTTTCCACTGAGCCACTCTGCTTCTCTATAATAATGTTGGTATTTGTTAAGCGCTTACTATGTGCAAAGCACTGTTCTAAGCGCTGGGGAGGTTACAAGGTGATCAGGTGGTCCCACGGGGGGCTCACAGCTTTTATCCCCATTTTCCAGATGAGGGAACTGAGGCCCAGAGAAGGGAAGTGACTTGCCCAAAGTCACACAGCCGACAATTGGCGGAGCTGGGATTTGAACCCATGACCTCTGACTCCCAAGCCCAGGCTCTTTCCACTGAGCCACACTGTAGGAAATCAGAGAAGTAGGGTAGAAGGGGGCAAGGTGATCGGGTTATTTAAAGCCAATTTTTAAGAAGTTTCTGTTTGATGCGGAGGTGGAAGAGAAACCCCTGGAGGATCCTGAGGCGTGGGGACACATGGACTGAATGTTTTGGTGGGAAAATCGTCTGGGCAGGAGAGTGAACTATGGACTGGAGTGGGGAGAGAAAGGAGGCAGGGAGGTCAGCAAGGAGGCTGGTACAGTAGTCAGGGCAGGGTAGGCTAATTGCTTGGATTAACGTGGTAGCAGTTAGGATGGAGAAAAAAAGGATGGGTTTTAATGATGTGAAATTGAAACCGACAGGATTTAGTGATGGATTGAATACGTGGGTTGAATGAGAGAGATGACTCAAGCCATCATTACAGGCTTGTGAGAAAAAAGGGATGGGTGTTGTGTATGGTGTTAGGAAAGGAAAATTGGGGAGGACAGGGTTTGGGAGGGAATATGAGGACTTTTGTTTTGGGCATGTTAAGTTTGAGGTGTCGGGGAGACATCCAAGTCGAGGTGTCCTGAAGGCGGGAGGAAATATGAGACTGTGCAGAAGGAGAGAAGTCGGGACTGGAGAACTAGGTTTAGGAATCAACCGCGTAGAAACAGTTGTTGAATCCATGTAAGCGAATGAGTTCCCCCAAGGGAGTGGAGAAGAGAAGGGGACCCAGAACTGAACCGATCTAGGCAAATGAAAGACACCCCAAGTTTGTTTGTTTTTAACCAGACAATGGGGTGGTGACAAAAGGCAATCACTGCCCAGAGAACCCTCGCTGTCTCAGTATGGGATAGAGGGATCTGTGGGAAACCCTCTACCTCGGGTTTTGAATGAGTCGTCCTGGGCCCCAGAGAGCCAACCTGTGTCTGAGCCGGGAGGCAGGGCAGATCCCCTCGGCTGGGTTCTCTCCGCCTGATGAGGCTAAGGCTGTGTGTTGATCAGCCGTTTCCACCAAGACTCCCACCCCACCAGGATGAAGGGACAGATTCAACCCAACAGCCGGTCACACTTATTATTATTATTATTATTATTGTTGTTATTATTATTATTATTATTACTATTAGTTCCCTCCGCCTGATCGGGCTGGTTGATGTGACTAAGGCTGTGTGTTGATCAACCATTTCCACACCAAGACTCCCACTCCACCAAGATGATTCAACGTAATAGCCAGTCACACTTCTTCATTATATATTATTATTAATTATTGTTATTATTGTTATTTCCTCCAGTGGAGGGGGGAGCTCTGGGAATCACGGCCAAAATCCCAAAGGATTTGGGTAGAGCCATGGATGAGAGGGCCGTGCCGGTTCACTCTCCACATTGTGTGCTAAGCCTTTCCTCCCATTTTGAGCTGTCTCTCGAGGTATTGGAATTAAAGTCTGTATTTTATTCTTTTTGGTACTTTGGGCCCAGCATTGCATGCAGCTCTTGGGGATTGGTAATAGAAGTAATCCTAGATATTAGACTTTTATTGTGTGCAAAGCACTGTAACAAGTGCTGGGACAAAATAAACAGGGAAGTAAACATGGCCCTCATGGGGGCTCACAGTATAAGAGGGTGAGTGGGGAGAGGGATTGGGAGACAGACACATCAGGAATGAAAGAATATTAAAACGCAACACAGATAAATTCACAAATAAAAACAAAATCTGTAGGGTGTTGTGGCTAGAGGGGCAGAATTTCAGGCTCCTCAGGATTCAGAGTTCAGTGCACCTTCGGAGCCACACGAACCTCTACAGTAGCCACTAGTGTTCCTGACCTTTGTGGAGGCCTTGTGCTGCTCTTTCCTTAGGGGGTGGTGGAAGGCAGGATGGATTTGGGTCACCTTGGTGGTGCAGAAGACAGCCTGTGACAGTTCCTGGGAAGACCGCGGGGCTGGCTGTCGTGGGCCAGGGAGGGCATGGAATATACTGGGAGCAGGGGCCTTCAGTGATGGTGGGAGGGAGGGAAGATGGCAGTTCTCATGGATGATTTTCTTTGCCGCAGAGGAGGGGTCCAAGAGCTGAAAGCAGACAAACAGGGCAGTAACCGGAAGGAACAGGGCAAATTCAGTGAAATCAACAATAACTGCTTAGTTCCTGGACTCCTCTCCTCTGCCGGCCAGAACAGTCAAAGCCTCCCACCGTTCAAACAGCTGTGACCGGGATTTTGTCCCTCTGTTTTCACGAGGTGGGACCTTTTCCTCGGCAGGGGTGTGCGGGGATGACGCAGAGTGTGTATGGTCTGTTTCAAAAGCAAACGTAATGATGCCTGCCTTTTTTCTCTCAGCCGTACAGACAGCCCTTAAGTTTACCTATGGAGAAAAGTATCCAGATGAGGCTCCTCATTATGAGATATTCTCCCAGGAGAACCTTGAAGATAATGACATCTCAGACATCTTGAAGTTACTGGAACTCCAGGTAGGAAAGAGGAAGAGGGTTTCAGAGCACCTAAGGCATGTTTTCTGGGGTCGAGAGGAGTCCAGGGGTACTGTTTTCCGGAAGCTCAGCTGTGAGGTGTTTCTTCTGAAAAACTTGACAATCAGTTATTTCCCAAGCGCTTAGTACAGTGCTCTGCACACAGTAAGCGCTCAGTAAATATGATTGAATGAATGAATTAAGGGTGTTTATTCATGGATCAGAGGGGGTTTTCCAGGGGACATTGGTGTGCTCCAATCTTGTCTACGTCACCACGGACCCATTTCCCACATCCTCTTAGCCTGGAGCTCCCTCCCCCTCCTTATATGCCCGACCACCACTCTCCCCACCTTCAAAGCCTTATTAAGGTCGCATCTCCTCCAAGACCTTCCTTGATTAAACCCTCTTTCCCCTATCCCTTCCATGTCATCTGTATTTGGGTCTCTGACCTTTGGGCACTTGATATTCACCCGATCCTCAACAGTCAAACCCACAGCACTTATGTACATATCTTTAAAAATATATGTTACAAATGATTTATTTACCTTAATGGTTGTCTCCCTTACTAAACTGTAAGTTTGGGGGCAGGGAGCGTGTCTGCTAACTCTGTTGTATTGAACTCCTCCTAGCGCCTAGTACAGTGCTCTGCACATAGTAAGCACTCAATAAATTCCATTGATGATGATGATCTAGAGGTGCTCAATTCAACTGGAAAAAAAATTGCCTCTTGATGACTAGTATGTCAACCCTGTGTTCCAGAAGGACAAGGGTGGCATCTGAGTGGGCAGGACTGGAGAGGGCACCGGGGGCACTGGCCGAGGAGGGGCTGGGGCGTCGAGTGGAGTATGGCAGAAACGTAGTTGGCAGGAGGCGATGAGTCAGCTGCGGAGCGGAGCAGTTAGCCAGCAGCAGAACCAGGCAGGTGAGCGAGCCTTCGGGTGGACACACCCGATCAGTAGTAGTACTCACAGTATTTATTAAATGCCTACTGTGTGCAGAGCACTGTACTGAATGCTGAGCAAGAACACACCGGTGGAAATTAGACATGGTCCCCGGTACTCAGGAGGCTCACAACCTAAGATGGTCACTCAGAGTTCTTTGAGGCCTGTATTGACCACTTGGGAGAATACAGTGGACCCGAAAAAAGTGGTCCCTGCCCTCAAGGACCAGTGGGGGAGACAGGTTAGATACAGATCACCAATCAATCAATGGTATTTATTGAGTGCCTACTGTGCACAAAGCACTGTACTAAGCACTTGGAAGAGTGCAGTAATACAGAATTGCTAGACACATTCCCTGCCCAAAGTGAGCTTACGGTCTAGAGATTATACCCGCAATTTAAATATGTAATAATGATTGTGTTTTGCTAAGTGCTTAATATGAGCCAAGCTCTATACTGATCAGTCCATCAGTCGTATTTGTTGAGTGCTTACTGTTTGCATAGCACTGAACTAAGCACTTGGGAGAGTACATTAAAACAGAGTTGGTAGATGTTGTTCCCTGTCCACAAGAACCTTAGAGTCTAGAGGGGGAGACGGACATTAAAATAAATTTACAGATATATGCATCAACACTGTGGAGCTGAGGAAGGGGTGAATAAAGGGTGCAAATCCAAGTGTAAGGGCTCTGCAGAAGGGAGAAGGAAGAGAGGAAATGAAGGCTTAGTGGGGGAAGGCCTCTTGGACAAAGCGTGATTTTAATAAGGTTTATACTGTGTCCAGTATGCTGTTTTGCAGCCCTACATCCCAGATGAAAGAGCCCCCAGAGTCACTTTACTACAGTGCCTGGCACATAGTAAGCATTAACTAATGCCATCATTATTATTTAGGAGTGTCCAGACCCTGGTCAGCCTCTGCTGGTCCTAAATCCCTCTAGTTCTCCTGTTCTTGACAAATGGTTTTGGGGACGTTCATTCATTCAGTCATATTTATTGAGTTCTGTTTGCAGAGCACTATACTAAGTGCTTCGGAGAGTATACTACAACAATAAACAGGCATATTCCTGCCGACAATCCGCTTACACTGCTCGGTTCTCCCCGAGTCCCTGCACATCCTGTCACTGCTGAAGCCCAGGTGTCTTCCCAAAGATGTAAAGGTCACCTGTGACTAGTTTGCCACCCTCTTCCGAGACTGGCTGCAGGAAGCTCTCAGAAGGAAGCACTCCTTCCCACATGTCCCGTCTCCCAGAGATTCTCCCCCAGCCCCTACAACAGATCTTGACAGTGTTTAATGGCTTCTTAATTTGGTAACAGTGAAAACAATTCCAGTTCAAACTGCCATTCCTTGGATCTGGTACTTTTTCCCCTAGGACTCTCTGGACTTCTCTGTAGGCATTCAGGGGCTCATGATCCTCTGGTCCTTCTCCCTCTTCCCTTGGTGTGTTCCAGGGTCTCTCAGCATCCCCCATCAGGAGCAGGAGGCTTGGTCCTGCAGAGTCCTCTAGGGTGTCCTAACCCTAATCCAGGATCCTCTCTACCCCTCTCTGGGTCCTGTGTCCATTTTGGGTCTCAGCACGAGCTGTCCCTGTGTCCTCTTCTCCCAGTCACACAGCTTGCAGCCTCTCGCCTTCAAGATGTCTCCCCCTTTTACACTGCGAGCCCACTGTTGGGTAGGGACTGTCTCTATATGTTGCCAACTTGTACTTCCCAAGCACTTAGTACAGTGCTCTGCACACAGTAAGCGCTCAATAAATACGATTGATGATGATGATGGCTGAGGAGCTTCTTCTCCAGCTACCTGTCCACAGTGTGGCCAAGTGGAAAGAGCCTGGGCCTGGGAATCAGAGGACCTGGGATCTAATCCCAGCTCTGCTACTTGTCTGCTGTGAGTCCTTGGGCAAGTCACTTCTGTGCCTCAGTTCCCTCATATGCAAAATGGGAATTCGATTCCTGTTCTCCCTCCTACTTAGACTGTGGGACTTGATCTTGTATCTACCCCAGCCCTTAATACAGTGCTTGGCACATAGTGCCTAACAAAACCCACAAATATTATTATTATTATTATTAAATCTTAATCCATCTGCCTGATTGGCTCAGGTCAGTGCAGGGCACCACAGAGTGACTCTCCTGGCTCTAGGTTGTGCTACTTCTTGTATTTGCATGAAGATGAGTACAAAAATGTAACTGCTAAGGGCTGCTGGTCGGTTGAGACAGTTTTGTGCGATAGAAATAATAACTGTGGCATCTGCTGTGCGCTTACTATGTGCTAAGCACTGGAGTAGTCAGGTCAGTCTCTGCCCCTCATGGGGCTCACAGTCTAAGGGGGAGGGAGAACCAGTATTTAATCCCCATTTTACAGATGAGGAAACTGAGGCACAGAGAAATTAAATGACTTGCCTAAGGTCACACAGCAGACAAGTGGCGGGGCCAGGATTAGTACCCAGGTCCTCTGACTTTCAGTCCTGTGCTCTCCCCATTAGGCCACACTGCTTCCCCAAAAGACAGAGTCCCAGCCTTTTTGGAGTGCCCAACGTAAGGGATCGATTGTGTTGAAGTGTATGGTACCTGGTGTGTCTTGGGGTGTGGGGTGAGAAATGTGCTTTTTCCGTGACTCAGGCAGAAGAAAATCTGGGCACGGTGATGATCTTCACGTTGGTGTCCGCGGTCCAAGAGAAGTTGAATGAGATAGTCGATCAGATAAAAAACAGACGAGAAGAAGAATTGAAACAGAAAGAAAAAGAAGCAGAAGAAGCAGAAAAGGTGAGTGTGTGGTTTTCTTCTGCCCAGGTGTGCCATCAACAGCAAAGCGGGCCCTCAAGGGGCTTGGGTGGGGTCTGGGCAATTTAGGACCAGGTCCAGGGGGAAGACTGTTTGGTAATCTGTTAAGGGGTCAGGTTCTGGGAAGGACGTTCGGATGTAGGATTACCCACATGCTCATGTCAGTCGGTGTCCATTTTGATTTATTCATTGCGGAAAGCCCTTCATTTGCAGATGAAGCCGGGGAACAGGCCGTGATGAAATGTTTTTGCAAGGTCTTCAAAGCCTCCCGGTGAAAAGGCAGATTGAGTCCCTGGAAATGTCTTCCCAGGCAGCCCCTAAGAAATCTCCCCGATTTGTACCCACAGACCCACGCAGATTTCCTCTGCTCCCGCCTCCAGGAACAGATCACAACCCTCCCTCCTCAGCCCCCCGGGAGTGCCTGAGCAGCCATCGCTGAGGCGTTCTTCACACCTAGGCCAGCGGAGGCACGGGAGCTGAGTTGGAAAGCCTCCCTCAGGAGTTGGGATGTGAAGTTGGCTCTAGAGAGGCTAGACTCTCTCCCTCCCCGGTGCCTCAGCTGTGTGGGGAGGAGAAAGGCGGGGGGCTTTGCCACCAGGTTGCCACTGTCCGTTCTGTGTTTTCAGCAATGTTTCCACGGCACCCCCGTCACAATTGAGAACTTCCTCAGCTGGAAGGCGAAGTTTGATGCAGAGCTTTTGGAGATAAAGAGGAAAAGGATGAAGGAGGAAGAGCAAGCTGGAAAAAACAAACTGAGCGGTAGGCTTGGGAGTCTTGGAGGGCATGGGCCCGAGACAGGAAAGGCTCTGGGGAGGAATTGTACCAGTCCATTGTCCATCAGCACTCCCAGTGAGTGCAGAGATGGGATTTTTCTTGATAGCTGGGGATGGGGGTTGGGGGCCGGCAAGGTTTTTTTTTCTTTTTTTAATGGTATTTGTGAAGTCCTATGTGCCAAGCGTTATACTAAGTGCTGGGGTAGATTCATTGAGTTATATTTATTGAGTGCTTACAGTGTGCAGAGCACTGTACTAAGTGCTTGGGAAGTACAAGTTGGCAATATATATTATATAATATATATATATGTGTGTGTGTGTGTCTATAGATACATCTACATCTATCTATGTGTGTGTGTGTGTATATATATATATATATATATATATATATATATATATTAGATACAGGCTAATCAGGTTGGACACGGTCCCTGTCCCACATTGAGCTCACTGTCTTAATCCCCAGGTGAGGAAACTGAAGCACAGAGAAGTGAAGTGACTTGCCCAGGGCCACACATAAGACAAGTGGGAGAGCCGGGATTAGAATCCACTAGCAGGGCACGGCTGCCCACAACGGTCACCTCCCCGCCACCGCCAAAAGGGGATCCCAGTTATCGCATCCACCCGAGCAGATCTGTGCCACAAAGATAGACGGCACCTAAAACAGGGTGCCAGCAGTGTGAGGTGAAGAGCGGTGGGTCCGTGGTGAAGGAAGGGGAGCAGGTGGACCAAAGTCTCAGAAAAGCAGGCAGGCATCAAAGAACAAGTGGGCCAAAGAGAACAGATTTTATGTTTTCAGCCCCTCTGATAGCCAGCCAGAGCCCAGGGTGAACAGGTCTGGGAGTCCAGCACAGATAGTTGTGAGGAAAAAATGTGTTCACCCCCACAACTGGGGGGACTTGGAGACACGTTCCCCCTTCCACCATGGAGCTAGTCCTGGTGTTCCCGTGTCTGAAGGAAAGTCTGGCCCCAACGAGGTCCTGCAGGTTCTTTTTAGGACAGAGAAGCGAAAAGGCTGTGGGAGATTTGATATTTGAAGATTTGCAGCCATTGGAGGGGCCTGCTTTTTACCCTGATCTCCTCGGCCCTTGAACATCCAGCCTGCTCTGCCCTCTGACTTCTCTCAGATGTGCCTTCCACCTTTCCTTCTGCTCCTGCCCTCCTCCGCCCCACTGCACCCTCTCCCTGCTCCCCTCCCACCCGTTGCCCTACTGGGTTTTTGTTTTTTACCTTCCTGGTGGCTGCAGAAGGAGCCAGGCCTGGCGCCCTCTTTATCCTCCTGTGTCAGCCATGCGTGAGGACTGGGGAGGGATTTAGCGGGTGGGGCAGGGGTGGTGGTGGAAAGGGGGTGGTGAGAAAGAAAGAGAATGAGAAAGAGAAAATGAGAATATGAATATGATTCCTCCCTGCTGCTGAGGGGGAGAGGGCCCAGGGGAAGCTAGGTGGTGAGCAGTGAGGATCCTAGCCTGAAGGGGAAGAGTGAGAAGCAGTATGGTCTAGTGGATAGTGCATGGGCCTGGGGGTCAGGAGGACCTGGATTCTCACCCCAGCTTCGCCGTTTGTCTGCTGAATGACCTTGGGCAAGTAACTTCACTTTTCTTTGCCTCAGTTACCTCACCTGTGAAATGGGGGTTAAGAATGTAAACCCCAAGAGGGACATGGACTGTATCCAACCTGATTTTCTTGTATCTTCCTCAGCACGTAGTGCAGCGCCTGATACCTAGTAAGTGGTTAAAGAATATCATTTAAAAATAGAGGGGAAGAGAAGGAGTGTGTGTATCTCTGGGGATGCATGTGTGTCTGTGTTAAGTGTACATGGGTTGGTGTGTGTTTGCATCTGGGTTGTGTCCCTGGAATATTTGTGTGTTTGTGTGTCTACTTGTGTATATGGGAGAGAAGAGTGCATACTTGTTTCTGGGGGTGTGTACTGGGGACCCCCTCGGCTGGTGTAGTAGCAGGTAGGACACAATGAACAGTGGAGATCCTGTGCTTTATTGGGAAGGTTGACGATGCCTGTGCTCTGTCTGTTCTGCGCATCAGATGTAGGGGGTCATCTTCAATCCAGAATCAACTTCTTGTCCAATCAAGAGAGCACTGTACTAAGCGCCTGGGACAGTACAATTGAGTAGAATTGGTTGGAAATTTGTGTCCAGGGTCCAAATGGAATTTTGAGCCACATTAGTGGTGCTTTGTACTTACACCCTGCTGCCTGCTCACCCACCTGCCCCGTGAACGAGGCGGCTGAGATGCTTCTGGTGTGTTCTGGTCAGTACTCAGAGCCGCCCGGCCAGAGGTGGGGAGCAGGCGTGGCTAGCCCCACTTTTTGGGTGGTGAAATTGACCCAGCGGACCTGAGTTCCCAGATCATCCAGCCTGGGGGATGGAGAAGGATCGAGGTCCTTGCTCCTGCTCTTTCCACGTCCGAACTGGGGCGGAATTTAGGGCTGAAGCTGGCCCTGCTGTGGCGTTACCTGGCCTGGGATCAGGGTCCTGCAAGTTGAGGGGGAGGGCCCCGGGGCTGGCTTGTCTGGCGTAATTTTTCCTTTCTACGTTCATTTCCTTCGTAGGGAAGCAGTTGTTCGAAACGGATCATAACCTCGACACCTCTGACATCCAGTTCCTAGAGGAAGGTAAGCTGGCCACATTGGTGGTTTTCAGTGGTAGCGAGATTCCATGTTGTATGGAAATTCAGGCTCCATAGGGTTGGGAGAAGAACTGTAACCTATAGAGAAGGGCTCAAGAGCTTTAGGAAAGATTAGGATACCTCTCCTTACGAGGCATCCGTCCTGCTTTGGACATTTAAGCTGAGTGCTCAGTAAAGACTAGTCCTACCCTTCTCTGGAGATTGGGGTAGGATTGGTCCTTAATGAACACTCAGCTCTCTGGACTGGGAGAATTGGTGTTACAGGTGGAAAATGGCTCATCCAATCCCAGAGTCAGTCAGTCAGACAATTATATTGAGCGCTTACTGTGCGCAGAGCCCTGTACTAAGCACTCAGAAGAGTACAGTATAACAGACACATTCCCTGCCCACAGTGAGCTTACAGTCTAGAGGGTGAGACAGACACATATATAAGTACCTTGGGGCTCTGAGGGAGGGAGGGAGCTGGTCAGAGCAATGCAGAAAGAAGCGGAAGTAAAGGAAAAGGTGGCTTAGGGAAGGCCTCTTGGAGATGTGCCTTCAGTAAGGCCTTAAGTGGGGGAGAGTAATTGTCTGTCAGAGCGGCCTGACAAAAAGGGGCTATACTGATTCCTTCGGCCTCACGTTTGATCCCCGGTGACCTCCCCCATCCCTGCCACAGTCCCGGAGCTTTGGTGCAGTTGGGCCGGCAAGACAGGTTCCCCCCTGGAGGTGGAGGGATTGGCCCCCAGCTCTTGCAAGTAGAATTTCGGAGTGTGCGCCCCAGAAATGCTCTGTTTAACGGCGGCTGGAGGTGGGAGTTCAGGGAATGTGCATCTTTGGAAATGACGGGGGTCTAAAAGAAAAGGCATGATATTCAGAGAGAGGGAGAAATCTCAGTGTTTGGGTAGAATGCTGTCCCAAGTTGTTTCAGCCTTTATCTCCAGCAAAACTTTTATCATTATTGGTATTTACCGTGTGCAGACCACTGTACTTAGCCTGGGATTGGGGGAACAGTACAGTAGAGTTGGTAAACACAGTCATCGCCCACAAGGAGCTTATGGTATAGATGAGGAAGATAGGCACTGAAATAAATTACAGATCGGGGTTAGCAACAGAGTTTAAGGAGATGTATTTATGTGTGGAGGTGACGGCGTGAGTATCAAAGGGCTTAGTGGGTACGGACCCAAGTTTACGGGCAGTGGAGAAGGGAGGGAGAAAAGTGTGGGGAGATGAGAGACTGAGTTAGTCACAGAAGGCTTCCTGGAGGAGGTATGATTTTAATAGGGCTTTAAAAGTGAAGATAGTGTAAAACCCCAGGTGATGGAGCAGCACAAGATCCTTCCTTTTCAGAGAGCCCACCCCTGGCCTGTCGGAACATGCGAGAAACTGGTGGTATTGGGAGGTGCCCCCATCCCATCTTCAGTGGTGTTGGTAGTGCCACCAACCCTGACCACACCAAACTCTTTTTCACTGTGGTTTGATCCCTGGGTCCTGTCTTTCCCTTTGGCTTCCCAGGGGGGCTGGAGAGGGGCTTTTATAGCCAGTGCCGATCGAGAAGCATTCAGTTGGGCTTTCTCCCACAGCTTTACTGCCTCTCGGTCCTCTGCCCCAGATAGGGAGCTGGTGGATACACTGTCCTGTCACTTGATCATTAAGCCTTTCAGAGCAGTCTCCGTGGCCCAGGACCTCCCGAGAAATCGCTCAGCTGTTTTTGTTCCCAAGCAGCTCATGTTCCTTACACGGGGAGGGGTTTGGGAGCCAGGCCCTGCATGGGTCGAAGTTCGGGAGCCAGGCCCCAGAGTTGGTCTGGAAAGTCTCAGGGCTGGTGGGCTTTCCCATCAGACCACAGATGGGAGACCCTGCAGGCGGGCTGTCCTCAAACCCTTTAGCCAATGGGAAGGTGCTGCTTTGGCTGATGGGAAAGCAGAATGGTTAGCTAGCCCCTTCCCCTCTGGCACAGGAGCATCTGGGGGACCAGTCAGTGGTATTTATTGAATGCTTACTGTGGGCAAAGCACTGTAATAAGCACTTGAGAGACTACAGTATAAGAGTTGATAGGCACAGTCCCTGCCTACAGTGAGCTTACAGTCTAGAGAGCGAGTCAGACATCAATATAAATTACAGCTATGTAGTTAAGTGCTGTGGGGTGGAGGTAGCGGTGAATAAAGGGTGCAAATCCAAGTGCCAGGGTGATGCAGAAGGGAATGGGGGAAGAGGAAATGAGGGCTTAGTTAGGAAAGGCCAGTTGAAGGAGTTGTGCCTTCACTAAGGGTTTGAAGGGCAGGGGAGGGGAGACTCTGTGTGGAGCAGGCAGATACCCAGTGGAGCGGTTCTCCTTGTGTCTTGCAGCAGGCAACAGTGTGGAGGTGGACGAGTCTCTGTTCCAGGAAATGGACGATCTAGAGCTGGACGACGAGGATGATGACCCGGACTATAACCCCGTTGATTTGGGGAGTGACTAGACCCTCCAGCCCGAGAGGCCGGGGTCCCTCTCCACCTGAGAGGCTGTGCCACAGCATCTGTGGCTGGGTCGGGAAATGGTTCTGTTCTGTTCTCTTTTTTTCTAAGAAAAAAAGAATAATTTCAGAAGAAGATTCTTCTGATTCGTTGTTCTCAGTAAACTGACTTTGGGGTCTCAGCTGTAAAGTGTTAAGTTCCCAACCACTGCTACTCTCCCAACACTCCCACCTAGCCACCCTTCTGTTGGTCAAACTGTGGGACAGGCAGGAGAGCGACACTTGGGCCGGACACTCCCGAGCATGTTGTACACGCTGTGAGCTCTTTCTGACCTTCCCTCCTTCACTCTGCCAAATGGCTGTAGTGGGCAAAGGTCAGTCGAGGCCCTCTGGTGAGCCCAGAGGAGGAGGGAGAGCTCACAGCCTTAAAGGCCTTCCCTTCCAGACCCTCTTTCCGGTCCCAGTGAAGGGAATTGAGACTCATCTTTTTCCATGGTTGGCGAGGGGTCAGCCCTTAGTAACTATGTGCATTGTCTTGGGCAGTGGTAAAAACCACATAGGCCTGAGAAACACAGATATGGTTGTGTTTTTCCAATCCCCCTGCTGTCTCCCCTCAGCCCTCCTGCCCCAGCCCCCTTTCAGGCCCTGAAGGTTCAGACTGTAGGATGGGGAAGTTGGGGATGAACAGAGTGACTGAGCATTGCTAGCTTCCCAGGTAGAAACTGGGGAGGAGTAGCATGGCATTAATAGTAATAATAATAATGATGGTATTTGTTAAGCGCTTACTATGTGCAAAGCACTGTTCTAAGCGCTGGGGGGATACAGGGTGATCAGGTTGTCCCACGTGGGGCTCACAGTCTTCATCCCCATTTTACAGATGAGGGAACTGAGGCCCAGAGAAGTGAAGTGACTTGCCCAAAGTCACACAGCTGACAGTTGGTGGAGCTGGGATTTGAACCCATGACCTCTGACTCCAAAGCCCGGGCTCTTTCCACTGAGCCACGCTGCTTCTCTATCCACGCGGCATTGTGGGTAGAGCAGGGGCTTGGGAGTCAGAAGGTCATGAGTTCTAATTCTGGCTCTGCTTCTTGTCTGCTCTGTGGCCTTGGGCAAGGCACTTCACTTCTCTGGGCCTGTTATCTGTAAAATGGGGATGAAGACTGAACAAAACAGAGACTGCCCAACCTGATTTACTTGTATCTACCCCAGCACTTAGTAAAGTGCCTAGCACATAGTAAGCACTTAACAATACTATAATTTCTTGAAACTGTCAACCACCAGCTTCTGGACCGATCAGTTGGCTGGCCCAAGCACACCACCCCAGTGGCTACTTCCCAATCCCGCTTTCATCCACCTGGAAATAAATGAATCAATAATATCTATTGATCACTTGCTCTGTGTAGAATACTGTGACCTAGTGGATGGGCGTAGGAGTCTGAAGGACCTAGGTTCTACTCCCAACTCTGCCACTTGCCTACTGTGTGAGCTCAGGCAAGTTACTTAACTTCTCTGTGCCTCAGTTACCCCAACTAAAATGGGGATTAAAACTGAGCCCCATGTGGGACAGGCACTGTGTCCAAAACAATTATCTTGTATCTACTCCAGCACTTAGAACAGTGCCTGGCACATTAGTAAGCACTTAAATACCATCATCATTATTATTATTACCCTAGCCCCACCCCCCAGGAGACCCTTGGACCCCAGCTCCCAGGTACATGGCCAGTAGGACCACGCCCTCCTGGCAGGTCTCCAGGGATGAGAACAGGTCCCAGACACCTTTCAGCTCCAAGGACTGAACATCCTCCAGCAGCCCTGGATGGAGAGAAGCCCCTCTGGGGCCTTAAGGGTCAAACTAGTTGTCTGATGGGGGGTCAGTGACTGTCAATTGCACATTTCCTCCTGCCTTCAGGACCTTGGCTGTCCTGCCAAAATAAACCTACTATGTCCAAATCAGAACTCCTTATCTTCCCAACCAAACCCTGTGCTCTCTGTAATGGGCACCATAGACAGTACCACCACCCTCCCTGTCTCACAAGCCCATAACCTTGGTATTATCTTTGATTCATCTCTCAACCCATAAATTCACTCTGTTAGCAACTCCTGCCGTGTCATTGGCAAGCTCTGCCCTTTCCATCCCAACTGCTTCCACATTAATCTAATCATTTAATCCTACCCCATCTTCACTGCTGCACTGGCCTTCTTGCTGACCTCCGTGCCTCCTGTCGCTCCCCATTCATTCATTCAATCGTATTTGAGTGCTTACTGTGTGCAGAGCACGGTACTAAACACTTGAAAAGTACAATTTGGCAACATATATAGTCCCTTCTCAACAACGGGCTTACAGTCTAGAAGGGGGAGACAGACAACAAAACAAAACAAGTAGTCAGGTGTCTATACCATCAAAATAAATATAATTATAGATACATACACACATCATTAATCCATACTTCACTCTGTCGCCCAGATTATTTTTTTCTACAAACTGTGAGGGCCATGTTTTCTCACTCCTCAAGAACCTCCAGTGGTTGTCCATCCACCTCCACACCAACACTCATTACTGTAGGCTTTAATGCATTCAGTCACTTTGGCCACCCCTACCTTATCTCCCTGATTTCCTAATGCCACCCACACCACATGCTTCACTCTAATTCCAACCTAGTCACAGTACCTTGCTCTTGTCTATCTTTCAGCCAACCTCTTGCCCGCATCTTGCCTGTGGCCTACATCACCCTCCCTCCTCATGTCTAACAGATGATCACTCTATCCACCTTCAAAGCCTTACTAAATATCTCCAAAAAGCCATCCCCAGCTAAGCCCTCATTTTCTTTTTTGCATTGCCCTTGAACTTGGATTTGCACTCTTTATTCACCCCTCCCTGAGGCCCACAGCACTTGGATATGTATCCATGATTTATTTATAGTATTGTCTGTCTCCTCTACACTGTAAGCTTGTTGTAGGCAGGGAAACTGTCTACCAACTATGTTAGATTGTATTCTCCCAAGCACTAAGTACAGTGCTCTGCATATGGTAAGGGCCCAATAAATGGTGGATTGATTGGTTTGGATGACAGGAAGAAGGCCCTGGCTGTATCAGACTCCCCCATCATGAGGAGTAAGAGATACTAGAGCTGGTCAACAGCTTCTTCTAAAGCTCCCCAAAAAGCCTTGTTCAGCTCCCATCATCATCATCAATCGTATTTATTGAGTGCTTACTGTGTGCAGAGCACTGTATTAAGCGCTTGGGAAGTACAAGTTGGCAACATATAGAGGCAGTCCCTACCCAACAGTGGGCCCAGAGTTGTTGTTTCCACCCACCCCAATACCCCTGGTCCAGCAACCCTATCCCTCTCCAGCTGAACTCTCCAGGCTGACCCTAAAGACCCCAACGATCCTTGTCCATGCTGGTATTTCCACCAAGTGCTGGTATCAGGCCTGGATTAGGGCTCAAATCCTCCCATAGAGGAGGATCAATGAGATTCCTGCCAGCAGCTGGCCCTGAGCCCTCCCCACAGCACAGACCCCAATGGATCTCTCCCTGGGTCTGCAGCCCCCAGCCTCTCCAGTGTCTCTACCCAACCAAGCTCCCCCGTCCCACCTCCTGCTCCGCTCACCTCCACGGGCTGAGGGCAGGCTGGGCTCTCCGGCCTCCTTCTGGCCCACTGCCAGGCCCAGCTCCTGTACATAGTTGTCCTGAGTAAAGACAGCCAGAAAGGACTGGAGGAAGAACTGGGTCATGGTCTCCACGTACTCCTGGGTGAGGAGGAGCTCATACATGGTGCTCAGGACCTGTTGGAAGGATGCACAGATTTAGTCTGGAGATCCTCCCACTCTGATCCCCACCTCAGCCCTTGCTCTGAGAGAAGCTGTTTGGCTCCTCCTGCTTCTGCTGTTCCCTCTGACCCCAAACTGAGGCCTGAGATCCCCAGGTAGGAATGGGCAGTGCCCAGCTTGAGGTCCTGTTCCAGCCCTTGACAACCCAGACCCTGGGATAGATGATGATGATGCCCTCAGCACCAAAAGCTACCTCACTGACCAGCCAGGAACTGAATGAAGAAGTCACTGGAGGAGGGCTTAGTAGTAGTAGTTGTAGTAGTAGTAGTATTAAGTGTTTACTATGTGCAGGAGATCTGTTCATCATCATCATCATCAATCATATTTATTGAGCGCTTACTATGTGCAGAGCACTGTACTAAGCGCTTGGGAAGTACAAATTGGCAACATATAGAGACAGTCCCTACCCAACAGTGGGCTCACAGTCTAAAAGGGGAAGACAGAGAACAAAACCAAACATACTAACAAAATAAAATAAATAGAATAGATATGTACAAGTAAAATAGAGTAATAAATATGTACAAACATATATACATATATACAGGTGCTGTGGGGAAGGGAAGGAGGTAAGAAGGGGGATCTGTTCTTGAGAAACTGAGAAAAGATGAAAAAGGGGGTGGAGTAGGAAATGCTGGAGCTGAGGAGATGGTTACAATTTTGTCAATGAAGTAGATGGCAAAATTAACATGGACAAAAAATGCGGAGGCATTAGCATTTGGAGCTAAAGGAGAGAATTGAAGGTCAGGCGTTTGTGAGGGCAATGGTCAATAAGAGAAGTGTTGCTGGACAAAGGTGAGGGTAGAGTTGGGGATGAGTCTGAGATGGGTGTGGTTGGCCTGGTGGCTGGATTTTTGTCCACAGAGCTCTGTAGGATGAGAACCTGACAAGAGGAAGCTTATTGTGGAATGGTGGAAGATTGACAGAGGGATAGGGGTGCAAGGGATGAGCTCAGTGGAGAGGGCAGAATTGACAGAGGGGATTTGTGCATCAACAGTGGGAAGGTTGATGAGGGAATATCCAGATGGGGCAAGATGGCCTAGAGTATGCAGAGGTGCTTAAGACATTGGAAGTCTCTGTGTGAGGGAGAGGATAGTTTGGGGAGGAGAAGAGGTGTATGAGAGAGAAGGCAAGTGAGGAGGTGGTGGTCAGAGTCAGTTCAGATTTGGTGAGTTGAGATAGGCAGAAACTTGACCTGATGGCCCATGACCTGCTACTGAAAAAGCAGCCCTCACTTGCCACAACTCTGGGAAACCTATTCCCTTTTCCTAAGAAAAGCCTCTCTTTCCCAGGCTGCCATTTTTCAGAGATGAGGTGGGGGGGATGGGAGGGATACACATAAAAGTCAGTATAGCAGTCTCTACTCTGGAAATGAGTCCAGATCCCATACAAGGAGGAGAACTTCAAAAAGTTCCAAGTTCTAAGATAATTGGCTTGCTGGTTGACAGATTCCTATCTTCTGGGTTCCCTGAAATACTAGCATCATTTTTTTAATCATGTGTCAACTTGGAAGTGACTTGCCCAAGATCCTACAGCATTGAGAAGCAGCGTGGCTCAGTGGAAAGAGCATGGGCTTGGGAGTCAGAGGTCGTGGGTTCTAATCCTGGCTCTGCCACATCAGCTGTGAGACTTTGGGCAAGTCACTTGACTTCTCTGGGCCTCAGTTACTTCATCTGTAAAACGGGGTTAAGATTGTGAGCGCCACGTGGCACAACCTGATTACCTTGTATCTACCCCAGTGATTAGAACAGTGCTTGGCACGTATTAAGTGCTTAACAAATACCACCATTATTATTATTATTATTATTATTATTATTATCATTATCATTATCTGAATGGTGGAGCTAAAATTAGAACCCAGATCTTCTGACTTCCAGGGCTGTGCCCTTTCCTCTAGGCCAGGCGGCTCTAACTGTGCCCATATGTCTGTCTGCCGCTCTAATTTGGCCCAGGAAATGCAGGCAGTCCTTGACTAAAGACGCTTTGGAGTGTAGACGAAAGGCACTTAGAGTTCTAAACTTACATCCAGTTCAAACTCAGCCTCCTTTATGTCACTTGGTCCAAAGGGGCAGGTGCCCAGAAGTTGCAGGAAGACAGGAAGCGATGTAAAAGGCCACAGTTGTTGCAGGGAAAGGAGAGAAAGGTGGTGAGGGAGCAGAGTGGGAGAGGCCAGAGGCAGGGGCCATCTGATCGCTGGGTGAAGTCACCAGGGAGGGTCGACCTGTCCGATTTACTTCCGATGAAATATTTGGCTACTGCAGCGTGGAACCTCCCTGACTCATGACAAACACATTCATGTCATTATATTATTCATAATAATAATAATAATATTGGTGTTCGTTAAGCGCTTACTGTATGCCAAGCACTGTTCTAAGTGCTGAGGCAGATACAAGGTAATCAGGTTGTCCCACATGGGGCTTCACAGTCTTATCCCCATTTTAAAGATGGGGTAACTGAGGCACAGAGAAGTTAAGTGACTTGCCCAAAGTCACACAGCTGATAAGTAGCAGGGCCGGGATTAGAACTCATGACCTCTGACTCCCAAGCCCGTGCTCTTTCCACTAAGCCAAGCTGCTTCTGCCTGAGACTACAATTCTGGGCAAATGGAAAAGAGAAGGTATGTGGCCCTGGTCCCACTTGAAACCACTGTTTCTAGAAGAAAATGGGTGCCGAGTTTGAATGTTTCTATTTCTAGTGTAGTCGTCGGGAACAGAACCGGTGATGGCATCAGTGCCTGTAGGGTTAAGTTGTTCCCTGCTGCTTTCGAGCAGGCCCACCAAAGCAGGGATGAGATGCCAGGGAGAACTTCCAGACTCAGCTTCTCTAGCAGCTGCTGCTGCTCTGCTAAAAGAGGTTGGCATAGAGTCTGTAATCAGATCTGGAGTACCAGGGCCTGATTCAGGCTATCTCAGTCAAGAAGCAGTGCCTACTCAGTTCAGGGCCCTATATTAAGGATTGGGGAGAGTGCGAAATATTAGGAGTAGCGGTAATGATAGTAACAGAGCAATGCCTCCTACCACGAGGGTGCATCCTTCAGAAGCCCTTGCGACTTCGGGTGCCATGAGTCCAAGGGACAGCCTGGCACCGGGATGGGTCTCGCCACCACCTCTTCCTGATCCTCTTCTCCTCTCCCTCAGTCCTGGCTCCTCTTCTTCTAGAAGCAGCTGGCAAAGTCACGGATCCAGGCCGAAGGGTCTGTTCTCAAACGTTGAAACGCTGAAACGAGGGGAAATTTCATTGGAACCCAGAGCAGCACTTTCCTGGGAAACAACCAAACTCTCCTCCTTCTCCTTGGAAGGGTTCTCCCTCTCTCTTCCCCTAAATCCGCCCCATATTCTCTTAGCCCTCACATACCCAGGCCAGAGAGGTCCAGGGACTAGGAAGAGAGGGCAAGAAAGAGATGGGAGAATGAAATGCATAGTCGTGGAGACTGGAGAGGAGAGATGGGAACAAGGCAGGGAAGAAGGGGAAGGGAAGGAGATACTGGCAAAGTACTGGATAGAAAAGAGAGGGAAGGAGATAAAGGGAGAGTTGAGGCAGAGGAAATATGGGAGGGAGAGAGAAGCGGACAGAGGGCACCCATGCTGTTGACTGGGAGAGGAAGTCAAGGGCGCCTGCTGGGTAGGCCCCGTCTCTGTATGTTGTCAACTTGTACTTCCCAAGCCCTTAGTACAGTGCTCTGCACACAGTAAGCGCTCAATAAATACTATTGAATGAATGAATGAATGCCACACCTCGCCCCTACTGTTGTAGGTGGTGTGTCCTGGAAGGAAGGAAATGAAGAATCTGCCATGTCCTAGTCCATCCCTCTCGCCTTACAGGGGAGCGCTCTGGGGCCGGGATCCACTTACAGCCCCAAGAGCCCGAGGTCTCTGGTCCGGCCGAGAGAAGAGTCCAAGAGGGGCTGTCCCTGGGGCCGGGGGTGGCTGGAGGGGCCGTTCCACCCAGGGGCTCCAAGTTTCCCACTCACCAAGGAAGAGCACAGCAGCTGCTCGCACCCCTGTCTGGGGGCTGTTGGTGTAGCCCAGAGCCCGGGATATAAAAATCTGGCTGCTGTCCTTTAATGTCTTCATCTGGAGAGGAAGAGATTGAGACCCCAGCCCGACCCCTTCTCATCCTGCTGTGGATGTCTACACACCACGAACCTCACTGTCTCCATGGTTTGCAGAGAATTACCACCAGCTCCATCCCCTCCCTAATCACTGCGCTTTGTCCTCCACCAGCCCTCCTCACCTGCTGTTTCTAGCTCAACCCTAGCAACCTGTCTTTGGAATCCTGGGGTCCCCCCATATTTCCCACCAGAGCCCCCGAGGACTGTCCCGACAGTCCTAAGCTCACTCACCACGTACATCCGGATGGTGTGGGAGACCCCACGCAATCCCTGCTCCCCCATCAGTTTCTGGCTCACAACTTTTTCTTCCATCCCAGGCTATGGGTCAGGCAAAAGAAGGTTTCTCTGGCTTTCTGGAGAAATAGGGGCAGAGGCCAGTCAATGGGCCAAAGAGGCCAGGACCAGTGATGGAGAGAATGGGACTGGGAGGGGCTCAGAGAAGGCAGGGACCACAGACGCGGAGTAACTCACTTTCTGCACAGCAGCATCCTCATCCTTCATATGGATGAGGACGGGGAGGAGACGGCAGATCAATTCCTGTTGATCTTCCCTGTTTGATCCTCCTTGACATCGCCGTGGGCCACGGCTCCCAGCAGTCCCAGGGCAGCAGCGCACTCTTGGGCTGTCTCCTGACGGGCGACAACATAGCTGGGGTTACCAGAGGGAAGGGCTGACAGCAGACGGGACAGGTCGATGAGGCTGGGGAAGAGTCTGGAGCAGGGGCAGCCCTGGGCTGGTTCTGAATAGGGGAAAGTGGAGCAGAGAGGAGAGAAGAGCAGAGTAGAGCAAAGGGCAGTTCTTCCTGGGTGAGAGTCAGATGGTCCTGGGCTCTTGACCCAGGGGCTGATCCCCAGAGCCCACCCACGGACCTCCATACTCACGCCATCAATGTAAGGGCCCAGCATGAAAATAATCTCCCGGCAGAGACTATCCAGACCCTGCTGGCCCAGTCTGCAGGCCACCCTGGTCCCGACGGCCATAGCTGCCAAGAGTGACTCCTGGTCCTTCTGGTACAGTTGCTCCAGGAGGGTTGAGAGCTGGTCCTACAGCTGTAGCCCCTGAGGGGATGAGAGGAGAGAGTGGGGTAGAGAAGGGCTTTCCCCCGAGTCAGCCTCCTGCTCCCTCCCAAGCCCTCCACAGGGAGATAACAGTGTTGTTGAGCTCTCGGGCTGGAATCTCCATGCCCCAACTCCCACGGGCTGGGCTCTAGGCTGTGGAGCCGGGCGGGGCCTTGGCCTCTCATCTTTTCTGGGTTCAGGGGTTGGCTGGTGACTGATGACCCGCACCATGGGGTCAGGGTCCTTCAGGCCAGCCTGAAAGATGTGCTGGAGAGTAGCAGGGTTCAGGACGGACTGGAAGTTGGAGATCTAGATGAGCTTCCAAGAGAAACATTATGTGCAGATGGACCACAGGGGGCGGCGAGCCCCATCCTTGAGGAAAGGGAATGAGGATCCTCTGAGAAACGATGGGGGCCGACTCGGTGCAGGTCCATGGATGACCAACCGAAGCAATGGACTAGCTCCTCCTTCCTCCCCCTGAGCCCTGCCCACTCCCAGTTCCACCCCACTGTGTCTCCAAGGGCCCAATGCTCCGTGGTCTCTGCCCAGCTACGGTAGCCCCATTCTCTGCACAGCATGGTCCCTGCAGGGCACTTGGCACCTGCACTTACCTCGGCCAGGAAGCCCACGGCCACATTTCATCCCTGCTGGCCCATCCCAGGCAGGTAAGTCGCCACCACCCTCAGGAGGTCACCCACGGTGGGGGACCTGTTGTAGACCAGGGTCCTGGGGGAACACAGCAGAGCCAGCCTGAGTCCAGGGGGGGGACTGGGAGCCTCTGGGCTGGAAAGCCAGAACTCAGGGTGGGTAGGGGCCAGGCCAAACATTTCCTGATGAGGCTCTGCCCGCCCACCCCCTCCTCCAGTCCCATCCCCCAGGAGACCCCTGGGCTCCAGCTCCCTGGTACCTGGCCAGCAGGACCACGCCCTCCTGGAGCGTCTCCAGGCATGAGAAAAGGTCCCAGCCGCCCTGTAGCTCCAAAGAGGTGAAAGTCTCTAGCAGTCCTGGCTGGAGAGAAGCCCCTTCAGGGCCTCCAGAGATCTCCCGAGGAACAGTCGTGGGGGCAGGGGAGGGGAAAGCGACAGTTAGGCACATGAACTGGAGGATGTCACATAAATGCTCTTGACTGTGACAGACTCCTCCCAAACCCAAGGACAGGGACACATCAGAGCTGCCCTCCAGTTCCCCACAGTCCCACCAATTGCCAAATGCTAAATTTTGCCATGCCTAGCCCCCAGACCAGCAGGGACACCCAGGCCCCACAGCACCCTCTCGTCCTGTCCACCTCCCAGCACTCCCTCAGTCCGGGATCTAACTTTCCCAGGCTCCTTTCCTGCTCAGAGCAGAAACTGCGGACCAGCTTTGCTGCAGTTTTCTCCCTGTCGGTTTGGGCCTGTTTCAAGGAAATGATAGCTAACCTTCCTCCCTGACAACAGCCACATCAGCCTTCTCCAAGGCACCGGAGCAGGAGTCAGGGACAATTTCCTCCCATTTAGATCCAGTGAAGCCCACAAAATCTCCACCAGCATCTCCCCCACCGTCCACCAGGTTGACACCACTACCCCCCATTTGTTGGTCTCTGACATATACACCAAGGACCGGGCCCACCCCCGAACCCCCACCTCAACAGAAACCACCCCCAACATCAGCCTGTGGCTGCAGCCACACCTGCAGGCCCCTAGGCCATCGTCTGCTGCCCCACTTTCCTGCTCTGCTCACCTCCAGGGGCCAAGGGCGAAGGGCACGGTGGGCTCTCTGGCCTCCTGCTCCTGCTCCATCTGCAGGCCCAGCTCCAGCACATAGTGGACCTGGGTGAGGAGGGCCAGGAAGAGCTGGGGGAAGAACAGGATCACAGCCTCAGAGTACTCCCAAGTGAAGAGTATCTCACGCACAGTGTTGGTGGCCTGTGGGGAGGATGCACAGACTCAGCTTGGAGTTCCTCCATGCCACCCAATTTGCTCTCAGAGAAGCTGCTGGTCTCCTTCCACTGTTCCCTCTGACCTGAACCCAAGGTCCCTCTGGAGAATGAGACCTTGGTCAGGGATGGGCAGCGGCCAAGTCAAGGCTCAATCCCGTTGCCCAGGTCACTGGACCCCGGTTCGTGTGAGGGCATTCTTCCCATTGGACCCAGAATCCACCTCACTGTCTAGCCAGAGAACTAAGCAAAGGAGTCACAGGGGCACAGGGGCAGGATTCAGGCTAAGGGGCCACAAGGGAAGGGACTCTCTGCTCTGGGGTCAGCCCTGCCCCTCATCCCCTCCCTCTGGTGCTGGGGTGGGGACTCACCGCAATGGACTCCAGGCTGTGCCTGTCCCAGGCAGCACGGTCGCTTGCCAAAAAATGCCAGTCACTCCAGTATCTGGGACATCAGCACCCCGAGCACATGGGAGGCAAGATGGGCATCAGCTCCCAAGGCTCTCCAAACAGCCAGGGCCTGTCTGCGGAGGCCACGACTGGACTCAGCCTTCCCACCCTGTCCAATCCACAGGAGCCTTCGGATCTGGCATCTCGGCCACAGGAATGGGGGAGCTTGGCTGGGGCGTGCAATGGTCTGGAAGAAGACTCTCAAAGTCAGGGGCTCTGACTCCAACGGCCAGAGCCCACTTCTCTGGGACCAGACCATCTTAGAAAGAAACAGCTGGGAGAAGCAGCCACGAAGGAGGGATGTGGAGTCGCTCCATCTGGGGCTAGCCTGGCTGGGATTGCCTTGTTCCCAGCTAGCAGGGGCAGGCTGTACCTGTCCAGGGGCAGCGAGAACTCTAGTAAGACCAGTATCATGGCCAGAGGATGGTGGAAGGTGAGCACGGCCAAGGCTTTCAGGAAGAGGGTCTTCCAGGCCAGGGTGTGGGAGGAGGGGAGGTTTAGATGCACACTTCTCCCAAGCTCATCCACCTGGAGGGAAACAGGGAGAAAGAGGGCCAGTGTCGGATTCAGCTCCTCGCGCGAACCCCCTGACAACACCCTGAGCAGCTAGGATTAAGTGATATAAAGACTCAGTGATGCACAGCCTCCAACAATGTGAGAGAATACTGGCCCCCTTCTTATTGTAAGCTCTTTGTGGGCAGGGAATGTGCCTACCAACTCTAATAATAGTAACAATAGCATTTATTAAGCACTTACTATATGCAAAGCACTGTTCTAAGCGCTGGGGAGGTTACAAAGTGATCAAGTTGTCCCATGGGGGGCTCACAGTCTTAATCCCCATTTTACAGATGAGGTAACTGAGGCCCAGAGAAGTGAAGTGACTTGCCCAAAGTCACACAGCTGAATACTGGCCCCCTTCATATGGTAAGTTCTTTGTGGGCAGGGAATGTGCCTACCAACACTGTTATATTGTACTCTCACAAGCTCTTTGTCTAGTGCTCTGCAAACAGTAAGTGCTCAGTACATACAATTAAATGACTGATTGATTGATTGGCTCATTGGTTCATTGACTGGTCCACTGCAGTGGACAGACCAGTCTGTCAGGTAGCGTTTGGGAGAGGAGTTGGTCTCCTTGAGCAAAGACGTCACAAAATTGGAGAGGCCGGGAGTCTTGTTCTAAAGCAGACATCGGAAACATTGCTCCTTCCATCAAACATGACCCCTCAAGTTGATCATGGGTGAGCCCAGTCTGAGAACTTCCTTGACAAGCCAAAGCCGAGCTTCTAGTCTGTCCCATTAAAAAACCCACCCAAATCCACCCTTCCTTTTTCAACCATTTTCATGCACTATGTAGTAATGTTTATCTGCATTTAGAAAAATCACTAATTTCATCCACCAAAATCATAACAATAATTTTTCATTCTACTTAGAAGATGATTTCAAAAATCGAACATAATTTCAATGCTAGTGGACTGACTCATCCTGTTTTACGAGGTGACATGAGAGGTGAATGTTGCTGGTGGAACTGCTCTTGGAGTGGGATAAAGTGTCTGGACTAACTCTAGTTTTCCCTGTATTAGAGAAAGTTGGAATCTACTGATTGATTGATTGACCATCTGGGAGAAATTCTGCCTGCAGTTCTGAGAGAAAGGGAGACTGAGGGAGAGGGAAGCTTCCTGTAAGTTGGCCAACACATGGCACTTAGCCCGACAAAACGAATGCTGTCAAAAAAAGTCAGCTTAACTGGCACGGTGCTGCAGTGGGCTTGGGAGCCAGTGAGAGGGATACAGTACTGTTGCTGGGCATAAGAAAGGGCAGAGCTGGAACAGGCAAGGATAGCTTTGTGGTTGCAGAGGTTGGCTTGGTTTCTGAAACTCACTTGAACTTGATTACCTGATCGGCTGTGGCTCCGGACTTTTGCAGCAGGACGGGGAGGACCCTGATTGCATGGCTCACCCTGGCCAAGCTGGAGCTCTTCAAACCGGCCAGGACCTCCTGGGTAAGGTCCCTCACCTGGACTGCTGTAAGATTCTTGGCCAAGGCCTGAGGAGAGAAGAGCCAAGTGAGGGAGAGTCTGGGGGCTGCCCCCTGGGGAGGATCTCTCAGGAGCTGACCTTGCCCCCTGCAGAAACTCTTTGGTCCCAAATGTCCTTACTTCTGGGATCTCCCTGACCAGTCTCAATAGCAGCCCCCCTCCTCAAAGACCAAGCCTCCCTCTGCTGCCAGATCATCTTCCAACAATAGTGCAGAGAACACACCAGTCCACTCCTTGTAAACCTCCAGTGGGTTGAGTCTCTCCCCCGCAGAGTCTGGCTGCCTCAAACATCAATTTCTGATCCTTTTAGACCTCCGGTCTGAACCCACTGGCCCTCTGCCGCTTGGGTGAGGCTGGTACCGCGCCCATCAGCTTTTTGTTCTGAGGACACTAACACGGGGGATGAAAAAACCTTTCTGCCCCTTTTCCTGACCACCCTGGCAGGGGATTCCCAATGTATTATGGAAGAGTGCTGTCCTGTCTGTAAGGCTGCCCAGGAAATGGCTGAACCCTGTGGTTGCTCTCTGGGGCCTATGCCCCACACTCTGACATACTGAAAGAAAAGCACACATACAAACACATACCTGTAGCGATGGAGACATATAGATGTGTCTGTATGCACACATACACACACATAATATATATGTAGGCGTACGCATATATATTCGCAAACTCAGGGACTCACAAAAATTCAAGGGATTAACTTGAATTCAAATTTCCCACTATTTTTCCAGACTACGTAATCTAACGGGCCTGGGCAAAAATCTGTTTCCAGAGATTACTATGCATATAATTACACATATACATGTTCAACCATAAATGGAGCTAGATCTCCCTGGATTAAGGGAGATTTTTTTATTGCTTGAACAGAGAAGAGAAGCAGCTTGGCCTAGGGGATACAGCATGGGCCTGGGAGTTGGAACGACCTGGGTTCTAATCCCAGCTATACCAAATTGTCTGCTGCGTGACCTTGGGCAAGTCATTTAACTTCTTTGTGCCTCAGTTACCTCTTTTGTAAAATGATCATTAAGACCGTGAGTCCCATGGAGGACACGGACCGTGTCCAGCCAGATTAGCTTGAATTACACACAGCGCTTGGTAGTGCCTGCCAAATAGTAAGCACCTACCAAATATCATAAAAAAGCAATAGGATGAAATAGTTTTAGCAGTACCTTCTATTTAGTGAACTAGCATGAGATCAGAGATTGACAGAGGATAATTTCCAGGGAGACAAGATTTTCAGCACTGATCCTGAAGCAATCCGTCAATCTGCAGTATTAATTGAGCACCTGCAGTGTGCAGAGAAGTGTACTAAGCACTTAGAGACTGTGAAGACATGTTACTTGTCTTCTGATATTCTGTAGTCTAGTAGAGGAGACAAGCAATAAACTTATTTTTCATTGAAGGAATGAGGAAAAGGGCATTTCTACTGAAATGGGGTATATAAGTCATGTACAGAACTACCATGGGAGGTTTTGAATTCTTAAATGGTGCAGAAATGTCCAAGTGGTGGTTGGGGGTTCTGAGCTGGTCGGGGTGGGGATAGAAATGAATCAGGGATGGCCTCTTCCTGGAGATGAGATTTCCTAAGGGATTTGAAGAAGAAGGGAGTTGTGGTCTGTTGGGTTCAAATGGGGAGGGGGTTCATGGCCATGGAGAGAGTGTGAGCTGGGCTTTGTGGCCAGAGCAGTGAGAATGAGCTGTGGAAAACAGGTGATTGGAAAGAATAAAGAGAAGGAGTTGCAAAGTAGTTGAAAAAGACAGTAGATAACTATCATTATTATTATTGCATTTATTAATGCAATTTATTTGCATTAATGCAAATATATTAAAGCAATATATTAATGCTTATTATACATCAAGCATTTTTCTAAGTGCTGGGGTAGAATCAAGTTTAACAGGGGAGGCATAGTGCCTGTCCCACATGGGGCTCACAGGCTAAGTAGGAGAACAGGCATTTAATCCCCATTATCCAGATGAGGAAGTTGAGGCACAGAACAGTTCAGCTACTTGTCCGTGGTCACCCAGCAGGTATGTGGCAGAACTGGGATTAGAACTCAAATCCTCAGAGTCCCAGGTTCATACTCTTTCTACTATCAATCATATTTATTGAGCACTTACTGTGTGCAGAGCACTGTACTAAGCGCTTGGGAAGTCCAAGTTGGCAACATATAGAGACAGTCCCTACCCAACAGTGGGCTCACAGTCTAGAAAGGGGCCACACTGCTTCTCTGTAGGAATAATAGAGCTGGTTGAGGGCCTTAAAGTCATATTTTTTACTGTATTTATTGTTTGTTCACTAGGCACCAATCCTTGTACTAAGCACAGAGGTACAGAGGAGAACCTGGCCTGACACAATCCCTGTCCCATGTGAGGCTTACAGTTTAAGTGCGGGGGAGAACGGATATTGACTATTTTACAGATGAGGAAACAAGCACAGAGAAGTTGTGGGACTTGCCCAAGGTCACTCAGCAGACAAGTGGCCAAACAGGGATTGGAATCCATTTCTTCTGACCACAGGCTCATGTTCTTTCCACTAGGCCACAGTGCTGAGTTTCTGCTTGATGCACAGAGAAATGGGTCACAATCGTGGCTCAGTGGAAAGAGCCCGGGCTGCGGAGTCGGAGGTCATGGGTTCAAATGCCCGCTCTGCCAATTGTCAGCTGGGTGACTTTGGGCAAGTCACTTCACTTCTCTGTGCCTCGGTTACCTCATCTGTAAAACGGGGATTAAGACTGTGAGCCCCCCGGGGGACAACCTGATCACCTTGTAACCTCCCCAGCGCTTAGAACAGTGATTTGCACATAGTAAGCACTTAATAAATGCCATTATTATTGTTACTATTATTAGGTGTGGAAAGTTTTGGGCAGAACTGTATGATGTGGGCAGAACAACAAAGAATGACCTGGTGAGGGGAGAGCCTGGAGGCAGGGAGATTAGAGAGGAAATATGCCAGGAGCCCCCGGTTCATACGAACCAGGACCTGGGGTAGCCTCAGTGCCACGTAACAGAAGTTAAATCACACCTCTGATCACCAAGGTTGTCTGAAGTTTTTTACTTACTTTTACCAACAGGCAAGGGAGTGACACATACACACACTCACTCCACCAAGGGCTCAATACCAGCCTGTGGTCAAAGGAGCTTGTTTTGCCAACATTTCTTCTTTCTGCTTCCAAGAGCTGCTCTACTGCTTGCTTCTCTGTGCTGCTTCGGCTGCCAGTACATCATCAAACCTCTCCCTACAGGTGCGCCATCATGCTTCAAAGCAACTGCCTTTTATCTGGCTTAGGCATCACAGCTGTGGCTCTATGTGCAGTCACTGATTGACCCAGCCCTGTTACCGGGTAGAACAGGGAGAGAAATCCACGTCTCCCTCCATGCTCCACCCCCACGGGTCCACAATCACCTGCCCTCAAGTAAAGTCCATCAGTGCCTTCACAAAGTTTCTCCCTTGTTGTTGTTCGCAGGACCCCAGTCATTAAAAAGGCAGCTTGTTGTGGGCTCACCGCAAGGCGGTCTTAGTATTCAAACTGGGAGGGACACGACAAATGGCCGGACCAGAGGAGGCAACCGTTCGGACGGAAAGGAAAGGCGGATCCCGGAAAACCTAGGGTGGAAAAACGGACAGGATTAGATGACAGACTGAATGATATGGGGGCCGAAAGACAGGCAGGAGTCAAGGACGCGGAGAAGACGGCAGACGTCGGAGCTGGGGGGGGTGTGGTGGTGGTGTCAACTGTGATGGGACAGTTAAGGGAAGGAGAGGATAGGGAGCCCACTGTTGGGTAGAGACTGTCTCTATAGGTTGCCAATTTGTACTTCCCAAGCGCTTAGTACAGTGCTCTGCACACAGTAAGCGCTCAATAAATACGATTGATGATAGGGTGAGGAGTTCAGGTTGGGAATCGCTGAGCTTCAGGTGCTGGCAGGACATCCAGGTACGGTTGTCTGAGAGGCAAATCATCCTAGCGGATAAAGCACGGGCTTGGGAGTCAGGAGGACCTGGTTTCCAATCTGCCACTTGCCTGCTGTGTGATTTGGAGCAGGTTGTTTCACTTCTCTGTGCCACAGTTCCCTCAACTGTAAAATGGGGATGAATGCTATGAGCCCTATGTGACACAGGGACTGTATAATAATAATAATAATAATGGCATTTGTTAAGTGCTTACTATGTGCAAAGCACTGTTCTAAGCGCTGGGGGGGGATACAAGGTGATCAAGTTGTCCCACGTGGGGCTCACAGTCTTAATCCCCATTTTTACAGATGAGGTAACTGAGGCTCATAGAAGTTAAGTGACTTGCCCAAGGTCACACAGCAGACTTGTGGCGGAGCCGGGATTCGAACCCACGACCTCTGACTCCAAAGCCCGGGCTCTTTCCATTGAGCCACGCTGCTTCTCTATCCAATCTCTATCCAATCTCTATCTTCTGTATCCCATCTGATTACCTTGTATCTACCCCAGCGCTTAGTATAGTGCCTGGCACATAGTGAGCACTTAACTCTAGACTGTGAGCCCACTGTTGGGTAGGGACTGTCTCTGTGTGTCTCTATGTGTTGCCAACTTGTACTTCCCAAGTGCTTAGTCCAGTGCTCTGCACACAGTAGGCGCTCAATAAATACGATTGATTGATTGATTGATTAACAAATACTACAGTTGTTATTATTATTGCTTTTTTAGGAGGAAGCGTGAGATTGCAAAGGAGGAGAGAAGTCAGGGATAACAAGGCCGACGTTGGAGTCAAGTGACAGAGGTGGTAGTGGGAGCAGATCACCTCTCTTAGGAGTGCAAGAGGCCCCGAGGATCAGGGTTGCACTGGTAATCGGTGCTCGACTCTGCATGTCTCATTTGCCTCAGCGTGGCTCAGTGGAAAGAGTATGGGCTTGGGAGTCAGAGGTTGTGGTTTCTAATCCCGGCTCCGCCACATGTCTGCTGTGTGACCTTGGATTAAGACTGTGAGCCCCATGTGGGGCAACCTGATTACCTTGTATCTACCCCAGCGCTTAGAACAGTGCTTGGCCCATAATAGGCGCTTAACAAATACCACCATTATTATTATTTGTCTCCTGAACGTCCCCCGCAACCAAGATGGCTGGGTAATCAACCAATGATATTTTTTGAGCTTGTTTATTGAGCCCTTACTGAGCCCAAGGGCCAGCCTGGCCCTGAGTCTGGTCGATCAATCAATCAATCAATCAGTCAATCGTATTTATTGAGCGCTTATTATGTGCAGAGCACTGTACTAAGCGCTTGGTCCTGACCTTGCCTCTGGCTGGTCTTTATCCTCAACTCCCTCAGGCTGGTACTCCTCAGCAATGACTTTCCTTCATCTAGCGCTTAGAACAGTGCCTGGCACATAGTAAGCACTTAACAAATACATCCTCTGCTGCTAATCTACTCACCGTGCCTCGGTCTCGCCTGTCCCGCCAAGGCCTTACTGAGAGCTCACCTCCTCCAGGAGGCCTTCCCAGACCGAGCCCCTTCCTTCCTCTCCATCCCCCCATCCTACCTCCTTCCCTTCCCCACAGCACCTGTACATACGTATATATGTTTGTACATACTTATTACTCTATTTTACCTGTACATATCTATTCTATTTATTTTATTTTGTTAGTATCTTTGGTTTTGTTCTCTGTCTCCCCCTTTTAGACTGTGAGCCCACTGTTGGGTAGGGACTGTCTCTATATGTTGCTAACTTGTACTTCCCAAGCGCTTAGTACAGTGCTCTGCACACAGTAAGCACTCAATACGATTGATTGACTGGTGATAACAAGGGCCTTTTTCCCAGGGGAAGCGGGGGAGAGTCAGTCAGGACCGGACCAGGAAGAGGGGAAGGGGGGCACTTTAAGGAAGGTCACTTAAGTGGGGGGTGGGGGCAGTGGAAGCAGGGGGCGTCTATGGTCTGACCTTGCCTCTGGCTGGTCTTTATCCTCATCTCCCTCAGGCTGGTACTCCTCAGCAATGACTCTCCTTCATCTAGCGCTTAGAACAGTGCTTGGCACATAGTAAGCGCTTAGCAAATACATTATTATTATTATTATTATCTGGAGAGAGCTAACAGCCAGATCCAGAATGAGGGATACTTTTGAAATTTCCTGAAACTATGGAGCTTGTGAGGATCTGGGCAGTCCTGTCCCACCTGCCACCACCAGGGGGCAATAGAGGGGCTCAGGCTCCAAGAGCAGCGCTTACTGTCACCACCAGGGGGCAATAGAGGGCTCAGCGTCCCAGAGCAGCGCCTACTGCCACCACCAGGGGGCAATAGAGGGCTCAGCGTCCCAGAGCAGCGCCTACTGCCACCACCAGGGGGCAATAGAAGGCTCAGCGTCCCAGAGCAGCGCTTACTGCCACCACCAGGGGGCAATAGAGGGGCTCAGCGTCCCAGAGCAGCGCTTACTGCCACCACCAGGGGGCAATAGAAGGGCTCAGGTTCCAAGAGCAGCGCTTACTGCCACCACCAGGGGGCAATAGAGGGTTCAGCGTCCCAGAGCAGTGCTTACTGCCACCACCAGGGGGCAATAGAGGGCTCAGCGTCCCAGAGCAGCGCTTACTTCCGCCACCAGGGGGCAATAGAGGGGCACAGGTTCCAAGAGCAGCGCTTACTGCCACCACCAGGGGGCAATAGAGGGCTCAGCGTCCCAGAGCAGCGCTTACTGCCACCACCAGGGGGCAATAGAGGGGCTCAGGTTCCAAGAGCAGCGCTCACTGCCACCACCAGGGGGCAATAGAGGGCTCAGCGTCCCAGAGCAGAGCTTACTGTCACCACCAGGGGGCAATAGAGGGGCTCAGGTTCCAAGAGCAGCGCTTACTGCCACCAATCAATCAATCAATCGTATTTATTGAGCGCTTACTGTGTGCAGAGTACTGTACTAAGCGCTTGGGAAGTCCAAGTTGGCAACATATAGAGACGGTCCCTACCCAACAGTGGGCTCACGGTATAGAAGGGGGAGACAGACAACAAAACCAAACATATTAACAAAACAAAATAAATAGAATAGATATAATAATAATAATAATGATGGCATTTGTTAAGCGCTTACTATGTGCAAAGCACTGTTCTAAGCGCTGGGGGGTGATACAGGGTGACCAGGTTGCCCCAGGTGGGGCTCACAGTCTTCATCCCCATTTTACAGATGAGGTAACTGAGGCACAGAGAAGTGAAGTGGCTTGCCCAAGGTCACACAGCTGACAAGTGGCAGAGCTAGGATTCGAACCCATGACCTCTGACTCCCAAGCCCGAGCTCTTTCCACTGAGCCACGCTGCTTCTATATGTACAAAGATGAGTCCAACACTAGTTGCTCAGCATTAAAAAAAACAATAAGTCAAATCTGGCCCATTTTTAACTTCGTCCAAATGTTTTCAGTGACCTCCCTGCCATCCCAACTTGCCTCAGCATTTAGTGAAAACAATTGTGCCTGGTGATCTCAGGGATCAGGACCTTCACCCTGGATGACTCTCGTGATATCTACAGCTCCGTAACCAAAACCGAGAGCACAAATTTTGAGGCTTTTTTTGCCTGGTTTGGTTTTTGAAATAAATGCAGAGGCAGAGTAGGGGAAAGCCACGGGAAGGGCACCCAAATCACCTGGATGAACTGAAAATGACCATTTGGGTGGCTGTTTTCGTGCGCTGAGCGAGTCGTGTTCAACCTTTTTCTCGGCGCTAGACTCTTACACTTCTATTCATTGCTTCTCTTTGGCGGTTCAATTCTTCCTGTGAATCAGTTTCCTCCTGTGACTGATGCCACGGCCTCTCATCTGGGCCGTGACCATTCCTCTGCGGCTGTGCAATAATCTTGCCTTCTCCGAGGGTGCTCATATCTGGAGTCAGAATTTCTTGAGCACCCTTATAATTCGGGATTCGGGACAAACACCCCTCATGCATATTGCCAGGGGGAAATAGAGGGGCACAGACACGGCTGAGAGACGCCAAGTCAACGCCTGAGAAGTCTACAATTCACTCAGTCCATTCAATCCAAATCATTCAATTATTGAATGCTCACTGTATGCAGAGCACTGGACTAGGCGCTTGGGAAGTGCAAATCGGCAAGATTCATTCATTCAATCGTATTTATTGAGCACTTACTGCGTGCAGAGCACTGTACTAAGCCCTTGGGAAGTACAAGTTGGCAACACATAGAGACGGTCCCTACCCAACAGTGGGCTCACAGTCTAGAAGGGGGAGACAGAGAACAAAACAAAACATATTATAAATAGAATATGTACAAGTAAAATAAATAAAATAGAGTAATAAATACATGCAAACATATATACATATATACAGGTGCTGTGGGGAAGGGAAGGCGGTAAGGCGGGGGGGATGGAGAGGGGGAGGAGGGGGGGAGAGGGCAACATATAGAGATGGTCCCTATCCAACAACAGGCTCACAGTCTACAAGGGGGAGACAGACAACAAATCAAGTAGACAGGCGTTAATACCATCAGGATAAAGAGAATTATAGCTATATACATATTAGGGACCATCTCTATATGTTGCCAACTTGTACTTCCCAAGCGCTTAGTAGAGTGCTCTGCACACAGTAAGCGCTCAATAAATATGATTGAATGAACAAAATAAATAATGAATACATACAAAAATACAGAAGTGCTATGGGGAGAGGAAGGGGGTAGGTTAGAGGGAGGGAGGGGGCAATGGGGAGGGGAGGAGGAAGAGAGGAAAAAAGGGGGGCTCAGTCTGGGAAGGCCTCCTGGTGGAGGTGAGCTCTCAGTAGGGCTTTGAAGGGAGGAAGAGAGCTAGTTTTGCGGATGTGTGGAGGGAGGGCATTCCAGGCCAGAGGTAGGATGTGTAGGGACCGTCTCTATATGTTGCCAACTTGTACTTCCCAAGTGCTTAGTACAGTGCTCTGCACACAGTAAGCACTCAATAAATACGATTGAATGAATGAATAATGTGGGCTTGGGGTCGACGGCGGGACAGGCTAGAACGAGGTACAGTGAGGAGGTTAGCGGCAGAGGAGCAGAGTGTGTGGGCTGAGCTGTAGAAGGAGAGAAGGGAGGTGAGGTAGGAGGGGGCGAGGTGATAGAGAGCTTTGAAGCCAAGAGTGAGGAGTTTTTACTTGATTTGAAGGTTGATAGGCAACCACTGGAGATTGAGGAGGGGAGTCACATGCCCAGAGCATTTCTGTACAAAGATAATCTGGGCAGCGGCGTGAAGTAGAGACTGAAGCAGGGAGAGACAGGAGGATGGGAGATCAGAAAGGGGGCCGATGCAGAAAACGAGTTGGAATAGGATGAGAGATTGAACCAGCAAAGTAGCAGTTTGGATGGAGAGGAAAGGACAGATCTTGGCGATGTTGTGGAGGTGAGACTGGCGGGTTTTGGTGACGGATAGGATGTGTGGTGTGAATGAGAGAGCTGTCACGGATGACACCAAGGTTGTGGGCTTGTGATACAGGAAGAACGGTCTACAGTGACAGGAAAGTTAGGGAGAGGACAGGGTTTGGGAGGGAAGACAAGGAGCTCAGTCTTGGACATGTTGAGTTTTAGATGGTGGGCAGACATCCAGATGGGGATGTTCTGAAGGCAGGAGGACATACGAGCCAGGAGGGAGGGAGAGAGAACAGGGGTGGAGATGTAGATTTGGGTGTCATCAGCATAGAAATGATAGTTGAAGTTGTGGGAGCGAATGAGATCACCAAGGGAGTAAATACAGATAGAGAACAGAAGGGGACCAAGAACTGACCCTTGAGGAACCCCTGCAGTAAAGGGATGGGAGGGGGAGGAGGAGCCCACAAGGGAGACCGAGAATGAATGGCCGGAGAGATAAGAGGAGAACCAGGAGAGGACAGAGGCTGCGAAGCCAAGGTTGGATAGTGTGTTGAGGAGAAGGGGATGGTCCACAGTGTTGAAGACAGCTGAGAGGTCGAGGAAGATTAGGATAGAGTAGGAGCCGTTGGATTTGTCAAGAAGGAGGTCATTGGTGACCTTTGAGAGGGCAGTTTTGGTGGAGTGTAGGGGACAGAAGCTGGATTGGAGTGGGTCTAGGAGAGAGTTGGAGTTGAGCAATTCGAGGCAGCTAGTGTAGGTGACATTCATTCATTCAATCGTATTTATTCAGCGCTTACTGTGTGCAGAGCACTGTACTAAGTGCTTGGGAAGTACAGGTCGGCAACATATAGAGACGAATGGGAGGGGGAGACAAGGTTAAGGCTGAGGTTATGGGCTTGTTAGACAGGAAGGATGGTGGTGCCACCTACAGTGATGGGAAAGTCACGGGGAAGATAGGGTTTGGGTGGGAAGATAAGGAGTTCTTTTTTCGACATGTTAAGTTTGAGGTGATCCAAGTAACCTCGGCGTCGCCACTTCAATCAATCAAAACAATCGTATTTATTGAGTGCTTACTGTGTGCAGAGCACTGTACTAAGTGCTTGGGAAGTACAAGTTGGCAACACATAGAGACAGTCCCTACCCAACAGTGGGCTCACAGTCTAGAAGGGGTAGACAGAGAACAAAACCAAACATATTAACAAAATAAAATAGAATAGATATGTACAAGTAAAATAGAGTAATAAATATGTACAAACATATATACATATATACAGGTGCTGTGAGGAAGGGAAGGAGGTACGATGGGGGGATGGAGAGGGGGACGAGGGGGAGAAGAAGGAGGGGGCTCAGTCTGGGAAGGCCTCCTGGAGGAGGTGAGCTCTCAGTAGGGCCTTGAAGGGAGGAAGAGAGCTAGCTTGGCGGGTGTTGGGAGGGAGGGCATTCCAGGCCATGGGGATGACGTGGGCCGGGGGTCGACTTGTTCTAGGAGCTTGGAAAGGAAGGGTAGGAGGGAGATAGGGCGATAACTAGAAGGGGCAGTGGGGTCATGAGAGGGGTTTTTTCAGGATCGGGGAGACGAGAGCATGTTTTAAGGCAAAGGGGGGAAGGAACCAGTGGAGAGTGAGTGGTTGAAGATAGAAGTGATTCCTGGACAACGTGATCCCTGGACCCAAGTATCTTACAATCTAGTGGGAAGTACAGTTATTAAAATAAATTTCAGTTAGGGAAAGCAGCAGAGTATAAGGATTTATATATAAGTGCAATGGGGCTGAATGTGGGGTGACTAACAAAGTGTTGAAAGGGTACAGGCCTAAGTGTGTAGGTGAGGCAGAAGGGAGGGAGAAAAAGGTGAGGAAAAAATGAGGGGTTGGTCAGGGAAGGACTCTTGGAGGAGGTGGGAGTTTGTTAGGGCTTTAAAAGTGGGGAGAGTGGTGGTCTGTTGGATATGAAAGGGGTGGGAATTCCAGGCCAGAGGGAGGCAAGGGGATGGCAAGGGGTTCCCTCCCTTCCCTCCTACTCTATAGCACTTAGGTACATATCTTTCTATGGTTTTACTTTCTCCTACCTATAATTTAGTTTTGAGTCTACCTCTCTGCTAAATTGTAAGCTCCTTGATGGCAGAGATCATGTCTACTAATCCTGTTGTACTTTCCTAAGTGCTTAGCACAGTGTTCTGCTCTCGGCAGGTGCTCAATAAATTCTGCCCTTTCCTGACTAACCCCCTTTCCTCCCACTCCCACTCCCTTCTGCATTGCCCTGTATAGCTCCCTTTGTTTTTCCCCTGTCCTAGCCCCACAGCACTAATGTACATATCTGTTAATTTCTTTATTTATATTTATGTCCGTCCCGCTAGACTGTAAGCTTGCTGTGGGAAGGAAACGAGTCCACCAACTTTGTCGTGTTGTACTTTCCCAAGTGTTCAGTACAGGTACAGCCCACAGTAAGTGGCGTGAAGAGAAGCAGCATGGCATCATAGATAGAGCATGGGCTTGGGAGTCAGAAAGACCTACGTTCTAATCCCGGCTCCTCCACTTGTCTGCTGTGAGATCTTGGGCAAGTCACTTAACTTCTCTGTGCCTCGGTTACCTCATCTGTGAAATGGGGATTAAGACTGTGAGCCCTATGTGGGGCTTCGACTATATCCAACCTGATTAGCCTGCATCTACCCCAGTGCTTAGTACAGTGCCTGGTCGTAGTAAGTGCTTATCAAATGCCACCGAAAGTAAGGCTTCAATAAATACCAATGAATGACTGATGGTCACTTTAGGACCCTGTTTTATAGCTTTACACTCTCCTTAAACTTATGGACCCTTCTCTGTCTCCCCATGATTTCTTAGGCAGCGATGTACCGTCATTGTAGTCCTAGCTGTTCTTCTAATTCAGCAATTTGCCCAGTGGAAAGAGCACAGAACTGAGAATCAGGATTCTAATCCTTGTCCAGCTAATTACCACTTGTGTGACCTTGGGCAAGTCATTTCACTTTTCTGTGCCTCAGTTCGCTTTTTGGTAAGAAAGGGATTAAATGGGAAAGGGTCTGTGTCTGAATTAATTATATTATACCTACTTCAGTGCTCTGTTTAGTATAGTACATTGTATGTGCTTAACAAATGTCACAATCATTATTTACACTCCCCTTAAACTGATGGACCCTTCTCTGTCTCCCCATGATTTCTTATATAGTCAGCAGTGTACATTCATTTTAGTCCTAACTGTTCTTGTAATTTAGAAACTTGCAAAGTGAAAGAGCAAAAGGCTGAGAATCAGGAAACATGGATTCTAATTCTGGTCCGGTTAGTTACCACTTGTGTGACTTTGGGGAAGTCATTTCACTTCTCTGTGCCTCAGCTGCTGCTGATGATGATGGTATTTAAGTGCTTACTATGTACCAAGCACTGTTCTAAGTGCTGGGGTAGATACCAGGTAATCTTGTTGCCACGTGGGGCTCACAGTCTTAATCCCCATTTTACAGATGTGGTAACTGAGGCACAGAGAAGTGGCCTGCCCGAGCTCACACAGTAGACAAGTGGTGGAGCTGTGATTAGAACCCATATCCTCCGACTCCCAAGCCTGTGCTCTTTCCACCAAGCCATGCTGCGAGATGTGTAGTCGCAGCAGCCCACTACTACTACTAATAATAATGATAATATTTGTGAAGTGCTTACTATGTGTCAAGTACTGTTCTAAGTGCTGGGGTAGATACAAGATCATCAGGTTGGACACAGTCCCTGTCCCACGTGGGGCTCACGGTCTTTATCCCCATTTTAAAGATGAGGTAGCTGAGGCCCAGAGAAGTGAAATGATTTGCCCAAGTTCACACAGCTGACAAGTGGCAGAGACGGGATCAGAAACCAGGTTCTTCTGACTCTCAGGCCTGTGCTCTATCCACCAAGCCATGTTGCTTCCCGGCAGCTATGCATGGGTTAAAAGCTGTGCACAGGAGATAGAACTTCAACTGTGAGATCCATACCTCTCCTTCCTCGGGTGCCCTTTGTTCTTCTTCTGAGGCCTTCCTCCTACAGAGTTGGAAGGATATGGACTCTAATCCCATCAACCCATCTGACCCTAGTAAACCTCTCTGATACCCAACCCATTGGGTGCCAACTTCTATCTGTTCTTCATTTTTCAGTCAATCAGTTGACAGTATTTATTGGTTTCCCTAGTCCTGGAATTCCGTAACTTGCTTTACTTAGGGTCTTCTGTCTTGCAACTCCATTTCCTCACCTCACCATATATCCTAACCACGTGACTAGCCTTACCCATTGAGCTAGCCGCAAAGGGGTACAAATGGAGAAGGACTCTGGAAGGGGAAAGGGCATAACAGAAGGAACAGATAGAGAAGCAAAGTCCCTTGTCCCAGCTCCACAGTCTGTTCAGTTAATCAATCGATCAATTGATTGAGCACTTACTGTGTGCAGAGCACCGTACTAAGTGCTCGGTGGAGTACGATATAACAGAGTTGTTAGACCCATTCCCTGACCAGAACGAGCATTCCCTAGGAAATGTTGCTAGGTACCTTTTGAAACCTCTCCTGTTACAGAGTGGAACAGGCTCCCTCCCCTCCCAAAGGACACGCAGGAGTCTGGCAGCCTGAAAGTGAGGCTACCAGCTTTGCAAGAGGAGTCCACTCTGAGTAGCGGTTGCACACTGCCAGGGGGCAATGTCAGTTCTGCGATGATCTGCAAGTACAATCTGGGATTGAGTTTTCTCAGGTTCTAACAAGGAACATCCAGAAACAAACAGGGGTTCTGTCTCAGAATCTGATTTCCCATCCTCGATCTTTCTTTGAGGTCCAGCTGCTTCCCAATGATGTCAGGATGCCCCCTTGAAGAACAGGTGTTTAACCCCAGGGTTATCAGATCCTGATGGACTGTGGAATCTTGGCAATAGATTGATGTTAACCACCTCTGGTTTTATGGCGTAACAGCTTGTGTCCTTCCAATAAAATCCCCTCCCCCTCCAATGTTAAGTGCTTATGAAGCATTGAGCAATGAGACCAGGTTTCCAGGTCTTCAGAGATTAGAAAACAGTCTGTAGTTTTTTAACGTGATGCTGAGTGGGAACCTAGTTTATCAGTGTCAATATCTGTCTTCAGGTTTTTGGGATTCATCACATTTTGAAAACTTCCATTTTAGGACATCTTATCAGTTCTTGCAAAGGAAGAAAGAGGCAAGGGCAGGAATCCATTCCCTAAATTCACTTTTGGAGAAGCAGAGGACTCTTTGCCTCAGTGGCTCGTCTTGGGATTGTATCTATCTTGTCTGTTGCAGGTGAACTACCCTAAGTAGAAGACGGGTTGCCAAAGAGTAAAGCCATCCCAAAAAGGTAATCATTTTGATATACCCTAATTATCTAAAGGAAATTTGTGGGCCTCAGCATGGCAGTTTCAACACCAGAATAGGTTGGTTTCCTGCCCAGGGACTTTGAATTTTGTTTCAGGTTTCTCTAATAACAGTCCAAGTTGAAGGGTTCTTTCCTATTGACCACCACTCATTCAAGTTAGTCAGCTCTCTACAGCTCAAAGAAAAGAATTGAGGGACTTAATATGGGTAATCATTTATCAATCAATCAACTGTATTTATTGAGCAGTTACTGTGAGCAGAGCATTGTACTAACACTTGAGAGAGAACAACAGAACAGAGTTGGTAGACACGTTTCCTCTAGAGGAGGAGACTGACATTAATATGAATAAATAAATTACAGATATGGACATTAGTGCTGTGGGGTTGAGGGAGGGGTGAATAAAGGGAGCAAATCTAAGTGCATCGGTGACACAGAAAGGAGTGGGAGAAGAAGAACTGAGTTAGAGAAGACTTCTTGGAAGAGCTGTGCCTTTAATAAGGCTTTGAAGATGGGGAGAATGATTGTCTTTCAGATATGAAAAGGAAAGGCATTCCAGCCAGAGGCAGGATGTGGTCAGAAGGTTAGCAGTAAGATAGATGAGGCTGAGGTACAGTGCATCATCTGGCATTAGAGGAGTGAAGTATATGGGCTGGGTTGTAATAGGAGTGCAGCGAGATAAGGTCGGAGGGGGCAAGGTGAGTAAGTGCTGTAAAGTTAATGATAAAGAATTTCTGTTTGATGCAGGGGTGGATATACAATCACTGGAGGTTCTCGAGGAGTGGGGGAACTGTAGAGAAATGATTCGGGCAGCAGAATGAAGTATGGATTGAAATGGGGAGAGACAGGAGGCATCGAGGTCAGCAAGGAGGCTGACACAGTAATCAAGGTGCAAGAGGATAAGTGCTTGGATTAACATGGTAGCAGTTTGCATGGAGAGGAAGGAGCAGATTTTAGTGATGTCGTGAAGGTTGAACCACGGAATTTAGTGGCAGCCTGAATACGTGGATTGAATGAGAGAGACGAGTTGAAGATAAGACGAGGTTTCCGGGTTTGTGAGTCAGGGAGTGTGGTGGTGCTTTAAACAGTGATCGGAAAGCCGGGGGGAAGACAAGTTTGTGTGAGAACAAGTTTGAACATGTTAAGTTTAAGGTGTTGGCAGGACATCCAAGTAGAGCTGTCGTGAAGGCAGGAGAAAGCGTGAGACTGTAGAGAAGGAGAGTTATCATGGCTGGAGAGACAGATTTGGGAATCGTCAGCAAAAAGATGGTAGTTGAAGCCACGGGAGCAAATGAGTTTTCCAATGGAGTGGGTGATTCACATGAAAGAGGGTTTGGTTTCACCTGGTATTTATACCCAGGTAAGTGCTTCCATTCTCCACTGTCCATTTTTTTCAGGAAGAGCCTTGTGCCTCAATAATAATAATAATAATAATAATAATAATAATGTCATTTATTAAGCGCTTACTATGTGCAAAGCACTGTTCTAAGCGCTGGGGAGGTCACAAAGTGATCAGGTTGTCCCACAGGGGGCTCACAGTCTTAATCCCCATTTTACAGATGAGGTAACTGAGGCCCAGAGAAGTTGTGACTTGCCCAAAGTCACACAGCTGACAATAGGCAGAGCTGGGATTCAAACCCATGACCTCTGACTCCAAAGCCTGGGCTCTTTCCACTGAGCTATGCTGCTTCTCAACCACTGATACCTCTCTTAGTCAAGTGCACTTATTTTTCTTTGAATTAGTTGGCTGATTTTTCGAAGAACTAGTGAGGTCGTTTTAATATTCTGTTAATCGATCAATGATCAATTTATCAATCAATGGTATTTATTAAGCTCTTACGATGCACAGAGCTCTCTTCTAAGCACTTGGGAAAGTACAATACATCAGAGTTGGTAGACATGTACCCTACCCAAAAGGAGCTTACAGTTTACAACGGGAGGTAGATATTCAAAGTGTATGGGGCTGAGGGTGGAGTGAACAGCAAGCGTTTGAAGGATACAGATCCTAGCGAGAGGTGACGCAGAAGGCAGAAGGAGTAGGGGAAAAGAGGGCTTAATTGGGGAAGGTGTCCTGGAGGAGATGTGATTTTAATAAGGTTTGAAGCTGGCGAGAGAAGAGTTCTGTTGTAAATCAAGGGGAATGGACTTTCAGCCCTGATGAACAAAATGGGCAATGGATCGGTGGTGAGATAGACAAGATCAAGGGACTTTGAATAAATTGGCTTTAGAGGAGTGAACTGTGCAGACTGATTGCAATAGCAAATCACTGAAGTCAGGGAGGAGGGTCAAGCTGATTGTTTTAAATCAATCAATCTATAATATTTATTGAGTGTCTTTTGTGCACAGAGCACTGTACTAAACACTTGGAGGGTACAATTTAAAGACAATGGTACATGGGTTATGTTCGGTGCAGAGGTGGATGGACAACCAGTGGAAGTTCTTGAGGACTGGGGCGATGTGGATTGAAAGGTTTTTTTTGAAAAATAATTTGGGCGGCAGACTGAAGGATGGCTTCTTCTCTACTGCTTTCCAACATGCTCAGGTCTCCCCTGTCCTAAAAAACCCTCCCTTGACCCTACATCATGATCCATTTATTACCCCATATCCCTCTTAGTTCTCCAAACTCCATGAGCAAGTTGTCTACTAATATTATTATTAATAATAATAACAATAATGGTATTTGTTAACCACTTACTATGTGCCAAGCACTGTTCTAAGCCCTGGGGTAGATACAAGGTAATCAGGTTGTCCCACATGGGGCTCACAGTCTTATTCCCGATTTTACAGATGGAGGTAACTGAAGCACAGAGAAGTTAAGTGGCTGCTGCTTCTCAACTTCCTCCTCTCAACTTTCTCAACTGCCTGCCTCCACTTCCTCTTTACCAATTCTCTCCTTGACCCCTTCAATCTGGCGTCCTCCCCCTTCACCCCACTAAAATTGTCCTCTCCAAGGTCACCAATGATCTCCTTCTTGACGAATCCGATGGCCTCTTCTCCATCTGAATCCTGCTCAACCTCTAAGCTGCTTTAAACATTGCCAACCACCCCCTTCTCCTGGAAAAATTGTCCAACCTTGGCTTCACTGACACTGTCATCTCCTGGTTCTTCTCCTATCTCTCTGCCCACTCTTTCTAAGTCTCTTCCATGGGCTTCTACTTGTTGTTCGTCCTCCTCCTCTAGACTGTAAGTTCATTGTGGGCAGGGAATGTGTCTGTTTGTTGTTGTATTGTACTCTCCCAAGAACTTAGTAGAGTGCTCTGCACACATTAAGCACTCAATAAATATGATTGGATGAATGAATGAATGAGTGAATGCCTCCCACCCTCTAACTATGGGAGTTCCTCAAAGCTCAGTTCTGAGTTCCCTTTTATTTGCCATATGCATACACTTCCTTGGAGAACTCATTTACTCCCATGGTTTCGACTATCACACCTACTACGACCACAACTACATCACCAGCCCTGATCTCGCTCCTTCTCTACAGTCTGATCTCTATTTGGATGTCCTGCTGACACCTCAAACTTAACATGTCCAAAACAACTCCTCGCATTCTCACTGAACCCTGTCCTCGCCAAGATTTTCCCATCACTGTAGGCAGCACCACCATCCACTCTGTCTCACAAGACCATAACTGACATTATCCTTGACTCATCTCTCTCATTCAACCCACATATGCGATGTCATCAAATACTATGAGTGTTCAGCCTTCACAATATTGCTAAAAACCCACCCTTTTCTCTCCATTCAAACTGCTACCATATTAATCCAAGCACTTACCTTGTCCCACCTTGATTACTGTATCAGTTTCCTCATTAACCTACCTGTCTACTGTCTCTCCCCACTTCAGGCCATACTCATTCCTCCTTTACCTCCCTGATTTCCTACTCCAACCCAGGCCACAGACCTCACTCTGTAATGCCTTCCTACTCACTGTAACTCGATCTCATCTGTCTTACTGTGGGCCTCTTGCCCATGTCCTGCCTCTGGCTTGCAATGCCCTCTCTTTTAAATATCCAATAGACAATCAATCTCCCCACCTTAAAAGCCTTATTAAAAGCATATCTCCTCTAAGAGACATACCCCAACTAGGCCCTAATGTCCTCTTTCCGTCAATTCAACCTTATTTATTGAGTGCTTACTGTGTGCAGAGCACTGTACTAAGCACTTGGGAAGTACAAATTGGCAACATATAGAGACATTTCCTACCCAACAATGGGCTCACAGTCTAGAAGGGGGGAGACAGACAAAAAAACAAAACAAGCAGATAGGTGTCAATATCATCAGAATAAATAGAATTATAGCTGTATACACATCATTAGTAAAATATAGTAAATATGTACAAATAAAATAGAGTAATAAATATGTACAAATATATAGAAGTGCTCTGGAGAGGGGAAGGGGTAGGGCGGGGGGGCAATGGGGAGGGGAGGAGGAGTGGAAAAAAGGGGGCGCTCAGTCAGGGAAGACCTCCTGGAGGAGGTGAGCTCTCAGTAAGGCTTTGAAGGGAGGAAGAGAGCTAGTTTGGCGGATGTGTGGGGGGAGGGCATTCCAGGCCAGAGGAGGGACGTGGACCAGGTGTCGACAACAGGACAGGTGAGAACGATGCACAGTGAGGAGGTTAGCAGCAGAGGAGCGAGTGTACTGCATCACCCTTGCATTTGGAGTTGCACCTTTTATTCACCCCTCCCTCAGCCCCACAGCACTCATGGACATATCTGTCATTTATTTATTTACATTAATGTCTGTATGCCCATTAGATTACAAGCTCATTGTGGGCAGGGAACATGTCTACCAACTCCACTACATTGCATGCTCCCAAGCACTCACCGCTTACTTTGAGAGCTCCTCCAGGAGGCCTTCCCAGATTCAACCTCCCTTTTCCTCTCCTCTTCCTGCCCTCCCCATCGCCCCCCCGCCCTTCCCCCTTCCCCTCCTCACAGCACTTGTGTTATTTGAACATATTTATTACTCTGTATTTTATTAATGATGTGTATGTAGTTACAATTCTATTTATTCTGATGGTATTGACACCTGTCTACTTGCTTTGTTGTCTGCCTCCCTATTCTAGACTGTGAGCCCATTGTTGGGTAGGGACCATCTCTATATGTTGCTGATTTGTACTTCCCAAGGGTTTCGTACAGTGCTCTGCATACAGAAAGCACTAAATAAATATGATTGATTGATTCATTTGAAGTTTTTCACCAGTGAAGGGATGGTGTGAGTACAGCTTCTTCTTTCTCCTTAAAATCCTTTATTTGGCTGAGGGAAGGGGGTGGAATTCAACAACTCTGATCAACTCCCTGCTCTTCCTTGCAGATCCCTGGAACCATGGAAAAACAGGAGACTACAGCCCAGGGGAAGGAGAACTACTTGGTGTCATTTAAAAACTTCAATTTGTTAACGCTCATTTACTGATCTAGAGTTCCTAAAAACCCTGGATGACTTTGAAATCAAAGACAGTGATATCTTTATAATCACTTACCCCAAATCAGGTGGGTGATGTTGATGTTTTTTTTTATAAATTATTCAATCCCTTTCTTTTTCATGAGTATATGAACCTGTGTTGGGGTTTCATCTGAACACGTCTCCCTGAAGGTAATCCAGGATTGGGGCAGGACATATTAGAGCAATGCTTCATTTATAATAATAATAATAATAATGGCATTTGTTAAGTGCTTACTATGTGCAAAGCACTGTTCTAACCACTGGGGAGGGGAAACAAGGTAATGAGGTTGTCCCACGTGGGGCTCACAGTCTTCACCCCCATTTGACAGATGAGGGAACTGAGGCTCAGAGAAGTTAAGTGACTTACCCAAGGTCACACAGCAGACATGTGGCAGAGGCGGAATTCGAACCTATGATCTCTGACTCCAAAGCCCGGGCTCTTTCCACTGAGTCACACTGCTTCCATTTATCATGGAAGAGGTCAAGGGATTATTTAATATAGCAATTTAACCTTTTAAATAATTTATACTGTAAGGCACATTGTTGGAAGAAGGTAAAGGTAAAACACTTCCAGATTTTTTACCAAGAAAACTCTATGGATATGCATATCAGAACAACTTCAGCTATGGCAGAAGATAGGATGTTCTGGAGAAAATATGTCCAGAGTCATTGTGGATTGGAAAGGACTCGATGGCATTTGATGATGATGGTGAAGGCACCCTGTTGTCTTCTATACCAATGCTAATACTGCCAGTTTTAAAATTGCCAGGGCTGGACTGAGGCCTAGGATCAGTTCTTAGTTATTAGCAGAAGTCATAGTATTTAGTGAGTGCCCACTGAGTGGTCATCAGTGCACTAAACACCTGGGAAGTGCTACAATCCCTGACCACAAGTGGTTTACACTCTAATGGGGGAGACAAACATAAGAATATTTATGAATAGAGGAATCAGAATAAGTACCTGAATGAAGAGTTAAGTCCTCAGGCTCAATCAATCAATGGCATTTCTCGAGTGTGCCCTGAGTGCAGAGCACTGTACTAAGCCCTTGGGAGAATACAACAGAGTTGTTAGACACATTCTCTACCCACCAGGAGCTTATGGTCTAGAAGGGGATGGTATAAATAAGGGCATAAAGTACTAGAGATTTCTGGTGGATTTGTATGATTTGGGATTCTGGGAACAAATAGGAAAAGATGTTTAGAAAGGGTGGGATTTAGGAGGGCACTGAATGTGGGGCTTACCACAAGAGGGTCAGGGGACTAAAACTCAAAAAACTGGCATTTTTGCCAGAGGTGGTTCAGCCTCGTTCAGCCTCCCCCTCCTCATCATTATCATCATCACCAAATAGCATTTTTTGAGTGCAAGATTAACTCTCCTGTGAACTCAGAGCTAAAAAGAATGGCATCAATAATATTTATGGTATGCGCCAAGCACTGCACTAAACACAGGGGTCGATACGGGATAATCAAGTCAGGCACTGTCCCTGGTCCACACAGGCCCTCATAGCCTTGGGAGGAAGGAGAACAGGGATTTAATCTCCATTTTACAGATGAGGAAACTGAGGCACTGGGACGTTAGGTGACTTGTCCAAAGTCACATAGCAGGCTCACGGCAGAGGCGGGATCAGAACCTAAATCCCCTAACTCCCAAGCCCGTGCTTTTTCCATTAGGTCATGCTGCTTCTTAATCATTAGATTCGATGGGGCCCTTTGCAAAAAAAGTTCTGAAGTCTTCTACAGGATGGAGGCTAATCTGTTGTTTTATTTTATTTGGGACTCTCTCTTTCATCATTATCACTCTCCCAAGTGCCTAGTTCAGTTCTCCGGACATGTGGCATAGGTACCTAATGAATGGAAACTTAGCCTGTCTGTTATGTTATCAACAACTCAGACTCACCCTCGTTCTCCTGCAGCACCAATACCACCTCCACTGCCGTCATTTAGCTCATCAATGGGGGCAAACAGGACCAAAGAGCAAACACTATCCTTGCCCACCAATCCGATATTGTAAGAGAATGATCCCACTTCTTCCCTCGCACCCAAGGTGGCCACAATCAGTGCCTTCTTGTCTCACAAGCCCGTACCCTTGGCATTATGCCTGACTCCTCTCTTTCATTCAACCCATATATTCAATCCATCACTAAATCCACTTTCGCAACACCGCTAAAATACGTCCTTTCCTCCCCATCCAAACTGCTACTCTGTTCATCCAAGCACATATCCTATCCCTCTTTGATTACTGTATCAGCCTCCTTGCTGACCCCCCCAGCCTCCCATCTCTCCCCACTCTAGTCAATCAATCAATCAATCGTATTTATTGAGTGCTTACTGTGTGCAGAGCACTGTACTAAGAACTTGGGAAGTACAAGCTGGCAACATATACAATCCCTACCCAACAGTGGGCACACTTCACTGTGCTACTCAGATCATCTTTCTACAGAAGTGTTCAGGCCTTGTTTCTCCTCTCCTTAAGAACCTCCAGTGGTTGATCATCCACCTCTGCATCAGACAGAAACTCCTCTCTGTTGGCTTTAAAGCACTCAATCACGTTGCCCCCTCCTACATCATCTAACTATTCTCTTACTACAAGCCAGCCCATACACTTCACTCTTCTAATGCTAACCTTCTCACTGTACCTCAATATTGTCTCTCTCTCCGCCGACCTCTCGCCCACATCCCGCCACTGGTCTGGAACCCCCTCCCTCCCCATATCCCACAGGCAAATATACGTCCCTGCTTCAAAGCCTTATTGAAAGCACATCTCCTCCAAGAGGACTTCCCTGACTAAGCCCTCCTTCCCTCTTCTCCCATTCCCTTCCCTGTCTCCCTGACTTTTTTTCTTTATTAACGCCCCTCTCCTAGCCCCACAGCACTTATGTACATACATGGAATTTATTTATTTATATTAATGTTTATCATCATCATCATCATCAATCGTATTTATTGAGCGCTTACTGTGTGCAGAGCACTGTACTAAGTGCTTGGGAAGTACAAGTTGGCAACATATAGAGACAGTCCCTACCCAACAGCGGGCTCACAGTCTAAAAGGGGGAGACAGAGAACAAAACCAAACATACTAACAAAATAAAATAAATAGAATAGATATGCACAAGTAAAATAAATAAATAAATTTTATTTATCTTCCTCTCTAGACTGTAAGTTTGTTGTGGTCAGGGAATGTGTCTCAACTGTTAAATTTACTCTCCCAAGTGCTTAGTACGGTGCTTTGCACACAGTAAGAGCTCAATAAATAAATAAGATTGAATGAATCAGTGTGCTCACTGCCCAGACAGGAGCTTGTGTTGACTCCTGCCCTGATGCTTCTATACCTGACATGCAACTCATCTTCTGCCATCATCAGTGTATGTGGTGCCAGCAAGAGAGCTGCTAATAATAATAATAATAATGATGATGATGGTATCTGTTAAGCACTTACTATGAGCCAGGCACTGTACTAAGCTCTGGAAATAGAGTTGAACACAGTCCCTGTCCCATGTGGGGCTCACAGTCTCGATCCCCATTTTACAGATGTGGGAAGTGAGGCTCAGAAAAGTGAAATGATTTGCCCAAACTCACACAGCAGACCAGTGCCAGAGCTGGGATTAGAACCCATGACCTTCTGACCCCAGGCCCATGCTCTGTCCACTACATCATGCTGCTTCTCTAATGCACCCAGTCCAGCACCCATGGAGGCGAACTGAACCTTTTCCCAGTAGCAACCTGTCCCCATGGCCCTCTCTCCAACATAACAACAATGATAGCAGTGAGTGGGCAGCAGGAAGAAGTGAAGGGCAGCGGTGCAGTTCACCACCGGGAGAGTGACAGTGGCAGTGGGCTGGAGATGTACGGGAAATGGGACTTGAGGTTGGCTGACCGATGGGGAAGGGGTTGGTTAACCCCCCTAATAAGCTAGATCGGTGGTGAAAGGTACCTCAGTTTATCCTACAGTTCAACAAAGATGATGCAGAAACAGCATGACATAGCAGCTAGAACACGGGCTTGGGAGTCAGAAGGCCTTGGGTTCTAATCCTGTCTCCTCCATGCGTCTACTGTGTGACCTTAGGCAAGTCGCTTAACTACTCTGTGTCTCAATTACTTCTTCTGTAAAATGGGATTGAGACTGTGAGCCCCATGAAGGACAATCAGCTCCAGACTAACCCAGCTAATCTGCTATTCAGAGCAGGCGTCTGTTTCTGCTGGACCTAGAAGGGGAGCCCAAAGACTTTGGAATGAGCGAGTGGGGATCAGATTCTCCTGGAGAAATCCTGTAGGTTTGGGCAAACTCAGATGCAGCTGTGAAAAACACCCATCATTACGATATGCTGCATCACTGCTGCATCAGCCTCTTTTTCAGGCTCCTCCTCTCCCTCCCATCCCCTTACTGTAGGGGTTTCCTAAGGTTCAGTGCTTGGTCCCCTTCTGTTCTCGATCTACACTCACTCCCTTGGTGACCTCATTCGCTCCCACAGCTTCAACTATCACCTCTACGCTGATGACACCCAGATCTACATCTCTGCCCCTGCTCTCTCCCCCTCTCTCCAGGCTCGCATCTCCTCCTACCTTCAGGACATCTCCATCTGGATGTCTGCCCGCCACCTAAAACTCAACATGTCCAAGACTGAACTCCTTGTCTTCCCTCCCAAACCCTGCCCTCTCCCTGACTTCCCCATCTCTGTTGACGGCACTACCATCCTTCCCGTCTCACAAGCCCGCAACCTTGGTGTCATCCTCGACTCCGCTCTCTCGTTCACCCCTCACATCCAAGCCGTCACCAAAACCTGCCGCTCTCAGCTCCGCAACATTGCCAAGATCCGCCCTTTCTTCTCCATCCAAACCGCAACCCTGCTCGTTCAAGCTCTCATCCTATTCCCTCTGGACTACTGTATCAGCCTTCTCTCTGATCTCCCATCCTCATGTCTCTCCCCACTTCAATCCATACTTGAAGCTGCTGCCTGGATTGTCTTTGTCCAGAAACGCTCTGGGCATGTTACTCCCCTCCTCAAAAATCTCCAGTGGCTACCAGTCAATCTGCGCATCAGGCAGCCATAAGGCTAGCTATAAGGCTCACCCTCAGCTATAAGGCTGTCCATCACCTCGCCCCCTCCTACCTCACCTCCCTTCTCTCCTTCTCCAGCCCACCCCGCACCCTCCGCTCCTCTGCCGCTAATCTCCTCACTGTGCCTCGTTCTCACCTGTCCCACCATCGACCCCTGGCCCACATCATCCCCCGGGCCTGGAATACCCTCCCTCTGCCCATCTGCCAAACTAGCTCTCTTCCTCCCTTTAAGACCCTACTGAGAGCTCACCTCCTCCAGGAGGCCTTCCCAGACTGAGCCCCTTCCTCCCTCTCCCCCTCGTCCCCCTCTCCATCCCCCCATCTTACCCCCTTCCCTTCCCCACAGCACCTGTATATATGTATATATGTTTATACATATTTATTACTCTATTTATTTTACTTGTACTTATCTATTCTATTTATTTTATTTTGTTAGTATGTTTGGTTTTGTTCTCTGTCTCCCCCTTTTAGACTGTGAGCCCACTGTTGGGTAGGGACTGTCTCTATATGTTGCCAACTTGTACTTCCCAAGCACTTAGTACAGTGCTCTGCACACAGTAAGCGCTTAATAAATACGATTGATTGATTGATTGGTGGAATGCAAGGGATTAGGAAGTCATCTGGGGCCACTTTACTATTGGATGTCATCATATTCAATAGCACTATTGAGTGCCTTATTTGTGCAGAGCATGGTAGAAGCAATGTAGCCTAGTGTAAAGAGCACAGGCCTGGGAGTAGGAAGGTTCCGGGTCCCAATTCAGGGAGCAGCATGGCTTAATGGAAAGAGCATGGACTTGGGAGTCAGAGGTCGTGGGTTCAAATCCCAGCTCTGCCACTTGTATGTATTCAATTCAAGAGAAGCAGCATGGCTCAGTGGAAAGGGCACAGGCTTTGGAGTCAGAGGTCACGGATTCAAATCACAGCTCCACCACTTGTCAGCTGTGTGACTTTGGGCAAGTCACTTCACTTCTCTGTGCCTCAGTTACCTCATCTGTAAAATGGGGATGAAGACTGTGAGCCCCATGTGGGACAACCTGATTACCTTGCATCTATCCCAGCACTTAGAACAGTGCTTGGCACATAGTAAGCGCTTAACAAATACCATCGTCATCATCATGATCAATTCTGGCCCTGACACTTTCCTGCTGTATGACCTTGGGCAAGTAGGTCGCTTCATTTCTCCTTCATTTGTCCAACCTTCTTATCTTGCATTTATCTCAGCTCTTAATACAGTGCCCATCACATAGTAGGTGCTTAACAAATACCAAGAAAAAGTATTTGGAAGCATGCAGTGGAAGTAAAAGATGCAGTTCCTACCTTCAAGGGGTTATAATTTAAAGGAAAGACAAATTGATGCAAGGGGCCAAATGTACATTAGATAAAAGAGTAAGATATAGATACAAATGATAAAATTAAAGCATTTTTAATTAATTCATTTATTAGTATTTATTGAGCACTTACTGTGTGCAGAGCACTGTACTAATCGCTTGGGAGAGTACAACACAATAAAAAACAGACACATTCCCTGCCGGCAATGAACTTTTAGTCTAGAGATGAGCTGTAACATACACTTGAGGGCTATGGGATTCTCAGGTTGGAAGACAAGGGAATTTGCATCTTACTGCCAAAAGGACGTGATCTTGAGGTATTTTAGCAATAGTAATGGTGGTTTGCACTTTCATCTACATTCTTTTGTCCATCATCTGTGAAATATCAATTATACAGATAGTGATATAATAGGAAGAAACTGAGGTTCAGTTTCAGGTGCAGATTCATTCATTCATTCAATCGTATTTATTGAGCATTTACTGTGTGCAGAGCACTGTACTAAGCGCTAGGGAAGTACAAGTTGGCAACATATAGAGACGGTTCCTACCCAACAGCAGGCTCACAGTCTAGAAGAATGGGGGCAGAAAAGGGGGAAGGGATGGGTGAGGGCAGAGGGGAAGTTGGGGGCAGAGAAATAGGGGCAGAAAAGGGGGAAGGGATGGGTGAGGGCAGAGGGGAAGCTGGGGGCAGAGAAATTGGGGCAGAACAGGGGGAAGGGATGGGTGAGGGCAGAGGGGAAGCTGGGGGCAGAGAAATTGGGGCAGAACAGGGGGAAGGGATGGGTGAGGGCAGAGGGGGAGAGGGCAGTGAAATAGGGTCAAGGAAAGGAAGGGGGGAAATTGGGGCAGAGAAATAGAGGTAGAAAAGGGAGGAAGGAAAGGATGAGGGCAGGAAGAGGAGGGGAAGTTGGGGGGCAGAGAAATGGGGCAGAAAGGGGGGAAGGGATGGGTGAGGGCAGAGGGGAAGTTGGGGGCAGAGAAATAGGGGCAGAAAAGGGGAAGGGGATGGGTGAGGGGGCAATGAAATAGGGGCAGGGAAGAGGAGGGAGGAAATTCGAGCAGAGAAATAGAGGCAGAAAAGGGAGGAAGGAGGGGATGAGGGCAGGAAGAGGAGGGGAAGTTGGGGGGCAGAGAAATAGGGGCAGAAAGGGGGGAAGGGATGGGTGAGGGCAGAGGGGAAGTTGGGGCAAAGAAATAGGGGCAGAAAAGGGGGAAGGGATGGGTGAGAGGGCAGTGAAATAGGAGCAGGGAAGGGAAGGGGGAATATTGGAGCAGAGAAATAGAGGCAGAAAAGGGAGGAAGGAGAGGATGAGGGCAGGAAGAAGAGGGGAAGTTGGGTGGCAGAGAAATAGGAGCAGAAAGGGGGAAGGGATGGTGAGGGTAGAGGGGAAGTTGGGGGCAGAGAATAGGGGCAGAAAAGGGGGAAGGGATGGGTGAGGGCAGAGGAGGCGAGGGCAGTGAAATAGGGGCAGGGAATGGGAGGGGGGAAATTGGGGCAGAGAAATAGAGGCAGAAAAGGGAGGAAGGAGAGGATGAGGGCAGGAAGAAGAGGGGAAGTTGTGGGGCAGAGAAATAGGGGCAGAAAGGGGGAAAAGGATGGGTGAGGGCAGAGGGGAAGTTGGGGGCAGAGAAATAGGGGCAGAAAAGGGCGAAGGGATGGGTGAGGGCAGAGGGGGAGAGGGCAGTGGAATTGGGGCAGGGAAGGGGGGGAAATTGGGGCAGAGAAATAGGGGCAGAAAGGGGGAAAGGGATGGGTGAGGGCAGAGAATGGGAGGGGGGAAATTGGGGCAGAGAAATAGAGGCAGAAAAGGGAGGAAGGAGAGGATGAGGTCAGGAAGAGGAGGGGAAGTTGGGGGGCAGAGAAATAGGGGCAGAAAGGGGGGAAGGGCTGGGTGATGGGGCAGAAGTGCGGGCATCCCGTGCCCTCCCCAGCGTGGTGGCCTCGGGGGTCACCTGATGCCCCTGTGCCCGTCGGCAGGCTCTCACCTGGGCTAAGCGCTGGCCGCGGTGGCACGGCTCCGCCGCTGCTGCTGCCCCCGTCGGCGTACAGGCAGGGCCACGCCCCCGGGACCGCCCCCGACCAATCCCGGGCCGCCCCGCCGCCGGACCACGCCCCCAGGCCCGCTCCCGACCAATCCCGGCCCGCCCCGCCGCCGGGCCACGCCCCCCCCCGCCCGAGGGGGCCGCCCGCAGCCCGGCGCACCTGAGCGGCCGCGCCCCGCCCGGCTGGGGGAGACGCCCCCTGCTGGGGGAGACTCCCCCGCCGACGGCCGCGAGGCCAGGCAGGGCGCTCCGCAGCGCCACCCGACGCCCACGGCAGGAACTGCAGGACTCGCTCTGCCGCCCGTCTTGACACACTGCACTCCTCTAATAATCATTCATAATAATAATAATCATGATGGCATTTATTAATAATAATAATAATAATAATAATGGCATTTATTAAGCTTACTATGTGCAAAGCACTGTTCTAAGCACTGGGGAGGTTACAGTGCTTTGCACATAGTAAGCGCTTAACAATGCCAATTATTATTATTATTATTAGAAGGTGATCAGGTTGTTCCACGGGGGGCTCACGGTCTTCATCCCCACTTTACAGTTGAGGTAACTGAGGCACAGAGAAGTTAAGTGACTTGCCCAAAGTCACACAGCTGACAAGTGGCGGAGTGGGATTTGAACCCATGACCTCTGACTCCAAAGCCCCTGCTCTTTCCACTGCCCCCAAAGCCCCTGCTCTTTCCACTGAGCCACGCTGCTTCTCTAGTGCTTACTATGTGCAAAGCACTGTTCTAAGCGCTGGGGAGTTTACAAGGTGATGAGGTTGTCCCCCGGGGTGGGGGGAGGGGGGCTCACAGTCTTCATCACCATTTTACAGATGAGGGAACGGAGGCACAGAGAAGTGAAGTGACTTTCATTCATTCATTCATTCATTCAGTCAGTCATATTTATTGAGCACTTACTGTGTGCAGAGCACTGTGCTAACCGCTTGGGAACTACAAGTTGGCAACATATAGAGACGGTCCCTACCTAACAGCGGGCTCACAGTCTAGAAGGGGGAAACAGACAACAAAACAAAACATATTTACAAAATAAAATAAATAGAATGAATATGTACAAGTAAAATAAATAGAGTAATAAACATGTACAAACATATATACCCAAAGTCACACAGCTGACAATTTGGCAGAGTCGGGTCTTGAACCCACAACCTCTGACTCCAACGCCCGTGCTCTTTCCACTGAGCCACGCTGCTTCTCCAATGAATTCATTTATTCATTCAATCATATTTATTGAGCGCTTACTGTATGCAGAGCACTGTAATAAGCCCTTAGGAAGTACAATTCGGCAACATATAGAAACGGTCCCTACCCAACAGTGGGCTCACAATCTTAGAAACAGATGAAGAAACTGAAGCACAGAGAATGTAACACAGCAGATGAGTAGCAGAGCCAGGATTAGAACCCACGTCCTCTGATTCCCAGACCCATGCTCTTTCCACTAAGCAACACTGCTTCAATCAATCAATCAATCAATCAATCAATGGTATTTTTTGAGTGCCTACGGTATGAAGGAACTGTCCTAAGCACTTGGAAGAGTACAATCCAATTGAGTTGGTAGACACATTCCTTACACAAAAAGAACTCACAATCTAGGGAGGAGACAGACATTGACATCTATACAGTTTTAGATATGTATAAATAGCTCTCTCTTTCCCCTAGCATGAGGAGAGATAGAGAGCTAAAGAGAGAGAGAGAGAGAGAGAGAAAGAGAGAGAGAGAGAGAGAGTGCAATAGGAGGTTTTACTAGATGGCTGGAAAAGCAAGAAAATCTATGCAGAATAATCAATCAATCAGTCAATCAATGGTATTTATTGAGCACCCTCTGTGTGCAGAGCACTGTACAAAGTGCTTGGGAGAGTACAGTACGACAGAGTTCTCATTAACAGCAAAGGCCTACTAAGAGCTCACCTCTTCCAGGAGGCCTTCCCAGACTGAGCCCCCACCTTTTCCTCTGCTCCTCCTCCCCTCCCCATGACCCCTACTCCCTCCCTCTGCTCTACCCGCTTCCCCTTCCCACAGCACTTTTTTTATGTTTGTATATATTTATTACTCTATTTTATTAATGATTTGTATTTATCTATAATTCTATTTATTCCGATGGTATTGATGCCTGTCTACTTATTTTGTTTTGTTGTCTGTCTCCCCCTTCTAGACTGTGAGCCTGTTGTTGGGTAGGGATTGTCTCTATCTGTTGCCAAATTGTACTTAGTACAGTGCTCTGCACACAGTAAGCGCTCAATAAATACAATTGAATGGATGACAATGAATGAACAGAGGCACCGCTGTACTCTCATCCATCTCATAAGCAATCTCCTAAATTAGGGAAATATTAGTCACACTCATTAATAATTGCCCTATGGTTTTTGAAGGTGATGCTAGTAACTGTGATATTATGTATCCTTTATTACATTCTTCACTAGCACTTAGTACAGTGCTTTGCACACACCAAGTGCTGTATTAACTTATCATGACATTTATTAGAACTAACAGTGTGCCAAGCACCACACTAAGTATTGGTGTAGATACAAAATAATAGAGCTGGACATAGTCCCTGTCCCATAAGGGGCTCAGAGACCAAGGAGGAGGTAGGTCAAGAACTGAATTAACCTACAGTCAATTGACTGTTGAACTGACTGTACTGTATCATATTTTACTCTCCCAAGCACTTAGTACAGTGCTCTGCAATGATTGACTAAATGAATGAATGAATGAATGAATGATCATTTTACAGATGAAGAAACTGAGACAGAGAAGTGAAGTGACTCACCCAAGGTAACACAGCAGTCAAGTGGCAGAGCCAGGATTAGAACACAGGTCCTCTGATTCCCAGACCTATGCTCTTTCCATTAGGTCACACTGCTCCTCCAAGAAACCTTTCCTAACTAAGCTCTCATTTCTTCTATTAACTCTCCCTTCTACATCACCTATGCACTTGGATCTCATCTCACCCGCAGCCCCACTGCACTTATGTACATATCCTTTTTCTCTTTCATCACCCCATCTGCAATTTATTTCAATGTTTCAATGTCTGTCTCCCCTCTAGACTGTGACCTCCTTTCGGGTAAGGAATGTGTCTACCAACTCTATTGGATTGTACTCTTCCAAGTGCTTAGGACAGTTCTCTGTACACTGTAAGCACTCAAAAAATACCATTGATCGATTGATTGATTGATAGAAGCAGTGTGGTCTAGTGGAAAGACCAAGGGCTTGGGAATCAGGGGATCTGGGTTCTAATCCCGGCCCCACCACTTGTCTGCTATGCCACCTTAGGTGTCTCACTTCCTCTTGGTGCCTCAGTTTCAGTTAATACCCATTCTCCTACTTCGAGGAGTCCCATGTAGGAAAGGGACTGTGTCCAGGCTGATTAACCTTTATCTATCCCAGAGCTTTTAACAGTGCTTGACACAAAGTAAGCTTGTGCTTGGGTCTTGTTTAGTTTCTCTCCCTCCTTGTGACCCCAAATTCATTCACCTGAGATCCCTGACATCTGAGATTCACTCATTCATTCATTCAATCACATTTATTGAGCGTAGTAAGCGCTCCCATACCTCTTTCAGGTTCCCTCCTATGATATTGGTTGAACTTATTTCTTGGAGGGAGGAACTAGGTAACTGAGGTATGATTTCTTCTTGATATTGAACTGATGGAAGCCTTTTTACCCATCCCCACCTTGCACATCTTTATAAGAATTCCACAGCATAGGCCTGGGGGTCAGAGGGACTGGATTCTAATCCCTGTACCTCCACTTACCTGCTGTGTGATTTGGGGCAAATCGCTCAATTTCTCTGTGCCTTACTTTCCTCATCTGCAAAATGAGGATTCAATTCCTGTTCTCCCTTCTACTTAGGCTGTGAGCACTAAGTGGATCCTGATTATAATGTGTCTACTCCAGTGCTTAGTATAGTACTCAGGACATTAAAGGCACTGAACAAGTATTATTATTATTATTATCAGCAGCAGCAGCATTCAGTAGAAGCTTCTGTTTGGGCAGCGGCAGCAATACTGTGATGGCCCTTGAGCTGATTCATTCAATCTTATTTACTGAGTACTTGCCACATGCAGAACACTGTACTAAGTGCTTAGGAGAGTACAATATAACAATAAACAGGCACATTCCCTGACCACAATGGGTTTACCATCTAACTCCTGGCATTGGACCTGCTGGTTCTTCAAAGAAAAGAGAAACAATTCATAGTTTTACCTCTAGCTGCACTGGCTACTCCTTTTGTTTGTTTCAAATCCAGAGAAAACAGATTGGAGAAGGTAGTGTGTAATCCATCGTTTTCTTTTGTTCACGGTTTAAAATGGGATTTTTTTTTCCTTTTTCAGGAACAGTCTGGACTCAGCAAATAGTGAATTTAATTTTATATGATGAGCATCAGAATGGAACAGAAAAAGTGGAGAATTTGGAGAGAGCTCCATGGCTGGAGTACAGCAAAAACAACATAGACCTTGTCCACCGGCCAAGCCCCCGCGTAATTTAGTTCCCACCTGCCTTACTATATTATGCCCAAAGCTCTGAGGAACAAAAAAGGCAAGGTAGGCAACATTTTCATTTCTTTATGCTGGCATTTGCCACTTGAACCACGTTTGCTTAGCCCTGCTTCCCGACATCCCCCGTCTTCACTTCTCAGGTCCATCGATCAATCAATCAATCAATTGATCAATGATATTGATTGAGTGCTTACTATGTGCAGAGCACTGTACTAAGTGCTTAAGTCCATCTGCTTTGCTATTTGTAAACAGCTTTGGGCAAAGATTTCATGGAGAAGAAGTTGAAACTATTGATTTAAATGAAATGTTTGGATTACTTGTGCACTGTAAGCTGGTTATAGGTAAGCTACCAGCTCTGTTGTATTGTATTCTCCCAAAAGTTTAGTACAGTGGTCTGTACATAGCAAGCACTCAATAAATATCAATTATGGATTAACCTGTGGATTTCATTTGCCAATGCCTCTCCCGGGATGATCATCACAGAAAATTGAGACGTCATATGCTTATATTTTGGTTTTGCTTGCTAAAGTGTTCATAAGGCCTTCATTTAGATCAGAATAATTGAACTGGTAGAGGAGTTTCCATAGCATTTTCACCACTTCCATGTCCATGAAATAATTCTCTTGAGAAAAATGAGGGGAACAATGATTTTAATAAACCCTATTGATTGTGATGATATACCATAATGATGATAATGATATTTCACAAGTCCTGACCTGAAACAGGATCTTTTCAACTTGACAGGTTATATACGTGTACCGAAATCCAAAGGATACCATGACGTCATTTTATCATTTTACAAGACTCTTAACACATCTAGAGGCAGCAGACACAATGGAAGATTTCATGGAGAGATTTTTAGCAGGGAACGGTAATGTTCAAAGGTAGCAGCCTCCTTATTTTGGTAACAGAAGCGGTGTTGCCTAGTAGATAGAGCACAGACCTGGGCATCAAAAGAAGCTGGGTCCTGATACTGGCTCTGCCACTTGCCTGCTGCATGACCTTGTCAAGTCACTTAACTTTCTCTGTTTCTCGGTTCCCTCATCTGTAAAATGGGGGTTAAGGCTGTGAGCCCCAAGTGGGTTATGGACTGTGTTCAACATTATTAGCTTGTATCTAACCCAGTGCTTAGTACAAAGCCCGGCACCTAGTAAGCGTTTGACAATTACCACTAAAAAAAAAAATGCTGTTTGGTTTCTTGAAATGATTGACCTGGCTAATGTGATTGACCAGGCTGCACCTAATCAATCTTTGCTAAGATGAAGGGTCTATCTGCTGCTGAATTGTACCTTCCAAGCACTTAGTACAGTGCTCTGCATAGAGTAAGTGCTCAGTAAATACAGTTGAATCAATGCCGAACAGCCATTCTCTCTTCTTTCAATATGGCCTGGTCATTAGGGCCAACTGGGCAACTTACCTGACTCAAAGAAAGCATGTTGAAAATCAATAGTCATCAGTGTTATCATATTCAGCAAACTATATGTCTCCCAAAGAGGCCAGTAATTATGGTTTTCCAGATTGATCTTTCCTCTCCTGGTATACAACTACCACCCTGCTCCAGGTATTGGTCATAGCCTGAGTAAACTACTACATTCATCTCCTCCTCTTTGGTCTCCTTCTCCCCTCTCCAGTCCACACTTCACTCTGCTACCCAAATTATTTTTCCAAAACATTGTTCTGCACACATCGCTCCAGATTCAATGACTGCAGCATCAAGCAGAAACTCCTGACCATTAGCTTTAAAGCATTCATTCAGCTCTCCCTTTTACTTACCCACTCTCTTTTTTATTACACCTCAGTCAGCTGTCTTGTTTCTCCAAAGCTAACCCACTCCCTGTGCCTGTTCCTCAGCCCTCCTATCAAACAGTAAAATTTATCGAGCCTCAACTGTTTATGGAGTGTGCTTAAGAGAATACAGTAGAATCAGTTGACATGATCCCTGACCTCAAGGATTTTAGGATCCAGCAGGAGAAGCGGATGTTAAAATAAATATCAGAGAATAAAAAATATAAATAGTGATATATAAGTGCTATGGCTAGGGTGTTTGTGAGTGTTAAGGGGAGGGGAGGGATGTGAGTATACCAAATTCTTAAAGGGTGTGGAAATGCTGAATGGGAGACCAGTGGATTGCTGGATGTGAGCAGGTAATTGAGAACATGGCACAGTAAATAGGTTGACTCATAGTAAGTAGGTTGACTCAAGACCCTCTATTTCACACTCATGCACAATCCCATTCCCTGGTCTTCCTCCTACTTAGTCTGTGAACCCATGTGGGACCTGATTATGTTGGCTCTACCTCAATGCTTACTACACTTTTTGGCATATAGTAAGACAACACATAACACAATTATTATTATTATTATTATTATTATTATTATTGAATCTGTTGCTAAATCTTATTGATTAAGGGAATCTGGAATTCAATATTCTGTTTTCTTCCAGGGCAAAAAAAAAAAAAACAACAGCCAGATATACTAGGTTTTATCCACGAGAAGAAAAAAATCATTTTCTAGGTTGGAAAGCCATCTAGATCAGAAAACACTTGAGAAGATAACAGCTAATCTTAAAATTGCTTTGCTCTTTTCAACAGTGGCATGTGGTTTGTGGTTTGACCATATTAGGGGCTGGTTCACCCATGAACATGACTTCAATCTTCTCTTCATGTCCTTTGAGGAGATGAAGAAGGTAAGACAGTGGAAAGGGTGTCATATTCTATTCTATTCTATTCTATTCTATTCTATTCTATTCTATTCTATTCTATTTATTTTATTTTGTTAGTATGTTTGGTTTTGTTCTCTGTCTCCCCCTTTTAGACTGTGAGCCCACTGTTGGGTAGGGACTGTCTCTATATGTTGCCAATTTGTACTCCCCAAGCGCTTAGTACAGTGCTCTGCACATAGTAAGCGCTCAATAAATACGATTGATGATGATGATATTCCTGATTTCATGGTCTCCCTTAACTCCATTACAACCTAGATTGGAGCTGAATTTGAATACCAGGTTGCCCTCATTTTTCATAGAATCTTTTTACTTCACAAATACATGTTTTAGTCTTAAAATATTTGAAAAGTGCTGAATGTAGTTCATGGATTCACAAGTGAGAGGGTTGGTGTAGTGCATGGAGAAAGAGAGAGAACAAGAAAGAGACAGAGCTAGAGAGACACAGAGAAAGAAACAGAAATGAGAGTGCATACATTGCAATAGGAAAATGAATAGCCTGAGACAATAAACCAGAGCTGCCCTACTTTGTGTAGTTAAGGCTTTTTCAAAGCCCAGTTAAGTCAGTCAGCAGTATTTTCTCAGTTCCCATTGGTTGCAGACTTCTTGTTTAGGCACTGAGAACAATTACAGTGTTTTATTCTTCCTCCTCCTGCTCCTCCTCATCAGCATCATTATCATCAGTATTTATTGAGCACCACTATGTGCAGAGCAATCAATCAATCAATCATATTTATTGAGCACTTACTGTGTGCAGAGCACTGTACTAAGCCCTTGGGAAGTACAAGTTGGTAACATATAGAGACAGTCCTTACCCAACAGTGGGCTCACAGTCTAGAAGGGGGAGACAGAGAACAAAACAATACATATTAACAAAATAAAATAAATAGAATAGATAAGTACAAGTAAAATAAATAAATAGAGTAATAAATATGTACAAACATATATACATATATACAGGTGCTGTGGGGAAGGGAAGGAGGTAAGACAGGGGGGATGGAGAGGGGGACGACGGGGAGAGGAATGAGGGGGCTCAGTCTGGAAAGGCCACCTGGAGGAGGTGAGCTCTCAGTAGGGCCATGAAGGGAGAAAGAGAGCTAGCTTGGCAGATGGGCAGAGGGAGGGCATTCCAGGCCATGGGGATGACATGGGCCGGGGGTCGACGTTGGGACAGGCGAGAATGAGGCACGGTGAGGAGATTAGCGGCAGAGGAGCGGATGGTGCGGGGTGGACTGTAGAAGGAGAGAAGGGAGGTGAGGTAGGAGGGGGCGAGGTAATGGACAGCCTTGAAGCCTAGGGTGAGGAGTTTCCGCCTGATGCGCAGATTGATTGGTAGCCACTGGAGATTTTTGAGGAGGGGAGTAACATGCCCAGAGCGTTTCTGGACAAAGACAATCGAGGCAGCAGCATGAAGTATGGATTGAAGTGGGGAGAGATACGAGGATGGGAGATCAGAGAGAAGGCTGATGCAGCAGTCCAGATGGGATAGGATGAGAGCTTGAATGAGCAGGATAGTGGTTTGGATGGAGAGGAAAGGGCGGATCTTGGCAATGTTGTGGAGCTGAGACCGGCAGGTTTTGGTGATGGCTTGGATGTGAGGGGTGAATGAGAGAGCGGAGTCGAGGATGACACCAAGGTTGTAGGCTTGTGAGACGGGAAGGATGGTAGTGCCGTCAACAGTGATGGGAAAGTCATGGAGAGGGCAGGGTTTGGGAGAGAAGACAAGGAGTTCAGTCTTGGACATGTTGAGTTTGAGGTGGCGGGCAGACATCCAGATGGAGATGTCCTGAAGGCAGGAGGAGATGCGAGCCTGGAGGGAGGGGAAGAGAGCAGTGGGCAGAGATGTAGATTTGGGTGTCATCAGTGTAGAGATGATAGTTGAAGCCGTGGGAGCGAATGAGGTCACCAAGAGCATACATTAGGCCCTTGCGAACATAGAATAGAAATGGAAAATATGTCCTTAAGGAGCTGACCATCTTCTGTGGACAGACACAAATTGTAAACATAGAATAGGAACAAAAAATAGAGGTTCTCGAAGCGAAAACTGAAAAATTAATGAAATAAATAAAAGGACACATGAAAATTTAGGTCAGAGAAGCAGTGTGGCTTAGTGGAAATAGCACGGGCTTGGGAGTCAGAGGTCGTGGGTTCCAATCCCAGCTCTGCCACTTGTCAGCTGTGTGACTTTGGGCAAGTCACTTAACTTCTCTGTGCCTTAGTTACCTCATCTGTAAAATGGGGATTAAGACTGTGAACCCCATGTGGGACAACCTGATTACCTTGTAACTCTCCCAGTGCTTAGAACAGTGCTTGGCTCTTAATAAGCACTTAACAAATGCCATTATTATTATTATTCATAAATGCTGAGGGGAAGCAGTGGGCAGGGGGAAAATAGGATGGGGAGATGAAAGATTAGTCAGGGAAGGCTTCAAAAAGGAGCTGTAACTTTAATAGGGCTTGGAAGATGGGGTGAGTAGTGATCTATCACATAGATGACTGGCTGGCTTCATAAATTCAAACTGGCAAAAACTAAAGGCTCTTACCACAGTCATTTCTTTAAACAAAGGTCATAAATTCAAACTGGAAAAAACTAAAGGCTCTTACCACAGTCATTTCTTTAAACAAAGGTCAAATAATAATAATAATAATTGTGGTATTTGTTAAGTGCTTACTATGTGCCAGGCACTGTACTAAGCACTGGAGTGGATACAAGGAAATTGGGTTGAACACAGTCCCTGTCCTACATGGGGCTCACAGTCTCAATCCCCATTTTACAAATGAGGTAACTGAGGCCCAGAAAAGTAAAATGACTTGCCATAGCAGACAAGTGGTGGAGTCAGGATTAGAACCCATGACCTTCTGACTTCTAGGCCTGTGCTCTATCCACTACACCATGCTGCTTACACACACACACACACACACACACACACACACATGTACACACACAAACACACACACACACACACACACATATTCACCTGCAAACATACACATCCAGTTGTTCAGATCACCTTTCTAAAACCTCCATTCAGAATGCACACACCCTACGCAACCTCCACCCCCTTCCCCCCCACCAAAAGCCCCATTAATTTCTCTCTGAATCAAGTAAAAATTTCTAACTATTGAATTTAGGGCGTTCATCAGTTGTTGACTTCTTACCTTTCACTTGTGCTCATTCACTTCATCAGCGCGCTCATTCCTCTTTCTTCTCTAGCTAATCTCCTAATTGTACCTCACTCTTGAAGCTCCCTTCTCCAACCCACTGGAAGCAACCCTCCCTCTGTCCTCTTTTCTTTTCCTAACTTTTCCATCTCTGTCAGAAGCATCTCCATTCTTCATGTCCCAATCAATCAGTCAATCAAATTTTTGGAGAGCTTACTGTGCACGGCACACTGTACGAAACGCTTGGGAGAGTATGATGTAACAGAATTGGTAGACACATTCCCCTTCCCACAACGAGTGTCCCAGAATCCTCTAACTTTGGTGTCATTCTTGACTCCTCATTGCCTTTCAGCTCTCACATCCAACAATCTGTAGATGAATACTAACAGGTCTTCCTACATAAAGTTCCTGGATCCACCCTTTCCTCTCACTTTGGCAACTGCCATCCTGGTTCAAGCTCTCGTTTCATAATTAGACTGCATCATCCCCCTTATTCCCTGCCTCTAGGTTCTCCCTTCTCATCAGTTCCACAGAGGATTAACGTCATTTTGAACTACAACCTTTTCATCAGGCCAAGTACTTCAAGGTGACCAGCTTCATTATCTTGCCCCCTCCTCCATTGTCTAAATGATTTAAACTACATTGTCACTGGCCTAGCTTCAGGAAGGCGGACTTGGGGAAGAAGGAATGTGGGGCATTCTGTGATCACCATACCTATCCCTCCTGGAATGACATGGTGTTCCCCTCTCAACAACTCTGTCCTCCAGAGAAGTGGGAGCTGAGGGGCTGGGGGTTATGGAGGGGAATGCCCTGGTTGTGAGGCCCCCAGAAGCCAGGATGTGCATTGTGAGGATCAAGGGGACATCCATCCCCTCCCCTCACTGCCTTGAGAAGCCAGGACATAGTATCGGGAGGCTCACAGGGGTATTCTCAAAGAAATAAAAATCACTGGCATAAAATTCCTTCCTGTCAGCTGTAATGATAAGCAGCGTAATGAGTGGGAGCTCATCGTTGGTAGGGAATGTGTCTACCAACTCTGTTATATTGTACTCTCCCAAGCGCTTAGTACCATACTCTCCACACAGTAACTACTTAGTAAGTACGAATGACTGAGAGAAAAAATTTGTGTGAGTGGCAGATGTTCAAATCAATCAGATTTTGGCTGCAGGAACCAATCAGAGGACACAGCTCATTAGCAGGTCAGAATTCAACTAGGAGCAAGGCAATCAGATATGTGCATGCTGGCATGGTCATACTCCAATCAAAATGTGTACCCACCTTAATACCTTACCATTTCTTTCTGCACCATACTTAGGACTTCAGAGAAGCAAGACACATGCTTCTTCCTGCCCTTGGAAAGCTCACAGTCTAATGGGAAGGTAAGCAAAAAGCATTTTACAAAATTATTTTTCTATCCTGGAAGAAGTTCAAGGGAGAAGTTCAGTATAGCAAAATAAGTTAACTTCTTCCAGATACAATTTGTATCTGTCTGTCCCCAGAAGATGGTCAGCTCCTTAAGGACATATTTTCCATTTCTATTCTATGTTCGCAAGTGACTTGCCCAAGGTCACAAATCCGACAAGTGGTGGAGCTGGAATTAGAACCCATGTCCTCTGACTCCCAAGTCCGTTCCGTTTCCACTAAGCCACACTGCCTCTCTGATTTAGGTTCTCATCTCCCCCTACCTCCCCCATCCCAGCACATATGTACATATATTTTTACTCAGTACCTTCTCCTACCTGAAATTTATTTCAATTTCTGTCTCATTAAATTGTAAGCTCTCTGAGGACAGGGCTCATGTTGGCTTACTCTATTGTAAGTAACAGTGAGTGCTCAATAAATACCACTGATTGGTGTTCTGGAGTGGGGAGGAGATATGAGATTATAGAGTCAGTGAAGGCTTGTGAGGTAGATTTGGGAGTTAACCTTATGATTTCAGTTACCTGCTGAAACCATGAGAGTATGGTTGTAGAGCAGCAGAGCAGAAAACCTAAAATTCTTCCCTGTTAAACAGTGAGAGGTGGAAGGGGAGCCAGGAAAGAAGGCAACGAAGGATTAGTCAAAGAGGTAGGAAGAGAAAACAAGGTCAGAAACACTTTGAGAGGAGGGATTGGTTAATCACATCAAAAGCAGCTTTGAGTTCAAGAAGGAGAAGGACCAAATAAAACCCAGTATATTTACCACTGGAGGTTTTTGGAGACAAAGGTACACTCTAGTCTCGGTAGAGTAAAAGAGGCAAAAACCAGGTCACAGAGGGTCAAGAATTGAGGTGGTGGATAAAGAGTGTGAGCCCGTGGTTGGGTCGGGACTTTCTCTATCTGTTGCCGAATTGTACTTTCCAAGCGCTTAGTACAGTGCTCTGCACACGGTAAGTGCTGAATAAATACGACTGAATGAATGAATGAGTGAAGGGAGCAGTTGCATACGGCTTGTTTGAGAAGTTTGCACAGGAGCAGGGTAAATATCTTGAGGATCTGGTGAGTCAACGTACAGCTCTTTTTATATGTTTTGTGTTTTATATGTTTGAAGGCAAGAAAGAAAGAAATTAGAGAGAGTATTAAGAGAGGGTTGGGGTAGGAGCAACTAATAATAATCATGTCCCTCTTCATTGCTGAATTGCACTTTCCAAGAGCTTAGTCCAGTGCTCTGCACACAGTAAACACTCAATAAATATGATTGAATGAATGAATAATAATAATTGTAGTATTCATTAAGCACTTACTGTGTGCCAGGCACTGTATTAAGCACTGGGATGGATACAAACAAATTAGGTTGGACACAGTCCTTGTCCCACATGGTCTCAATTCCCATTTTCCAGATGAGCTAATTTAGGCCTTGCCCAAGTCACATAGCAGACAAGCGGCAGAGGTGGGATTAGAACTCATGACTTTATGACTCACAGGCCCATGTTCTATCTGCTATGCCATGCTGCTTCTCTATTTTTTAAAAGGTTGGAAGATCCATGATACAGATCTGGGGGCAGAAGGCAGGGCAAACACAAAGGCACAAATATTATAAATAAAAAAAAAAATGCAAACTCCAGAAGCCCAGTAGCTGCAATAAATGGAAAAACAAAATGGCCAAACTTCTACACAGTTGTCCCCTGGGATGAACTGGCCAGTTTACGAGAAAGGTTTGGTAGTACTCTAAGCATCAGAAAGTAAGCAACCCAGGCCAAAAATCAAGAAATCTTTCCAGTGAATTCAAGCAGTATGCAATTGGTGACGGGGAAATAGAACAAAATGGAAAGACATTGTTATTTTTCTTTTGATATCCTTCACAGATGTGCCACTAGCCTATTTTAATGGCCCTAAAGCCCCTTTTAAAATGTAAAATTAGATGCATTTTAAGCAGATTTGCCAATATACAAAGACGCTGCTTTTCCAATATACATCTAGGTATTACACAGTCATTCAATTCATGATTCATTCATTCATCATTCAATCGTATTTATTGAGTGCTTACTGTGTGCAGGGCACTGTACTAAGCGCTTGGGAAGTACAAGTTGGCAACAGATAGAGACGGTTCTTACCCAACAATGGGCTCACAGTTTAGAAGACTATGATGTTTATTGAGCTTTTATTGTGTGCAGAGCACTGTACTAAAACCTTGGGAGAGTTCACCAGCAATAAAAACACATGGTTTCTGCCTTCAAGAAATGAATTATCTAGAGTAAGAGTCAGTTGTAAAGATAACATTTGAAAATGGAAACAGTGTGGCCCACTGGATAAAGCATGGACATGGGAGTCAGAGGACCTGGGTTCTAATCCCAGCTCTGCCACTTGCCTGCTGTGTGGCCCTGGGCAAATCATTTAACTTCTCTGTGCCTCAGTTTCCTCTACTGCAAAATGGGGGTTCAATACCTGTTCTCCCTCTTACTTAGATTGTGAGCCCCATGTGGGACAAGGAATGGTGTTTGGCTTGACTGACTTTCATCTGCCCCAGTGCTTAGAACAGTGCTTATTGCCTTGTAAGTGTGTTAAGCACTTACAAGGTATTGGTATTTGTTAAAAATACCATAAAAAATGTTAAAACCATCTACAAAAAGATTGATAGATGCAAAAATGGTAGCCATTATTGACAGGCAATCCTACCACTCTTTAAATCCAATCAATCAATCAGTTAATCATATTTATTGAGGATTTAGTGTGTGTAGAGCACTGTACTAAGTGCTTGGGAGAGTACTATATAACAGAGTTGGTAGACACATTACTCTTCCTACAACAAGCTTACAGTCTATTCTGAACCCATAACTTTCACAATACACTGATTACTACACTTAGTGCCAGCCCTAATCCAAATCCCAATGCTATCCCTGACTCTAATCGGAACATTAGTTCTCTCCCCGATCTTAAACCTACTCCTAACTGCACTACTTGTCCTTGTCCTACTCCTCTGGTAATTCCCCACAGAGCATAAAACAGAACGGTAATGATGATGGCAAATGGCAGATGAATAGAAGCATTTGATTCCTTGGACCACATCTGTGGCAGTTGTTGAAACTTAAACAGTCAGCTCCCATAGCCCTCCTGAGCCTACCCTACATTGCCTTCGTGTAAATTTCTTGGATATTTTCAGGGAATATTTGTATAAGCTCTTGTTTGTGTTTCATGGGTGTCATATAAATTCAATTCAATTTATCTTAGGACCTCAGAAATGCTGTGCTAAAGATCAGCAAATTCCTGGGAAAGATGCTGACTGATGAGGAGGTGGAGTCTGTGGTGAAACAAGCAACTTTTCAGAACATGATAAATGATCCCAGAGCTAATTATGATTCTAAAATCAAAAGTTTCAGAAGGACAGTGAAACAAGGTTTTCTTCGCAAAGGTAATGCCATCAAGAAACCAGAATAAGAGGATGTCCGCCCGCCCCCCTCCACCAGCCTCACTTAGGAAAATACTGACCCTTAATAGAATCCTTAAAATGGTTCCACAAAAGAGAAGTGTTATTTTAAACTATGACACATTAATCTGGCTAAGACCTCCAAGATGATCATTTAAGTTTTCCGGTTTCTGATCACCTCACCCATTGTCGGGGCAGTTTAACCGATACAGTTGCCAGCCTAGTGACCAAAGGGCAGAGGTGGGGAAGAGGGAGGTGGGACATTTGGTGAGCCTAGCTTCTGCCCCTTACATGTCCCCCTCTCTATCTCCTCTCAATGCCCTTCTGTAGCCCAAGGAGTTGGGGTCGGCTGCCGGAACTAAAAAGCAGTGGCCCTGGCCCCAAACCCTTCCCGTAGCAGTTGCGGTGGAGCTGGGGATGAGGAAAGATATTGATTTTGATTTGTCAGAAACGTTCTCTCCATCTCCCAGTATCTCTATCTCCTTATGATCTCACTATTACCTGGGAATGGGGGGATTTTAATAAAGTGTCAGTGTCCCTCCCCCTTCCAAGGCGCAACAACACTGTCTCCAAACCCCTCCTGCAGCAGGAACAATGGAGCTGAGGATGGGAAAAGATACTGATTTTGATTTTTCAGAAACATTCTTTCAGCCTCCTGGGGGTGGTTTTAATAAAGATTCAGATCCTGTTGTCAGGAACTAGAATCAGAGGTTGCCGCTCAGATTAGCAGCAACCAATCCGAGGATGCTGCTCATTACCGTGTTGTAAACCAACCCCTTCAACTGAGTTGGGGGTGCCCAGGGACAGCTGAAATCCATCAGACATAGTTTAGGCAGTTTGTACCTGCATCATGCATTCCCTAAATCTCCACAGTTCGATAAGACCAGGGCTCTCTGACTAGCAAATCTCCACACCTGTACCCTGTTGGGCACTACCACTACCCTTTGTCTTTCGACAAAGCAGTTTTCCGAAGGGCAAGGAGATCATTCATTCGTTCATTCATTCATTCATTCATTCATTCATTCAATCGTATTCATTGAGTGCTTACTGTGTGCAGAGCACTGAATTAAGCACTTGGGAGAGTACAATGCAACTATAAACAGATACATTTCCTGCCCACAATGAGCTTACGGTCTAGATGAGGAAAAACAGACATCATTACAAATAAATAAATGACATATGGACATTAGTGCTGTGGGACTGGGAGTGGGGAAGAACAAAGGGAGTAAGTCAAGGTGATGCATAAGGGAGTGGGAGAAGAGGAAAGGAGGAAATTAGTCTGGGAAGCCCTGAAGACCAGGTTACAGAGACATCATTATTACAGCAGCTACTTAATATTGGCATAGTGAGAAGGTTAGCATTAGGGGAGCAAAGTGTGAGGGCTGGGTTGTAGGTGGGGAGTGGAGAGGTGAGGTAGGAGGGGGCAAGATGATTCAGTGCTTTAATGCCTATGGTGAGGAGCTTTTATTTGATGTGGAAGTGGATGAAAAACCACTGGAGTTTTTTGAAGAGTGGGGAAACATCCTGAACAATCTGTAGAAATATGATCCAGGCAGCAGAATGAAATATGGACCGGAATAAGGAGAGACAGAAGACAGGGAGGTCAGCAAGGAAGCTGATGCAGTAATCAAGGTAGGATAAGATAAGTGCTTGGGTTAGAAGCAGCGTGGCTTAGTGGAAAGAGCACGAGCTTGGGAGTGAGAGGTCATGGGTTCTATTCCCGGCTCCACCACTTGTCAGCTGTGTGACTTTGGGCAAGCCACTTAACTTTTCTGTGCCTCAGTTACCTCATCTGTAAAAGGGGGATTGAGACTGTGAGCCCCATGTAGGACAACCTGATTGATTACCTTGTATCCCCCCAGTGCTTAGAACAGTGCTTGGCACATAATAAGCACTTAACAAATGCCATTATTATTATTATCATTCTTATTAATGGTAGCAGTTTGGATGTAGAGGAATGTGTATTATATGCTTAGCACTGTATTAAACCCTAGGGTTTAACCCAAGACATTCAGGTCAAATGCAGTCCTTGACTCACTTGGGGCTCACAATATAAATAAGAGGGAGAAGAGGTATAGAATTTCCATTTTACAGAGGAGGAAACCAAGACCCAAAGAAGTCAAGTGACTCATCCAGTACCATACGGCAGTTAAGTGTCAGAGCCAGGATCAGAACCTAACTCCTCTGACTCTCACATCCATGCTCTTTCCATTAGCCTGCATACCTTCTAAAATTAGTAGGCAACACAAGATGAAATTAAGTGGAGCATCCACAATATGGGCTGAGAGACTGAAGAAGGGCCAGCTAGGAATTCAGAGAAGGAGTGGACAGACAGATAGGAAAAAAATGAGGAACAGCGATGTATATTCTTTGACACTGACCCACTTGTTAATTTAGGATAAGCTGGATTGATGAGAAATGCATTCATCACAGCAGCTATGCTACTGGATGACTTTCATTCCAAGGGATGCAAAAGTTGCTTTCACACTAGAGACTGATAAAAGGGTATTTGATTTGTAAGTATCTGTAGTTCACCTTCAAATTTTGTAGGTTATTTACCACAGGGAACAGAGCCTAAAAGGCAGTGGGAATTCAAGAAATTGTCCCAATACAAATAAATTTCTTTCATATGCTCTTTATTGTTTGCTCACAGTGAAAATTTAACATCCCCCCACAGTCAATTTACTGAGCACTTACTAAGCACTTGGGAGAGTACATTACAACAGAGTTGGTAGACACATTCCCTGCCCACAAGGAGACTGCAGTCTCGAGGGAGAAACAGGCATTGAAATAAATTATGGATATGTACACAAGTGTTTGGGGCTGAAGAAGTGGCTATCATGTGTTTAAAGGGTACCTATCCAAATGCATAGATGATGCGGAAGGGAGAGAGAGATAGATAAATGAAGGCTCAGCCAGGGAAGGCCTCTTGGAGGAGATGCAATTTTTAATAAAACTTTGAAGGTGAGGAGACTGGTAGTCTGTCATAAATGGAGGCAGGAGGGGTGGGGAGTTCCATGGCAGTGGGGAAAAGTCTTTGGTGAGATAGACAAGATCAAATTACAGTGAGTAGGTTGGTGTTAGAGAAGCCAAGAGCGTAGGCTGGGTTGTAGTAGGAAATTAGCGAGGTAAGAGAGGAAGGGACAAGGTAATTGAGTGCTTTAAAGCTGTTGGTAAAGAGCTTCTGTTTGATGCAGAGGTGGATGGGGGACCATTGGAGGTTCTTGTGGAGTGGGTAGAGGTAGACTGAACAGTTGTTTAGAAAATGACCTGAGCAGCAGAGTGAAGTATGTACTGGAGTCAGGAGAGACAGGATACAGTACAGTCAGCAAGGAGGCTGATGCAATAGCCAAGAAAGGATACGATAAGTGTTCTCATCAGCATAGTATGAGTTTGGATGAAAAGGAATGAATGGATTCTAAGAGAAGTTTTGAAGATATGATAAATACAAGAAATACGATTGAAAGATAGAACCAGCAGGATTTGATGACAGGGTGAATATGTTGGTGGAATGAGAGAGATAGGTCTAGGACAATGCCAAGGTCACAGGCTTCTGATACAGGGAGGATGGTGGTGCTGTCCACAGTAATGGAAATTTCTGGGGAAGGTTAGGGTTTGGGTGGGAAGATGAAGAATTTTGTTTTGGACATACAAAATTTGAAGTGTCTGTGGGAAAACCAAGTGGAAATGCCCTGAAGGTGGTAAGAAATGCAAGATTTTAGAGAAGGAGAAAGGTCAGGACTGGAGAAGTAGATTTGGGAATCATATGCGAAGGGATGGTTATTGAAGCTCTGGAACAAATGAATCTTCCAGGGGGGTGGGTGTAATTGGAGAATATAAGGGGACCCAGAACTGAGCCTGAAGGGACTCCCGCAGTTACAGCATTGGAGGCAGAGGAGGAGCCTGTGAAAGATTCTGAGAATGAGCAGCCAGAGAGATAGGAGGAGAACCAGGAGAGGACAATGTCAGTTAAACTGTGGTTGGATAATGTTTTCAGGAGAAGTGGGTGGTCAACAATGTCAAAGGCAGCTGAGAAATTGAGAAGGATTAGGATGGAGTAGGGGCTATCAGATTTGGCAAAGAGTTCAATGGCCACCTATATTGGATTTGGTTAAAGAGGTCATCTCAGAGAGACCAGTTTCCATGGAGTGAAGGAGACTGAAGCCAGATTGCAGGGGGTCAAGAAGAGAATTGGAGGAACAGAGGAAGTGGACATAGACAACTCCTCAATTTGGTTATCTAAGATATAAATGCTGCATCTCTTCTCCTCCCTTGCAGGCATCATTGGGGACTGGAAAAATGCCCTAACTGTGGCTCAGAATGAGAAGTTCGACAAGATTTTTCGGGAGAAGATGGCAGGTTTACCCATTAAGTTCATCTGGGACATGAATGAAGACCTTTAGATGGTTCCAAGATGATTTGGCAGATTTTGTTCTAGAAAATTTTAATTCAGCACAGTCCTTCAAGATGATCCCATAAAACAGTGCTTTATAAAACCTCCTAGCTGGCTTTCTACACAGTTTACATTATGAAGGCATCAGAACTTCCCAGCAGGGAGAGGTGCCAGGGGAAGAGGGAGGCAGAACATTCTGTGAAGCTTGGTAGGAAGAATCCAGGTTGACTGTGGGGGTATGTGCAGTTTCCGCCATGGCCCTGGATCACGTTCCTGGGCTCTAGAGTGGGGAAAGCCAGAAAATGTGTTTTCCTCCACTGTCCCAGCTCATTTTCCAGCCACTGGAGAAGCAGCATGATATAGTGGTTAGAGCACGGGCCCCAGAGTGAGAAGGTTGTGGTTCTTATCCTGGCCCTGCAACGTGTCTGCTGTGTGACTTTGGGCAAGTTGCTTCACTTCTCTGTGCCTCAGTTCACTCAACTGCAAAAATGGGGATTGAGACTGGGACCCCCATGTGGAACAGGGACTGTGTCCAACCCAATCTCCTTGTATCCACCCCAGCACTTAGTACAGGGCCTGGCACACAGTAAGCTCTTAACAAATACCACATTTGTTATTATTTTCCTGGGCTCGGGAGCAAAGTTTGCAGTGGGGGGAGGGGGACCATGAGGAGAGCAGGAAAATGAGTTTCCCTCTGCAGTGCCAACTCATTTTCCTGATTGATCTCCATGGTATGGAGGAGAGCTGCTGCTGCTGCCGTGCCAACACTACCATGCTTGGAACTGCAGAGGAGGGAGTGCCGGGATAGGCACAAAGAATTTTGGAAGGTTCATGCTGTCAAACATCCATCTCCTCTCAGAGAAGGTGGAAGAGATGAAATGAGAAGCCTTATGTTTGTTTTCTCTTTATTTCAGAAGAGCATTAAAAATTCCTCTGGGGCCAGAAGCGATCCAAGGCAGCCGCGAATCCTAAGACTGGGTTATGCTAAATGGCACAGGTATCAGGCTAGCACCAGATTACCTCGTATGACTGGGAGAAGGGAGAAAGGCGTGGTGGTTTGTGTGCCTCAAATGGGTAAACTTGATAGGATGCTCAGAAAAATCTGTAAGCCAACCAAACGCCTCTGAGAAGCAGCATGGCTCAGTGGAAAAGAGCCTGGGCTTTGGAGTCAGAGGTCATGGGTTCAAATCCCAGCTCCGCCAATTGTCAGCTGTGTGACTTTGGGCAAGTCACTTCACTTCTCTGTGCCTCAGTTCCCTCATCTGTAAAATGGGGATTAAGACTGTGAGCCCCACGTGGGACAATCCCTCTTCTGTAAAATGGGGATTAAGACTGTGAGCCCCACATGGGGCAACTTGATCACCTTGTAACCTCCCCAGTGTTTAGAACTGTGCTTTAAACATAGTAAGCACTTAATAAATGCCATCATCATTATTATTATTAACACAGACTCCTTTAGACTCCATGCTTTGGAAAACCAGTCATATTCAGTTGAACTGATGTATTGCAACCCATTAATGTATATCTAGGATTCTTCTGTGTTACTTGTTCTGATAATACTATGTCCCATTCGTGCCTTGCAGTTAATAATTACTTTGATATTATGTACTAACTATATGCTAAGGGCTGTACTGAATACTGGGGTAAATACTAGAGTATCAAGTCAAACAGAGTCCCTGACTCACTTGGGGCTAACAGGCTAAGTAGGAGAAAGAACAGGTATTGAATCGCTGTTTTACAGATGAGGAAATCAGCTGTCACAGAGCAGATGAGTGGCAGAGCCGGGACTAATCAATCAATCAATCAGTGGCATTTACTGAGTGCTTACTTTGTGTAGAGCACTGTACTAAGTGTTTGGGAGAGTACAATACATCACAATTAATTGACATTACAGTCTAGATCGGCACCAGGGTTTTTCCTTTTTGCTTTTTACGATGCTTTTTGCTGTGGGAGACTGAGCCTCTCTACCGCCCCCTGGTGGCATTAGGCATTTATCTGGGAGACTGTGCCTGTACCGGACCTGCTGATGATTAAGATCTTAAATTTTGCAGTTTTTCTTAATATTTTCAGCCCCAGAATCAACTAGATGTAGTATATGTATATGCCCAAAGTCACTAGTAGATGTAGATAATAATGATAATAGTAATAATAGTAATAATGATGATGGTATTTGTTAAGCTCTTACTATGCGCCAAACACCGTTCTAAGCACTGGGGTAAGTACAGGGTAATCAGATTGTCCCACGTGGGGCTCACAGTCTCAATCGCTATTTTACAGATGAGGTAAATGAGGCACAGAGAAGTTAAGTGACTTGTCCAAGGTCACAGAGCAGACAAGTGGCGGAGGCGGGATTAAAATAATAATAATAATGGCATTTATTAAGCACCTACTATGTGCAAAGCACTGTTCTAAGCCCTGGGGAGGTTACAAGGTGATCAGGTTGTCCCAGGCGGTGCTCACAGTCATCATCCCCATTTTCCAGATGAGGGAGCTGAGGCCCAGAGAAGTGAAGTGACTCGCCCAAAGTCACACAGCTGACAAGTGGCGGAGCAGGGATTTGAACCCATGACCTCTGACTCCAGAGCCCGTGCTCTTTTCGACTGAGCCATGCTGCTTCTCTAACCCTGCTTCTCTAGAACCCATGACCTCTGACTTCCAAGCCGTGCTCTTGCTGCTAGGCCATGCTGCTCCTCTTGAAATGTAGATCAAGTAGATGCAGAGATCCATCTTTAGCCTTGTCCATTAAATCTTAGCCAATAGAGTGCAGATGTGTGATGATCAATAATGAAAATAGTAATAATGATGGTATTTGTTAAGCGTTTACTATGTGCCAAGCACTGTTCTAAGCACAGGGGTAGATACGAGGTAATTAGGTTGTCCCACGTGGGGCTCACTGTCTTAATCCCCATTTTACAGATGAGGTAACTGAGGCACAGAGAAGTGAAGCGACTTGCCCAAAGTCACACAGCTAAGTGGTGGAGCTGGGATTAGAACCCACAGCCTCTAACTCCCAAGCCCGGGATCTTTCCACTAAGCCATACTGCTCTACTGTGGACAGTAGAATCTATGTGCGTCAAGAAATGGGATATCTGAAAGGGTTGGCCATTTTAAATTTGAAGGACTTTTATCACATTTCACTTGCTTGTTTTTCCATATTCTCCTCTACTTCATAAACAGTTGAAAATGATCATGCCCTGTGCTGACCCTGGAGTGAAGGGTTGGCAGACTGGCTCCAGGAAGAATCTGAAAACTCCAATGCATCAATTTCAAAGCTCCATCACCCCAGATCTTTATGGCTAGACTCTGGACAGAGGAATTAGATTTAATTGAAGTTGTATTCATCATCCTCCAGAACAATCTGCACACACAATACAGAGAAGCAGCAGGGGTGTGTTGGAGTGAATAGAGCACAAACTTAGGAGTCAGAAAGACCTAGGTTTTGATTCCAGCTCTGCCACTTGCCTGCTGTGTGACTTTGGCCAAGTCATTCAACTTCTTCGTGCCTCAGTTATCTCATCTATAAAATGAGGATTATGACTGTGAGCCCCATGTGGGACATGGACCGTGTCCAACCTGATTACTTTGTATCTACCCCAGTGCTTAGTACAGTGCCGGGAACCTAGTGAACACTTAACAATTACTATAAAAACACACACACCTCAGTCATTATGGCCTGAGTTTCTTAAATGAAGATTCTTTAAATGTGATTGAATGTTTTGGGAAAAAAGCATAAAAGGTCAGATTTAAAGAGAAAAATGGATTGAATTCTTAGTACAATAATATAATTACAATTTGAAATGTAAACGATTAAAACAGAATCGATAGATATATCCTCTCACTCCCTGAATCATGTTTTAAGGAAACCAACTGAATTTATGTTTGCTCTTTCTTGTTCCATGGGATCTTCTCTATAATTCAGTTGATATTAAATAAATATTTCTGCTATAAGCATAGTGATATTTTTTCAAAAATCAATCAAGTAATGAAAATAAATAAATGTAAAATGAAACTAGGGGACAGCAAACTGAATAAAAACAATTGAAATTGAACTTGATCATTAAAGTCATTGACACAGAAACATATATAGCATCTTATTTCTATAGACCATAGGTATGTCAGATTATTTTACATGTAAGAAAAAGTGCACTCTATAAATACGATGGGTGGATTGATTGGTTTATGTGTCTGGAAGAAGCCCCTGGCTGTTTTAGACTCCCCCAACATGAGGGGTAAGAGGTACAAGAGCCGGTCAACTGCCTCTTTCATAGTTCCTCAAGGAGCCTCGTTCAGCTCCCAGAGGCCCCTCCCTATTTCCCCTAGCCCAGCAACCCACTCCCCTACCCCTCATCAGCTGAACTCTCCAGGCTGACCTAAAGAATCCCACTGTCCTCATAGATGCCGGCATTTATGCCAACTGCTGGTGCAGGCCTGAGTTAAGGTTGAAATCCTCCCCAAAGAGGAGGCTTAATAAGATTCCCACCAGAAGCTGGCCTGGAGCCCTCCCCACAGCACAGACCCCAGTGGGTGTGCAGGCCCCAGTCTCTCCTCTGTCTCTAATCTTAATCAACCTTCCCTCTTCCCTTGAGGCTCTTCAGTCTCCTGCTCCCAGCCCCCGGGCAGGCCCGGGTCCAGTCTGAGACCCCAGCTTGGAATGGGTAGCACTCAGCTAGGAGTCCTGTCTGGGTCCTTGGCTCCCCAGACTATGGGATTCATGAGGGTGTCCTCCCCCCAGGCCGAGGAGCTGCCCCTCTTCCCAGCCAGGGAACAGAGTGAAGAGAGTCACAGTGGGAGGGCTCAACAGTAGTAGTAGTAATCAGTGCTTCCTCTCTCCTCTAGAGAAACAGTTGGGAAAGATGAGGGAGTAGATGGTGGAGTGGGGGTGCTGGAGCTGAGGAGATGGTTACGATTTTGCCAGTGAAGTACATGGCAAAGCCAACATGGGCAGGAAATGGGAAGGCATTGGCATTCGGGGTTAAAGGAGAGAATTAAAGGTCAGGCATTGTCGGTGAGAGGAAGAAAAGTGTTACTGGACAAAGGCGAGGGCAGAGTTGTAGCTTGGGGATGAGTCTGAGATGGATGTGGTAGAGCTGGTGGCTGGATTTCTGCCCACAGAGCTCTGCAGGAGGAGCACCTGACAAGGGGAAGTTTACTGTGGAGTGGGGGGAGATTGTTGGAGGTATGGGGGCGCAAGGGATGGACGAACTCGGTGGAGAGGGCAGACTTGAGGGTGGGGATTTGTGCATCAAGAACGGGGAGGTTGATGAGGGAATATTCAGATGGGACAAAATGGCCTGGAATAAGTGGAGGTGCTTAAGGCTCTCCATCACCTCTCCCCCTCCTACCTCACCTCCCTTCTCTCCTTCTACAGCCCAGCCCGCACCCTGAATGAATTCATTCAATGAATGAATGAATGAATGAATGAATCCATACCTTCTAGGGAAGCAGTGTGGCTCAGTGGAAAGAGCCCGGGTTTGGGAGTCAGAGGTCTTGGGTTCTAATCCCACCTCCGCCACTTGTCAGCTGTGTGACTTGGGGCAAGTCACTTAACGTCTCTGGGCCTCAGTTGCCTCAACTGTAAAATGGGGATTAAGACTGTGAGCCCCACGTGGAACAACCTCATCACCTTGCACCCTCCCCAGCGCTTAGAACAGTGCTTTGTGCATAGTAAACACTTAAGAAATGCCATCATTATTATTATGCTTATTATTCTGATTCCCAGGCCCACGCCCTTTCCAGCAGGCCAGGCTACTCTAATTACATCTGTACATCTGTCTGCAGGTCTAATTTGGCCCAGGAAATGTGGACGGGTAAAGGTGATCCAGAATGTGGACAGAAGGTACTTAGAATTCTAAATTTAAATCCAGTTCAAAGTTTCCACACCCTCCTCCTCTATGTCACTTGGTCCATGGGCACAGCTGCCCAGACGCTGTGGAAAGATAGGAAGCAATGTCCAAGGTTGTAGTGGTTGCAGGAAAAGGTGAGGAAGTACGAAAACAGTGGTGAGGGAGTAGAGTAGGAGAGGGCAGAGGCCGGAGTCACAGGGTCCCCAGGAGAAGTCCCTGGGAATGCTGGACCTGTCAACTTTACTTCAATGACATAATGGCTCAAACTTCCCTGATTCAGGACAAAAACATTCACATCCCTCTACTGCTCATCTGGAACAACCTGAGATTGCAATTCTGGGCAACTTGAAGAGAGAGGGTTATCCGGCTTCAGTTCAGGAACAATTTGAACGTTTTTACTTCAGATTCAGTCTTTGGGAACCGAAATGGCTGTGGCATCACGTTGAACCCTGCTGCTTTTGAGCAGGATGCTAGGGAGTCCTTCTGGACTCAGCTTCTCCAGCAGCCGACACCACCGTGGCAGCAGCTGCCACTGCCCCATTGGAAGGAGAGGATGGCATTGAGCCCATTGTCAGATCTCGAGAACCGGGGCCTGCTTTGATCTGCCTCAGTCAAGAAACGGTTCCTATTCAGTTCAGGGCAAAATGCTATGAGTGCAAAAGAGTAGCAGTAGGAGTAATGAGAGTTAGGGAGCAATGCCTTCTCCCACGTCGGCGCATCTTTCAGAAGCCCCAGGCCACTCCGGGCTCCGTGAGCCCATGGAGCAGCCTGACATTGGGACTGGTCCCGCCACCGCCTCTTCCTGATCCTCTTCTCCTCTCCCTCAGGTTGTCACCCTCCAGCACTGACTCCTCTTCATCCAAATGGAGCTGACAAAGTCACGGATCCAGGGCGAAGGGTCTGTTCTTGGACGTTGAAACGCTGAAATGAGGGGAAAGTTCATGGGAACCCGGAGCCGCATTTCCCTGGGCAACAACCAAACTCTCCACCTCCTCTTCTCCTCCTCCAGCTCAACCTCCCCATTTTCCTCTTCCTCCTCATTCTCCTCCTACTTGGACCCTCAAAGGGTTCTCCCTCTCTCTTCCCCATTCCTTCCCAACTTCGCTCAGTCTTCACATATCCAGGCCAGAGGGGTCCAGGGACTGGAGGTAGAGGGCAAGGAATAGGTGGGAGAATGAAATGCTTAGCCGTGGAGACTGGAGGGGAGATCCTAATAGAGAATAGATTGAGAAGAGAACAAAGCAGGGAAGAAGGGGAAGGGGAGAAAGTAGTGAAAGAGTCCAGGGCAGGGGAGAGAGGGACAGGAAGAAAGAGGGAGTTGAATTGAGGAAAATACAGGCTGGAGGGAGAGGCAGACAGAGGGCATCGATGCTGTTGTCCAGGACTCACTCTGGGAGAGATAGTTGAAATCGTTTTCTGAGAGCCACGCCTCTCCCCTACTGTAGTAGGTGATGTATATTGGTGGGAATAAATGACGAATCTGCCATGTTCAAGGCCAGCACTCTGTCCAATCGCTCGCTTTCCAGGGGAACTTTCCAGGGCCGGGATCCACTTGGTGCCCTGAGAGCCCAGGGACCCCGGTGGTAGTGGAGAGAAGGGTCTGAGAGGGGCCGTCCCTGGGGCCGGGGGTGGCCAGAGAGGCTGTTCCACCCGGCCTCCGACTTCCCCGCTCACCAAGGAAGAGCACAGCAGTTGCTTGCACCCCTGTCTAGGGGCTGTTGGTGTAGCCCAGAGCCTAGGAGATAAACATCTGGAGGCTGCCCTTTAATGTCTTCATTTGGGGAGGAAGAGAGTGAGACCGCAGCCCGACCCCTTCCCAACCTGCTGTGGATGCCAACACACCACAAACCTCCCTGGTCCCACGGTCTTCAGAGAATCACTGCCATCTCCATTCCCTCTCCAGGCACTAGGCATCGTCCTCCACCGGCCCTTCCAGGCTCCCGACCACCGAATCCCAGTGCTGTTGCGAGCTCACCCCAAGCCACCTCCCTATGGAATCCAGGGGTCTCCCCACAATTCCCACCGGAGCCCGCGAGGACTGCCCAAGACCGTCGTGAGCCCGCTCACCATATATAGCCAGATGGTGCAGGAGGCCCCGTGCAATCCCTGCTCCCCCATCAGTTCCAGCTCACTGATTTAATTTTCTCCCAACCCAGGCTGTGGGTCAGGGAGAAGAAAGTCTCTCTGGCTTTCTGGAGAAATAGGGACAGATGCCGGTCAGTGAGACAGAGAGGCCAGGTACCAAGTGACGGAGAGAAAGGGAGGGGCCGAGGCAAGGCTGGGCACACAGACGGCGAGTGACTTACTTTCTGTATGGCAGCATCCTCGTCCATCATGTGGACGAGGACGGGCAGGATATGCCGGATCAATTCCCGCCGGAGCCCAGTTTGCTTCTCCCTGACCCCGCCATGGCCCATGGCTCCAAGTAGCTCCAAGGCGGCAACGCACACTCGAGCTCTCTCCTTGGGGGAACACACAGCCGGGGTTGCCAGAGGGAAGGGCCGAAGGCAGGCAGTGGGTGGTTGGGTGGGGGTGGGGACAGCTGTGTTGGGGATGAATCTGGGGAAGGGGCAGCCCCGAGGTGGTTCTGAATGGGGAAAGGTGGGGCAGAGAGGAGAGAAGGGCAGAGTAGAGCAGAGGACAGTCCTTTCTGGCTAGGAGTCAGAGGGTCCTAGCCTCACGGCCCAGAAGCTCAACCCCGGACCCCAACTGCAGGCCTAGGAATCACGTCGTTGATGTAGGGGCCCAGCATTGAAGCGATCTCCTTCTGGAGACCCTTCAGACCCCACTGCCCCAGGCTGTGGGCCACTATGATTACAGTGGCCAAGGCCTCCATGAGGGACTCCTCTCCCTCGTAGTATAGTCCCTCCAGTAGGGCTGGAAGCTGGGCCTGGAGCAGTGACCCCTGAGGGGACAAGAAGAGAGAGCAGGGTCGAGAAGGGCTTTCGCCTCTGTCGGCCTCCTGCCGCCACCAGGCCCTCCCTGAGGAGATGATGGGGGTGGCGGGATCCAGGGCTGAGATCTCCCTGCCCCGGCTCCCTCAGGCTAGGCTCTGGGCTCTGGGCTCTGGGTCCTGGGGCGGTGGGGGCCGGGCCTCAGCCTCTCACCTTTTCCAGGTTAAGAGGTTGGCTGTTGAGGGCCTGGAAACTGGTGATCCGATCCGTGGGGTCGGGGTCCTCCAGGCCATCCTGCAGTATGCTCTGGAGAGCCGCAGGTACCAGGACTAACTCCCACTCGGGGATCCAGATGAGCTGCCGAGAGAAACACCATCTGTGGATGGGTCGTGGGAGGAGGCGGGCCCCTCGGGGAAGGGGAACTTGGGTCCCCCGAGAAAGTATGGAGATTCACCGGGCGCTGCAGGGGGAGGGCCGTCCACAGCGGAAGAGCTGGAGCAACGGATCAGCTCCTCCCGGCTCCTCCCTCTGCCCCCTGAATCCTGCCCACTCCCAACCCCACCCCACGCTGTCTCCTAGTGTCTGGGGCTCCACGGTCCCTGCCTGGCTCCACTGGCCCCACGCTTGGCACGGCACGGTCTTCACAGGCCCTGTGGCACTGGCACTTACATCAGCCAGGAGGCCCATGGCAACACCCCGTCCCTGCGAGCCCATCCCGGGCAGATGAGTCGCCATCACCGTCAGGAGGCCACCCACGACGGGGTACCTGTTCTGGACCATTGTCCTGGGGAAGACGGCACAGCCAGTCTGAGCCCAGGGGGTTGCCCCGGAGCCCTGGGGCTGGGAAACCGGAGCTTGGGGTATGGAAGAGCTGGGCCAGGGGGTTCCCGATTAGGCTCCTCCTGCCGGCCCCCTCCCCCAGCCCCATCTCCCCGGAGACCCTTGTGCTTCAGCTCCCCTTTACCTGGCCTGCAGGACCACGCCCTCCTGGAAGGTTTCCAGGAACGAGAACAGGTCCCAGCCGTCCTGCAGCTCCAATGAAGTGAATGTCGTCCAGCTGTCCTGGCTGGAGACCAGTCCCTTCAGGTCCTCCAGAGAGGTCCTGAGGAACATCCGATCCGTCACCAAAACGTGCCGATCTCACCTTCGCAACATCTCCAAGATCTGCCCTTTCCTCTCCATCCAAACTGCTACCCTGCTGGTTCAATCTCTCATCCAATCCCGACTGGATTACTGCATCAGCCTTCTCTCTGATCTCCCATCCTCCTGTCTCTCCCCAGTCCAGTCTATACTTCACACTGCTGCCCGGATCATCTCTGTGTAGAAACACTCTGGGCATGTCACTCCCCCCCCCTCAAAAATCTCCAGTGGCTAGCAGTCAACCGACGCATCAGACAAAGACTCCTCACTCTTGGCTTCAAGGCTCTCCATCACCTCACCCCCTCCTACCTCACCTCCCTTCATTACTTCTCCAGCCCAGCACGCACACTCCGCTCCTCTGCCTCATACCTCCTGCCTGTGCCTTGTTCTCACCTGTCCTGCCGTCGACCCCCGGCCCACGTCCTCCCCCTGGCCTGGAACGCCCTCCCTCCTCACATCTGCCAAGCTAGCTCTCTTCCTCTCTTCAAAGCCCTACTGAGAGCTCACCTCCTCCAGGAGGCCTTCCCAGCCTGAGCCCCCTCCTTCCCCTCACCATCCTCCCGGCCCTACCTGCTTTCCCTCCCCACAGCACCTGTATATATGTTTGTACAGATTTAGTACTCTATTTATTTTACTTGTACATAATAATAATAATAATAATAATAATGGTATTTGTTAAGCGCTTACTATCTGCAAAGCACTGTTCTAAGCGCTGGGGTAAATACAAGGTGATCAGGTTGTCACACATGGGGCTCAGGGTCTTATTCCCCATTTTACATATTTTACATATGAGGTAACTGAGGCCCAGAGACGCTAAGTGACTTGCCCAAAGTCACACAGCTGACAATTGGCAGAGCTGGGATTCGAACCCTTGACCTCTGACTCCAAAGCCCATGCTCTTTCCATTAAGCCACGCTGCTTCTCAGCATGTAGTAAATAGTAATAGTAGTAGTAATAGTAATAGTAGTAATAGTTGTAGTAATAGTAGTAATAGTTGTAGTAATAGTAGTAATAGTAAATAGTACATATTTACTATTCTATTTATTTTGTTAATGATGTGCATCTAGCTTTACTTCTGTTTATTCTAATGACTTGACACCTGTCCACATGTTTTGTTTTGTCGTCTGTCTCCCCCTTCTAGACTGTGAGTCCGTTAGTGGGTAGGGGCCATCTGTATATGCTGCCAACTTGTACTTCCCAAGCTCTTAGTGCAGTGTTCTGCACACAGTAAGTGCTCAATAAATATGAATGAATGAATGAATGAATAGCCGTGGGGGCGGGGAGGCGAAAGCGGTTGTTAGGAAAACGGACTTGAGGAAGTCACGGAAATGCCCTTGACTGTGACAGATTCCCCCAGCCTGAAGACTGGGACACATATCGGAGCAGCTCCCCAGTGGCCCCCAGCCCCACCAGTTGCCAGTTTCCAAATCCTGGTGTGCCCAGCCTCGCAGACCAGCAGGGACCACCCAGGCCCCACAACACCCTCTCGCCCTGCCCACCTCCCAGCGCTCCCTTAGTCCAGGATCCAACTTCCCCAGGCCCCTTTCCTGCTCAGAGCAGAAACTGGGACCCACATTTGTTTGCTGCATTTTTGTCCCTGTCAGTTTGGGCCCATTTAGAGGCAAAGGCAGCAAACTCTCCTCCCCGACTCAGTAGCCTCATCGACCATCCACAGAGCACCAGAATAGAAGTCAGGGACAGCTTCCTCCTGAGTAGAGCCAGTGTAGCCCCTCAAATCTCCACCGGCACCTCCCACCCACCATGTTGACACTACTACCCCCTTTGGTCGGTCCCTGCCTGCCAACATTTCAAACCCCAAGGACCGGGCCCAGCCCCAAACGCCGGCTTCGGCAGAAACCACCCGCCACATCAGGCTGTGGCTGCACCCACACCCGCAGGCCTGTGGGCCACCTTCTCCTGCCCCGTTTCCCAGCTCCCCTCACCTCCAGGGATGAGGGTGGAGGGCATGGTGTGCTCTGTGGCCTCCTGCTCCCTCTCTGCCCACAGGCCCAGCTCCAGCACAGAGTGCACCTGGGTGAGGAGGACCAGGAAGAGCTGGGGTGAGAACTGGGTTAATAAGATTCCTACCAGCAGCTGGACCTGAGCCCTCCCCCCAGCACAGACCCCAGTGGGCCTCACCCTGGGTTTGGAGGCCCCAACCTCTCCACTGTCTCTGCTCTCAACTGACCTTCCCTCTTCCCTTGAGGCTCTTTGGCCTCCTGCTCCCAGCCCCCCAGCAGGCCCGGTTCCAGCTTGAGACCCCAGGTTGGAATGGGTAGTGCTCAGCTAGGGGTCCTGTCCTGGTCCTTGGCTCCCCAGACCTTGGGATTCATGAGGGTGCCCTCCCCATAAGGCCCAGGAGTTGCCCCTCTTCCCAGCCAGGGAACAGAATGAAGAGCGTTAAAGTGGAAGGACTCAACGTAGTAGCAGTAATCAGTGCTTACACTCTCCTCTCAAGAAACAGTTGGGAAAGATGAGGGAGTAGATGGTGGAGTGGGGGTGCTGGAGCTGAGGAGATGGCTACGATTTTATCAGTGAAGTGGATGGCAAAACCAACATGGGCAAGAAATGGGAAGAAGTTGGCATTCGGGGTTAAAGGAGAGAATTAAAGGTCAGGCGTTGTCGGTGAGGGCAATTGTCGATAGGGGAAGAGAAGTTTTGCTGGGCAACAGTCTCTGCCCTTAATGAGCTTAGAGACTAGAGGGGGACAAGAGGGAACAAGAGGAAACTGCTACTTCTGGGGCCCTGAAGGACAAATTCAACCAGCCTCACCGAGCCATCTTCCCCTGAAGCTTCTACCTGGTGGGCTGTGGCTCCAGACTTGTGTAGCAGCCCGGGGAGAATCCCCATTGCATGGCTCACACTGGCTGAGCAAAAGCTCTTCAATCTGAAGCAGTGTGGCTCAGTGGATAGAATACGGGACTGAGAGTCAGAAGGTCATGGGTTCTGATCCCGGCTCTGCCACGTGTCTGCTGTGTGGCCTTGGGCAAGTCACCTCACTTCTATGAGCCTCACTTACCTCACCTGTAAAATGTTGATTAAGACTGTGAACCCTATGTGGGACAGGAACTGTGTCCAACCTGACTACCTTAGATTAATCCCAGCATTTAGAACAGTGTTTGGCACATAGTAAACACTGAACAAGTACCATAATAACAACAATAATAACAATCATGGTAATAATTAGTATTATTATTAATCTGGCCAGGACCTTCCTGTTTAGGCTTTCCCCTGGACTGTGGTCAGGGGGTCAGCAGAGGCCTGAGGAAAGAAGAGCCAGGAATGGGGAAAGTGTGGAGCTGCCCCTCACAGAGGTACTCCTACTGAAATGATAATAATAATAATAACGATGGCATTTGTTAAGCGCTTACTATGTGCCAGGCACTGTTCTGAGCTTGGGGGGTGGTGGAGGGGATACAAGGTAATCAGGTTGTCCCCCATGGGGCTCAGCATCTGAATCCCCATTTTACAGTTGAGGGAACTGAGGCCCAGAGAAGTTAAATGACTTGCCCAAAGTCACATAGCTGACGAGGGGCAGAGCCGGGATTCAAACTCTTTCCACCGAGCCATGCTGCTTCTCGCTACTGTAGCCACGGCTCTGCTCCCTGGCATGTGCTTGTAGGTAGGGTTTCACTATGGACTATGGGTTTTTTGGCTGTAGACAAATGAAAAGACATTAAAATGATCAAAATGGCAAAACAACATTGAAAAGTAAAGTCCAACGTCTGATATGAGAGCAAAAGAGCATCACAGCTCAAAGGGCAGTTTCAGATTTGGTGGGGCTGTTCTGAGTCCAACAGTCCCAACTGTCACAATCTTCCCAACATTCTCAAGGTTGGGGACGGTTGGGCCCCCCGGGCCTTCTGCCTGTCCGTTTGGGGGGCTTGGGTGGCATTTGGGTTGGGCCGATCCTTTGGCTGGCAGCGCTATAGGGTTCTGCTGTTGGAGGAGTTGCGGGATCTCACATCGCTACTATATCCTTATCCTGCCTTAGGCCGTGCTAGAAGAGAAGGTCTGCACACAGTACTCTGCATGCAGTAACTGCTCAAAAATAATTAGGATAATGATCGTGATGATGGTATTTATTAAGCACCTACTATGTGCCAGGCACCGTACTGAGTGCTGGAGTGGATACCAGCCTACTGGGTGGGACACAGTCCCTGTCCAGCATAGGGCCCACAGTCTTAATCCCCATTTCACAGATCAGGTAACCGATGCCCAGAAAAGTGAAGTAACGTGCCCCAGGCCACACAGCAGACAAGTGGCGGAGTCAGCATTCGAACCCATGACCTTAGGATCCCTGGGCCCGTGCTCTATCCACCGTGAGGATACCAAGGACGTCGATGATGGTGATAGAAGAGTTTTGTGGGGCACCCAGCAGACAACCAGCTGAGGACCAGGTGAGTAAATCCAAGATCTGAAAGTGCTTCAAGGAGAAGGGAATGAGTCACCCTAACCTAAGGCAGCTGGGAAATGAAGGAAGATTAGGACAGAGTAGGCCTTGTTGGATTTGGTTCTCGAGGAGGGATTGGAGCCCTTCTAGGGCAAATCTTGTTGACATGAAGGCATTAAAAAATGACTTTTTATTTGTCAAGAAGAGAGTTGGTGGAGTGGTGAAGGCAGCTGCTGCCTGTCACCTGTTTATGGACTTTTGAAAGTAACGGCCATACGGATGTGAGATGACAGCTGGAACCTGGGGATGCAGAGGACTTTCGTTGAATAGTTCATCTATAATTCATCTCTTTTTTGCTCTTTTATTGCTCCCTAATCAATTCCCACACCACAGTCCCCACCAAACCTTGAACTTGAGGTGACTTTTCCCGGGTCACACAGCAGTCAAATGGTGGAGTAGAATTAGAACCCAGTTCTTCCAACTGCCAGGTCCACGCTCTTTCTCCTAGTTTGCTCTTACTGTACCCGTATGTCTGTCTGCGAATGTAATTTGGCCTAGGGAAGCAGACTGTCCTTGACTAAAGAAGTTTCAGAGTGTAGGCAAAATGTCACTTGGAGTTTCTGTCACCCAGGAATGAATGAATGAATGAATGAATGAATGAATGAATGAATGAATGAATGAATGAATGAAGGGAGCAAGCCAGGGTGATGCCGAAGGGAGAGGGAGAAGAGGAAAGGAGGGTGTAGGCAGGGAAGGTCTCTCGACGGAGCTGTGCCTTCCATAAAGCTTGGAAAGGGGAGAGACTAACTGTCAGATTTGAGGGGGGGGGGGGGCATTCCAGGCCAGACATAGGACCTGGGCGAGAGGTTGGCGGCGAGAGAGATGAGCTCTAGGTACAGTGAGAAGGGTAACATTAGAGGAACGGAATGTGTGGGATGAGTTATTGTAGGAGAGTAGCGAGTTGAGGTAGGAGGGGGCGAGGTGACTGACTGCTCTAAGGCCAATGGCAAGGAACTTCTGTAGCATTCTGCAGAGGTGGATGGCAACCACTGGAGCCACCTGTATATATGTGTATATGTTTGCACGTATTTGTTACTCTATTTATTTTATTTGTACATATTTATTCTATTCATTTTATTTTGTTAATATGTTTTGTTTTGTTGTCTGTCTCCCAGTTCTAGACTGTGAGCCCACTGTTCGGTAGGGACCATCTCTATATGTTGCCAACTTGTTCTTCCCAAGTGCTTAGTACAGTGCTCTGCACACAGTAAGCACTCAATAAATACGATTGAATGAATGAATGAATGAATGAATGAAATCATTCAGTTTGAGGTGATGGGAGCACAGCCAAGTGGAGGTGTCTTGAAGACAGGAGACTATGCAAGACAGCAGAGAAGGAAAGAGCTCAGGGCTGGAGAGAGATCAGGGCTGGAGATGTAGGTGAGGATGGGTCTGAAATGGATGTGGTCGACCTGATAGCTGGATTTCTGCCCACAGGACTCTATGGGTTGAACACCTGAGGAGAGGAAGCTTACTGGAGATTGGTGCGAGATCACCAGAGGGAAAGGGGTACAAAGGACAGGCTCAATGGAAAGGGCAGAATTGAGGGTGGGGAGCTGGGCATCAAGAGAGGGGAGGTTGATGAGGTGATTTCAATATTGAACTTGATGGTCTGGGATAAGTGGAGGTGCTTAAGAGACTGGAGGTCTCTGGGGAGGGAGAAGACAGTCTGCAGAGGAGAGAAGGCAGCTGAGGAGGTGGTGGTTGGAGAATGGGATTTCACATTTGGCGAGTTGAAATGGGAGGAAACGAGACCCTGCCCACAATGGCCCGCTCCTGAGGATCTGAAAAAGAAGTTCTTGCTTGCCACGGCTAGGAAAAATCTTTATTCCTTGAGCGGAGAATACCCCCTCTTTACCATGCTGCGATTTGTCGGCGGTGCGGGGGAGGGTGTTGGGGAAAATTTCAAGGAGCTGCTGTGAAGCTGGAAATGGTTGCCTAATATCTGTCTTTTTCCTTTTTTTAAAAATGGTATCTGTTAAGCACCATATGCCAGGCACTGTACTAAGCACCGGAGTAGATGGTAGCGAATTAGATTGGTTACAGTCCATGTCCTACATGAAGTTTATAGTCTTAATCCCTGTTTTCCAGATGATGTAACTGAGGCACAGGGAAATTAAGTGACTTACCCAAGGTCACACAGCAGACACGTGGAAGAGCCAGGATCAGAACCCAGGTTCTTCGAACTCCCATGCCTGTGCTCTTTCCACTAGGTCACTTTGAACTGTGTTTCCTGAAGGATTAGGGTCATTTTGATCGTTGACCCATCTGTCAGGTGAAATCCTTCAAGATCACCAGCACACCGGTAATCCAGTCAATTGCACCTTAGGTAATTTGTTCATTTGTCTCGGACCCTGCTAAGCCTGTCTCCTCAACCCTCACTCCCCTCCAATCCCAGAGTTGAGACCCCCAGGCCCGGAGACATCAATTAATCAATCAATTGTATTTATTGAGCATTTACTGTATGAAGATCACTGTATTAAGCTCTTGGGAGAGTACTATGCAACGCTAGTACTATGCAACTATATTCCCTCCCCACACTGAACATAGAGCCTGGAGGGGGACAATGATAGGCAACTGCTACTTCTGGGGCCTGGAGGATAAATTCAACCAGGCCTTCCCAGTCACCTTCTCCTGAGGCTCCTACCTGATGGGCTGAGGCTTCAGACTTGTGCAGCATCACAGGGAGAATCCCACTTGCATGGCTCATCATGGCTGATCCGGAGCTCTTCGATCTGGCCAGGACCCTCCTGTTGAGGCCCGGCTCTGTACTGCCGACAGGGGGTCGGCCGAGGCCTGAGGAGAGAAGGGCCAGGAGTGGAGGAAGTGGGGAGCCGCCCCCTAGAGAAGTTCTCCTGCTGTAGCCTCCGCTCTGCTCCCTGGCACGTGCCGCTCAGGGTTAACGATAGATAAATGAGAAGAGCTTAAAATGATCAGAACAGCAAAACAATATGGAAAAATCAAGTTCAACGTTTGAGATGAGAGCAGAAGAGCTTTGCAGCTCAAAGAGGTTTTCCATCTCCTCACCACATTGACTGGGCTGTTGAGAGTCCAGCGGTCCCCAGAGTCGCAGTCTTCCCAACATTCTCAAAGTTGGAAAGGCCTGGGTCCCGCTGGGTCTTCTTCCTGCCTGATTGGTGCGGGGCACGATGGGAGTCTTGGATGGCATTTGGGTTGGGCTGACTCTTTCCCTGGCAGTGGGCTACAGGGTTCTGATGTTGGAGTGGCCAGGATCTCACACTGTTACTGTGTCCTTATCCTGCTTATTGCTGTGCTAGAGGAGAAGCTCTGCACACAGTATTCTGCACACAGTAAGTGCTCAAAGTGC